>NC_057880.1:24501128-24808628 GCF_019740435.1 Gambusia affinis
AGTGAAAAAAACCTCCCTTTGAAACTAGAAACTTTTTTTCCATATTAAACATTAAATCAAAGCTATTTGCTCGCTGAAAATGTACTTTTAAATGAGTTTTGTTTTATTCCAAGATACGTTGTGTTATGCAACAACACAAAATCTTAGCGAGTATTTTTGGTCTCGTTTCTAGTGCAAACATCTTAGATCACTTGAAATAAGACAAAACTAACTTACTTAGTAACTTTGCAGCAAGATATCAATGCTTGTTTTAGGTAAATAATTCCTTAATATTGATGAAAAGTTCTATTGGCAGACATGGGAAGATGTCTTGTTATAAGTTAAATAAGCTACCAATGGAAGAAGTACTTGATCAGCAATATTAAGGAATTATTTACTTACGATAAACTCCTGTATCTTCGTAAAAAGTTACTTGGAAGATACTAAACTTGAAATAAGACCAAACTAAGATTCCTGCACTAGAAACTAGACTAAAATACTTGGTAAGATTTTGCTGTTTTTGCAGTGAAACTTGGTAAAATTTTGTGTTTTTCCAGCGTTGCCATTGCTGACGTGTCTGGTTGGGATTGATCAACTTTGTTCATCAGTGAATCCTGATAAAGAAGGACAAAATTCATAAAAACAACCACGATGCCTGTAGCAGGACCAGTGAAAGCAGTGGGATAATGAACCCGCTGCGCCAGGATCCATGCATGTGTTCAGTGAACTCATCCAACTTTCATCTGAATTCTTCCTGATTTCCCAGTGCAGCTGATTACCTCCAATTCAGCCGACTATCCGGGGAAAAGGATTCATTGTGGAACAATGAGCTGAGACTACGGGTCTTCAGATCGGGGAATGTCAGCTAAATGATCTCCAGTGGACGAAAGCTTAAATGGAAGCTAAATGCGACGCGAAGCACTCCTATCTGATGCTCATTACCCGCATCTCCGTTCCCCCAGAGACCTGGCTCAGCTTCACACTGAGCACTTTCCTGCCAGGAGGAGGGTGATTACAACATTTTGCTTGACAAAAAAAGTTCCCCTCCCCCTCGCCTCTCTCGTCGTTTCCTGTTTTCTCCCTCATCCTTTTCTTCTCTGACTGGTCAGCCCTGTTACTGCTGGTATTGCTCCGGCTCTCCTGCATCTTCTCAGACACTGCAGGCGATTTCCTACGGCGGCTGATTTGCCTCTTTGTCCTGCCCATGATTACAACACTTAGGCACAAGCAGGCCGTGAATGGTATGGGAGAATTTTTATTCTCTGTCAGACAATAGCGAACAAGGGCGAATTATGAATTATGAATCATGCATCAGCGTGTAATTCAGGCGACAACAGCAACAGCAACACAAAGGAGAAACGGGAATCAGAAGCCGTTTGAAAATAAATCACTGGAGAGGCCTGAGAGCAGCAAGCAGATGGGGTGATCATTGATGTGCACACAGGGTACCATCCATCTAGGGAGGAGCGGAGGCCTATGCATTCCTCTGCCAAGGCTCGATGTACTCAAGGCCCAGATGGTCAAAGATGTCCTTTTCAGTCGTCGCTGTCAGGAACTCCTTCTAGAAACAAGACAAGCAAACACTGTGTCAGCAGCTTGATCAGAAATGAGCAATAATTCCTAAACGTGTCTTCACTGTGCTTTGCAGCAAAGATTTTAAAACATTTCATTGAGACTTTGCATAACTTTGCATTGTATCCATTTATGTTGACGTTTTGTAAATAGTAAGTTCTATACCAAACGTATTCGCTCACCTGCCTTTAACCACAAATGAGCTTTAGCCTCATTCATCAAGAACTCAGCATGGAAAACGGTTAATTCTCATCATCCGCCATGACAGACGCCAAAACAACCAATGTGCTCCTGTAAAAGCTGTCAAAAAACACACGTGGTAGAGTAATATCGCTTCTATTTAGTAGATTTCAAAATGGTCACAGGTTGCTGCGAGGTCGGCTGCACAAACAGACAAGGATAGAAACCAAATTTGTCTTTGTATTTTATAACTTTTGATATGGGAGGTCAGGGCGGCGATGGACAGCAGCTGTCAATCATAACGACTGTCGGCCCTCTGCTCCGATGTACAGGGAAACGCCGTTTATGACAGTGGCATAAATCGTGTGGTTTGAATTCAGGCAAAGTCGATAATTTGATCAACACGTCAGTAGGGAGGAGGTACGGGTCGGTTTCTAAACTAGCTATTTCCAACTTTTGTAAAAACGGCCGTCTATGAGCTCCAACCAGGTGTGTTACGTTCAGATATATTAGCTTGACTCGACGCCATGAATAAACTGGCAAAATGGATTGGTGACCTGCCCAGAGTGACCCCGCCTCTCGCCCGTTGACAGCTGGAGATGGGCACCAGCACCCCAGTGGGTTTCTTTAAAGAAAATGGATGGATGGGATTTGCTCTGTGCAACACTCTCGTCCCTCACCGCCCACATCCATCATGGCAGCTCGCATGATTAAATGACGTAGTTGCAAAGAGTCAATATGAATAAACATATGATCTGAACATTTAGGACAGAATCAAACAACCAACACATCACACAGAGACAAAAAGAAAAAGAAAAAAAAAACCACATTTCCAAACATTGTTTTTAACTTCCCCCTTTATTTCCGTAGGAATTTTACCTCGATTTCAAACTGCCAATATCACTTCAGGTCTACTTGAACCCTGGCTGCACAAACACAGAGACATGCCGAGGCTGCATGGATTTAGAATCCCACTCTCCTCCAACACATAAACACTTTAACCTTGCTCTAAGTGATTGCTCTCTTCAGCAGATGAGTATTTTCCCTGACAAATCACGGCAGGGCTATTAGGTGCCGGCCGTCTACCAGCACAATGTGAAGGCTTATGTCTCTATAGGAGTGGTGACGAGGCATGACTCACCTTGGGAGTGAAGCAGCCTGCAGAGACAGAGGGAGAGAAAGCGGCCTGTGATTGTGACACGCACTGCCTTCAAGTGCTAAACTGGACCTGACACCAGAGCTTGTCAGCTCCCACTGCCAGCCAAAGGCAGAGTTAACTGAGGGAACCTCGCACACGGGGAGGAGAAGGAAAAACCACCACAAGGCATGTCTCCCTCCATAGAGCTTTGTTATTTTTAATGCAAATGACAGGTTGGTCGTGCTGCAGGGAGAGTCGAGCGCTCGGCAGGAAACTCTGCTCATATCAGACCTGTTTAAATCTTTTCCAGATGGGAGTTTGGTTGAAATTGCACCGTTTATATTTGGAAACTGCATTGCAGTTCTTTCATCAGTACGACGGTGTATCACAGCGACGCAGAGAAAATGTAAAAGAATAATCAAATTATGAGAAGAAAGTCATACAATTCTGACAATAAAAACATTCAATTTATTGTCTGTAATTTTTAACCTTCCCATACAAAAGGTAAAAAAAAATATATACTAAGTTAGAAAGTTATGATATTCCACAAAAAAAGTCATTTAAAATTAAAATTGTAATATTAAGAGTATTACAATATACAGTATATTTTTTATACTTGCCTTACAAGAAATATGGTACAACATATTATGAGCATAAAGACAAAATAATACAATAATAAAGTTTAAATATTATTCTTTTATTACTCTATTCTTGTAAAAAATGACTTTGTTTTCAAAATATTATAACTTTTTACAACTTGACTATAGTCTTGTGCAACTTTAATCTCATAATAGCATTACGAGAATAAAGTCATAATATTCTGAGAATTACGGTAACACTACAACATCATTCCTGTATTATTTCAAATTATTCTCATACGACTTTATTCTTGTCATACCATTTCTTTATTCTTGTAATTTTATGACTTTATTCTCATAACTTTAGTTTTTTTGTTAGTGTGAACCTAATATTCCACTGTACATCATTGCAACAGAAAATGTAAATATGTAATTAACCTGACAGTGCATAAAGCCCTAAGACAAGCATGAATCTATATTTTATTTGAGTTGTCTAATCAAAAAACAACTTTTTTTCAAGAAAAAAGAAGATGTGTAGTGGAAACCTTTAATTTAATCAGCCATTCAGTCAGACGACTGGTTTTACATCTTCCACCAAACCTCACTTCTCACTTCTACATTTTTCTTAGCATTTTACCAAGAAACATATGAAGAGTCATCAGAGAAAAACCTGACAATGCTGTGCAGGTCAAGATGTGGTGCATTGTATGTTTTTGGTTTCACTTTAGTTCGGTTTTCTGACCTTACACTGGGCTGAGTTCGTATCTGTTGCAACGTGTGGTTAAAGAACGCAGAGGATCTCATTACAAATATATCTCACCTATTTAAAAACCTATTTAAAAAAGAAAAGACATTTGTGTATTTTCTGCACAACTGAGGCTCTGCTTGTAAAATTAATAAATTAGAGAGTCATTCATTCTGACAGGCTCAGTGAAGAAGACTAACCGACGTTCAAACTATTCAAACAGAAAAGCAAAGGAAGGGAATTGAAGTGACTTTGTGATGAGGGTGATGAGTCGCTGGTCTACGTTTCTCACGCAAAACCGTTAATTTTTCACAACAGAGGCCAGAAGAGAATTGTCAAACTCATTTGAGATGATAAAAAGCAAACAGAAATTCAAATATTACAACCACAGTAGGGGGCATTTTAGTGAATACAACCGAGGTTGAATCCTGTAGTACAGGGGTGTCAAACTCCAGTCCTCGAGGGCCGCAGTCCTGCAGGTTTTAGATGTGCCACAGGTACAAAACACTGGAATGAAATGGCTTAATTACCTCCACCTTGTGCAGATCAGTTCTCCAGAGCCTTAATTATTCTATTCAGGTGTGGTGCAGCAGAGGCACATCTAAAAGTTGCAGGACTGCGGCCCTCGAGGCCTGGAGTTTGAGACCCCTGCTAGTAGCTGGGCTACAGCAGCAGAGGACCAAACCGGGTTGATTTTCTGCTGGACAAGAACAGAAAACTGAAGCTCAAATTCAGACTTGCCACATATGGCCAATAATTGTTTGGAAACAAACTGCTTGAAGGCAAAATGTATATACTTTGTCACATTATCACAAAGTAACTGCTAGAGCATGTTGGATTGATATCCGATTTCTTAACTGGAGAAGTTGGTAGAAAAAAGCAAAAGCTAAATTTATGGTAGCTAGTTTCAAATGAAATCATAAAAATAAAAATTAGATGTGTCAAAAACCTTAAAGGTGCATCGATGAAGTCATTTAATTTAAATTTTTGCCTCAAAAAAATGATCTGATTGGACAGTGGAAAAGATTATTGTGTTGAAGTTGTGCTAAAAGGAGCTAGCCTAAAATAGCATCGCAATGCTAAATATGTAGCAACATCACTGACGTCCCCAACGCTAACATCAGTGTTTACTTTTCTAAAGAAGTATTTTTTCAAAGACGTTCCATGAATTATCAGAAACCTAAATGGTGTAACAGCACTTTGCACCAACCTGATGGTTGAATAACCTCAATAGTAGATTAAAAACTGTAAGTATTACTACGTTTGTTTGGCTCATATGTCTATTTAATCAATAATTTAGCAACAACAATGGTTTTTGAATTGAACATGTTTCTTATTTTTGATTGAAATGTGATTATTAATTAATCACAGAGCCTGCAATGAACTCAAATAAAAATTTAAATCAAGTCCTATCAATAGTTTTAGCATTTGTTCCAGCAAACAGCAGCTCTAGATTCCCATTTTCCAGATGAAAGCTGCTCTTCCCCTCACAGGAACAGCGCACCGCTGATATTTGGTTTGGCTAAAACCATCCTGAGGTCCATTAACCTCCTCACCGCTGCCCATGTTTTCTTTATTGCTCTCATAACTTTGAGCCTATTTCTGGCTCCTACCACCAAACACAGCAGCAAATCCACACATTGCCACAGTTTACTGCATCAAACAAACACGTGATTAAAAGTAGTGGAGGAAGAATAAAAGAAAACAGGAACAAATAAGAGTATAAGACAAGGTCAATGTGTAACGGGGAGAAAACATCACGTGCTGAAGGGAATTGGGGGGAAAAAGGAGAAAAACAGGAACCCAGGCGAGATTCTAACATCACCAGTTTAGCCATTGTCCTCGGTTCACTGTGCTGTCCCAGACCTTCAATTCCCACAACCCTCCCATGCCCTCAGGTAGCTGCTGCTTTATTTACTTACCACAACGCAGCACAGGCTCCGTGGGAGATGAATCTACAAACCTTCTGTACCTCTAAATTCCCCCCTTTGGGCACAAACAGGAAGCCAGCCTTAAAACGGCAAAAGGCTGCTTTCATTTCAGAGCTTTATGGAGTATCAAAAGGAGCAGAGGGTTGAGGAACAGAGGCAGTTAATTAGGAAGAGGGGTTATCTGTCTAAGACACTCATGTTGTCTGCGATTGGCAAACCATCAGCGCCACATGCCAGAGAGGCGGCAGCGTGTGTTCCTGCGAGCCTGTGTCCTTGAATTAATAAGGCACTAATCAGCTACACGTTCCTCCGTCCACAACATAATGACATCCCTCATGGACGCGAACACATATCAGCTCCTGCAAAACATCTGCTGCGTCTCTGCTGCCCGTCATCCTCTCCCTGCCACCCGGCGTAGCGCTTGATGGAAGGAGCTGATGGACATGGCTGGCTGCCCGCCTCCGGGCCGAATCAACTGACACATGAAGCCGGGAGAAGGAGACAGAGAGATGGAGAGGAAAACTAGGATCGCTGTCCAACGCTAACCCTTCCAGGAGGCAAATGGGGAGGCATGTAGGACACAGAGAGTAAAAAAAGTGAGCTTCTACACAGAACAAGATGAAAAACTTAGAAATCAAACTTAAACTTAGATTAAGACTCTTGACTAGATTGCTACACCTGATAGGGGTGTACTCAACCGATACTCAACCGAGTTCAATGCCTGCATCTCCTGGCAGGACACCAACTACAGCCCACTACGTCACGTCTCTGATTGGTTGACACTCCTTGTGGAGCGGCAAAAGTTCAGATTTTATAACTCCAGCAACAGATGTACGCTCCAATCACGCAGCACCAGATGCGCCACGCTCAAGATGCACATCCACATAGACCTTGAATATAAACCAAACACTCCTGACGCTCAAATCGCCTTTGGTGTGAACGCAGCTTTAGGTTTGTAGGCAGATCAGAGTTCGCAAAAGGAACAAAACTTTCTTAGCAAACAAACTAATTTCCTGTGATTAACTTGTATGACTAACCATTGAATTTACGGTCTAAATGGTCTAAGCGAGATTCCTTACAGATGAAAAGAAATCTTTCCATTTATCTGAAAAGTAAGGTGCCAGAAAGTTTGGGGGGAAAGCAGAAAAACTCAGAATCAAAGCTGTTGAAGGTCTTTTGTGAAGTTTCCACAGCTAACGACGTTTTGTGTAGTCATGTCATGTGCTGTGTTAGTCCAGAGTATTTTATTAAATCTAAAGTAAGCGCAGCAATCAACCAGGAACGTAAAGCACTTCACGCTTTCCTCTGCTGAAGAGCTCTATGAGGGCGTTTGTCATTTCCATACGCACGCCTTCAAGCATTTTTGTAGAAATTTACCAGGTGTTCAGTTCTTCTTGTGCTTTTTGTTTTGTCTAGTGTGGTCTACTTCAGCATGAATGCTTCAGGCATGAACCTGCTGTGCATACAGAGAAGCTACTCCATCTTGCTTGCCTGTAGTGATTATTGGAGCTACTGCATATTTTGTATCATCTGACACAATTCTCCTCTGCATTTAAGTCACCCTCTGATCTCAATGGTGCCCAACGCTTCGATTATTGGTTTGGATTCAAAACGAGTTTCACTATTTGTTGCCCTGAAATTAGACACACTGGCCAGAAGGTCTTTAATGTGCACTAAAAAAGGCAATGGGAAATTTCAGTGAAGCAGCTCCAGCTGAGGGAGTGACGACACCATCATCACTTCCTGGCATGTTAAGGATGAGATGCTTTCACGTCGCCATGGAGAAATCAGGAATGTGGAAAATCAAGCAAAGCCTACATGATCAAAATCAAAATGAAGTCATTTTTTTAGATGAGCAAGTGACTAGAAATGAACATACTTATCAGAAGCCTGATATTTGTTTAAAATATCTTTTATTTTTGTTGATCGAGGGAATATACTAATTTACTGAGACACTAATCTTTGTTATTTTAGGTAAATTGTGCCAACAGCCAACTTAATCAGTCTTATTATGAATTAGTTATCAGAAGATGTAAGTAAGTATTTAAGAATAAAGAAAATCACAGACTGAATTTTAAGCTTGTTATGCAGCATATATTTGAATTTTGTGCAACAGCCACTAAAAAACATTAACTATGCAAACTCTGAATGGCCATAAAATTTGATAAATATATACAATGAAGTATTAAACAACAATAAACAATAGACAAACAATCAGGTTCATTATTCTTTCTGTGGTTTTACCGACATGTTTGTTTGACAAGTAACAGAGCCACTGATTGGTTCTTTAAGGTCACCTGTCTGTATGACGGGACACTGACGAGAATGAATAGTAGCAAAAGAGGAAATGCATTAAATGCACAGTAGGAAAGAGAAAAAAATATTTTACTACCTGGTTTACACTAAATTTCTCATTATCTTTAGGCCATAACCATCAAAATGGTAAGAAACGGTTTTCATAATTTTCTAATTTTTGGAGCTGATCTTAAAACAAGAAAGCTGTTGTCAATGTTTCTTGACATCATCCGTCTCCTGACTGAATAAGAAAAACTTCAAACTGTTTTCTGTCCATAAATAATTTAACATTTTGACAGATTAATGCATCTTCAGTGACATGTCAACGTTTGCTCTCTGCTGCAAAACATTACATAAGACCAGAAAACTAGTGTTGGGGAATACAAAATAAAAAGGAAGTCAGCGAAGGGAGCTGAGCTAAAGGTCAGGCAAAGAAATATGCAAACACGACTCAAATCTATGCAAATGTTCTCTTGGAAGTTCTCTTGCAAGAAAATGTATCTGCACTCAGACTTCATCCTGTGTGGTCATCTCTTTTCCGGCTTTGACTTTGCTTGTCCACAGCAGAAATCATTAGAGCCAGATATTAAGAAGCCGAAGATGTGCTGTGCATAAAACTTTTATAACCCGAACATTTTAGCTTGTCTTTTTATAGATTTATTGGTTCAAGAAGCCGTATTTCATATGCGAGTTTAGTACCTTTTACTGAGAAAGCTTGGTTAATTTCACAGTCAACAAATGTACCCACTTCTTTTATTTTAGGTTTCTCTCTCTCTCTTTTACTGTTAGAAATAGATGATTGTCAGAAGATTAGAAAACTTATTTTGATTTTGACTAACTAAATCTGGTTTTATTGCAGTGTGCAGGAAAGAGCTGACATGGGCAGAAAAAGCAATAGGTGAATTATGCACCAGTGTGTTCCCCCCGTCTCTCTGCGGCGGCGTCCTGCTAGCCCTCAGACCACAGGACAGCCTGAGAAACCAAGGAGGGGACAGACACCTCACTAATCACACCAGCAATTAGTGCAAGCATCATAAAGCACCGCTGTCTGTAAAAGAGCTATCGAGTTTAGTCGTCATTGCTTATTCTTCTCTGGTTTGCTAATCAGTCGGTGCACGGTGCAAAGAAGCAGACAGGTAGAAAATAATGATTTTTGTTTTTTTTAATCAGAAACAATGGGATCTTCACTTGACATCTGCGGTGTTATGGTGCTCTGCTCCCATGGAGGAGTAAACATTTGCAAATCAAAGTTATTTAGCTGATTAGGCTGCCCAAAGGCAATGAACAGGCGCGTAAAGCGCCGGGGAGAGGTGCAATAAAAGCTTTATGTTTCTTCGGTGCCTTCCTAATGTCACCAAAGCATTAGTTTGAAACTTCAAAGTTCATACTTCCTCATTGAAAAAAGGAACTTGAAGTAAGCGATGACAATTCATTGCACAACATTGCAACATTTTGTTCCTTGGTAAAAACTTTCCTCCACACAGAGAAGCGAAAACAACATGTTTGACACATTAAAGCTCTTTATTCCTCTAACAGAATAATTATGTTTACGGGGAGAATTCAGTTCACTTTTGAGGTCAATCTCCACTCACTTTAATTTCAACCCATAACTTTGGCTGAGCTTGGACATCGTTATCTGCAGACAGTCCACTGGAATGTCTCCCAACCGTTGGACGCATTAAAATCTTGAAAAGAAAGCAGAAATTTTAACCACTTCTAACAGGACATCCTTCAGCACAGCTGCACAGCGCCTCCTGTTGACCACAGGCACTTAGAAATAACAAGTATTGTTTTAATGGTGCTATATTTTAGATGTGGTTCTTTATTAAAGGGGCAGTAAAATGTATTTTCCAGGCACATAATGATACTTTACAGCATAGTTAAGTAACTGTTTACTTCAGTTGTCATAAAAATGTTATACACACCTCAGGAAAGAATTAAGCTTCCACTCCATTGAACACCATAGAAAACCTGATGTTATTCAACCAAATATTGATTTCTGAACTCTTCCCGAGTTAAAACATTAATTAGAACTGATGTTTCTAAATGAATATGAACTTGTTTTCTTTGCATTACTTGTCGTTTTTGTTATTTTGATTATTTCTCATTTTCTGCAAATAAATACTAAATTTTTGCTTGGAATATTGGAGACATGTTGTCAGTAGTTCATAGAATAAAAGAGCAATGTTCATTTTACTCAAAAGTATAACTATAAATACTAAAATCAGAGAAAATGATCATTTTAAATGGTCTAAATTTTTCCCAGAGCTGTATATCGAACATGATTTAAAATATTTCTCACTTCCAAATTTAAATTCTTGGAAGGCGGAGCTAAGTCCACCCAGTCGTTTTGCATGACTAAATAGTTGGCATGGAGATTAAACGATTTCTTAAACATGCATGAAAGAATCAAGGCATCACCGTTATAACAGGATGTGAAACTCACAAAAATACATTTTAAATAATACTGCCCCTTTAAAGTATCTATCTACCCATCTGCATAATGAACTAACCGCAATGAACCGCATCGCATTAAAATTAGGATTAAACTGGAATATATTCACTGAAATATGAATTTAATTGTACACATTTAATTGATTATTTATATTATTCCTGTACACTTGGCTCTATTTGGGTTGAAACTTCACTTGTGATGACGTTTGTTGTTTTTAGCTAAACTTTTTCCATTAAAACGGACATTATTGTCTGCAGCGTGGCGTTAACTCAGACTGGCGGCGCCTGTTGCCGTCTCTTCACTTCCTCTCAAACGGACCCTTACAAAACAGTCTTCTAATGATAACAATAAATTTACTTTCTCTGCTCCACTGAAGCTAATAAATAATGAATCGGCTTGTTGTAGAGGGGCTAACTTTGCACAACCAATTAGCTTTCTGTTTCAGACAGAGCGAGTGGATCCTGCATCGTCAGCGTTCTTCTCCTTCTGCCTAATTAAAGCAACCCACAGGCAAATCCAAGCTTAGTTTATGAATTATCCTCTCACCCTTTTGTTGATTTGAGCTGACATTTTGATTTACTTAAAAGAATTCAAGCACTTGGAATAACTTTTCTACTATTCTTGCATGTTTTCTTCTCTGAGATCTTTTTAGCAACTTTTTGGCAGCAATGGGAGCCTCAAGTCTTCCAGGGACCTTCTGTAAAATAACTTTTCATTTTTATGTTTTCCTCATTCTGGGTTAAAATGCTCAAGTTCAAAAAGGTTGGATGTCTCCCCAGGGTTCAGCTTCACCGAGGTCAATCAAGGGACGCTAAACTATTGTATTTGATCTAATTTGTGTGGGTTTTTTGGAGCTTTTTTCTAATGTCTCACTCTGAACTAGAAAAAGACATCCATCACAGCAAAAGCCATTGGAAAGACATTTTAAAGACAAAGAGCAGTTTAAGATTTTGTCGTAACTTTTATTTCATACTTGGATAATCATGGAAAGGGATGAAAGGAGATTTACTACTTAGTTTATCATCTTTGCTGATTTATTAAGTTTGCTGACTTGGGAAGAAGAAGAAGAGTTTTAGCATGGAGAGACAGAATATCAACAAATGAAAAAAATCCAGGGAAAGCATAAAGCAGCCAAGGTCGAAAGGGATTGTAAAGTGAAATGTGAGGGATTAGCACACACCTACCCAGGAGCAGTTTGGGATTAATCTGACCGCGGTCCGGGTTTCCAAAAACACCTGAAATAGAAGACTGGATCTTCTTAGAACAAAATCTGCTAGGAGTATAAATGATAATGGGCTTAAGTGTATAACAAAATATTGGATAAGAAAACTCCTTTAGCCAGTTGGGTTGTGAATGGGTCGCTCAGTGTTAGAATTAACCAAAATACAGAGGAAATTAGTGAATAACAGAATCAGGTTTAAGTCATGGAGAGGCTTAGGAAACGTCCAGACCCCAAAGTTAAAGCTTTAATTTACCAAAAAACACAGAGTTCCTGTCATTAGACCAGTCTGAATTCCAAGTAGGGCTGGAAAATAAATCAATAACAATACATATATAGGCCAGTGATCAGTAACAGTAAATACTTATAACAGAATATTCAGTATTTTCACTGAACTCTGATCCCAAACTGCAGTTTTCTAACTCAACATCTCAACATCCAACAGCCACCAAAGCAGGATTGGTGGCACCAACTAACTCACTCTCTTTGGTTACCTAGCAACAAGTAGGCGCAGTAACAGTTTAAGATTCTGTCGTAACTCCTAATAAAATAAGGTTATAAAAGAAACAGCAGTATGGAGTGAAAGAAAAAATGATTACAGCAGGTCAAGAGGAAACTGTGGATAAAATGTCACCAGTTTGGCAGTACAGTAGCTACTTAAAACAAAAAAAATATCAATCGGGGCGTGCTCCGGTGGCGTAGAGGTTAGCGCGCCCCACGTTTGGAGGCCTTCAGTCCTCGACGCGGCCGTCGTGGGTTTGATTCCCGGACCCGACGACATTTTCCGCATGTCTTCCCCCCTCTCATTCCCCCTTTCCTGTCAGCCTACTGTGGTATAAGGGACACTAGAGCCCACAAAAAGGACCCCCTGGTGGGGAACAAAAAAATATATATATATATCAATAATTATCGATATTGACTGATATGAAACGCTTATATCGTGATACATTATTCAGCCATATTGTCCAGCTATAAAAATGGAGATAAGATCAAAAACATTAAATCCAACATACAAGCAGCTGAATAAATAAGAAACAAGCTTTGGATACAAGATTAAGAGCTGAAGTAAAGCCGCTTCTAGCCTTACAAATTCACATCAAATAATTTTAAATCAAGTAAAAAGACTTCAATGTGCAAAAAGATGCAGTGTATTTGCTAAAATATTTTGGAAACTGATCAAAACGTTTGCAGTAAGAACATAAAAACGAGTTGTCTTCTCATTCCTCTGTCCTTTTGCACTGATGTTGCACAGCAACAGGTCATTATCAGAGCCTGCTGCATTTCTCTGATGGCTGTAAACAAGGGCTTTGATTCATCTTCCCAGTAAAACTAAAAGCACTCACTCAAAATGTGTTTTTGATCTCCCATAAATCACCTTGTCAGATTTCTTGTTAACAGCTACTGCTTAATTTCATGACTAATTGAGGCAGTGGCTAATTGTGTTATGTCTGTAGTCTTCCAATGCCTCGTTAGGAATCTTTAAGGAGTCCATTATTACCTGTATGTTGGAATAAAGTTTGAGGAACCTAATTTTTATGCCCTCCTAAATTGAAACCAGACAGGATAAGAGCTGCTCCTGTGATACTGATGTTGAGCCAACAGCGTCGATGTGTGCCGACACGTTTAAATAAAACTTTATAAGTACATTTAAGGGAAAACCATCCATATTTATGCATATTTAGGGGACCTAAATGCAGAGCTGGAAGCTTTGTGTTTGACAAACCAGCGCTGTTTGCATCACAAAGATTTCGCACAAAAAAAATTTATAGTTTGGTGCCAGAAAGGATACACAACCTCCAAACAGCGTTTCTTTTGTTATCCTGATATAACTACATAATATTAGAGAAAGATTATTTCTTTATTTATAAAGACTACGTGTAATATTTTATAATCTGATGCATTTTTTTATGTTGCATTTGACATGTCTGGGAATCGCATCATATCTGAATTTGGCAAGGTGGAAGACATTGGGATTTGTTAAATTGTTGCAATGCACCATATGTTGTTTAGACATTTAAAGGATCATGCTGTTTAAAGTCCCTTTGTGTAACGCTGGCTTAATAAAGAGCCAAAAATGTACTGAAACAGTTCATATAGACCTTTTTATTGTATGCACAGCAGACATGGTGGAAACTGAATGCTTAAAAAATACCAACTTCAGCAGACATTCATAGACTCAGAAAATTTGACTTCATCATTTCTTTACATAAACAAACAAAGGATGCATCATTCTACTGTCTTTTACATTTTGCAGGATTGTTTACTGATTTAGAAATACAGTTCTGACACAATAAGGTGCCTCTGATGGTAAGAACCAAGTGTACTCTGTGTACTAAAATAATCCTGAAACATTTAATATTCCAACTTTATGTTCACTTAATGATATCTCCTTTATTGGTGACTGAAGAGCTGAGACCAGGTGGAAATCTGCTGGACTTGTTGGACATGTTTGTGTCTGCAGAGTGAATCTACTGCACAGACAAGCAGTAAAAGGAATTCCCCCAGAGTGTTTAAAACGAGCTTTAAAACGTGTTTTTGTTTGCTTCTCCTTATGACTGAAAAATTAACAGCCATAACAAGACCAGGTAAACAGTATTCCCATTCTCACCTTCATTTTACACAGTTAAATTGTACAGAAATGCATTTAGTTTGAAACTTGTAGACAAATCACAATTCACGCAAAGGAAGGTTTCTAAGTGATGCATCAGTGATTGTGGGCTTTTTTTCTTCTAAACTGTTCTCTGAATCACTAAACTGTCGTTGTGAAAGGACTGCATCTGAAAAGAGTAAAGGGGAAAAGGTTCTTATTTGGTCTGACTCATGTCAAAGCCCACGCAGCCTGATTAACGTATTCCTGTTTAGTCCAGACTGCGTACTGTATTGGTCAATGAGGCCAGGAGGTGACGAGCCACATCCTGTGCGGCTGCATCATAACAGCAGCGGTGCCCGGCGTGAAGGAGAGCATCACATCACTGCTTTGCTTTTCGCTCTCATGTTTGTGCAGACGGACTCTAATCAACAAGCTGCACTCGGAATAGCTTCTGCTCGACCTTTTATGAATCGGGTGCAGACTGAATCGCTGCCTCATGACATCAGCAGATAAAAGCTACGCTGCTTCCTTGAGTGCTTTCATGTACATTCATATAAATATATTATGGGATGGCATTCAGGGAATCGTGTCTTTATATTGTCTGGACTTTGAGTGTATGGAACAAACTTGGAATATATCAGATGAAAGTGAATGAATAAATTTATTGTTAATATAATAATTTAGAATGAGATTAAGGCCAAACCACCAGTGCAGAGAGTGTAAGAAATGTTTACAGTAAAAACATGGATATGGTGATATTTACAGTAATATATACACAGAGTGGCTACTCTGCACTGGCGTGCAATTCATAGCATACAAGAATATTTTTACAAAAAGTATTTACATTTTGTAAAAACATTTACAAAATATTTTAGAAAATATTTTACAAAAATTATTCACATTTTTGCTGAAACAAAAAAACAACTAAAAATGAAAAAAAACTTAATTTTTATTGAAAGTGTTATGCAAACAAAATTGAAAGTTTGTTTTTAGGAATTTTGTTACAACAATCTTTGCTAGATGATAAATTACCCCAATAATTGCCCTATGGGGCAAATGATAAAATACAAAAAGATTTTGCTAAAATATTTTTTCTAAGATATATATTTTTGTCAATTGAAAGTATTTTTGTAAATATCAAAAACATTTTGATATTTTTATTAAAAAAAACTTTCAATTTTGGATAAACTTTTGATAAAACTTAAAATTTTTATCAAAACAACATTGAAAGTTTGCTTTGATCAATTTTGTCATCAAAATCTATCACGATAAATTGTGCCAATAATTATTGCGATAAATGATATTGTTGTTTTGAAACCATCTTCAAGCAATATATTGATAATGGCATAATAATGTCAATTTACTGTCTCAAATATAAGAAAACTTTTATTTTGTAAAAACTTCACACTGGAACTGGAGGATTTACGAAACAATAATACATAAAAATGAATAAAAACCACCAAACAAGCAAAACCAGGATCATGAAGTCTCTTCATAAAATATTAATCATCAGAATGGAAATTATGGAGCTCGTTTTAATTTGTCATGCAATTAATTGATTCATTGCTTATCTGCCAGGGATGATATTCTGCGGTTTAGTTCACAATCCTTTTTTCTATGGTGAATATTTCTCCTCAGAGAATCTGTCCATTTTCAGAAGCAAGTCAGAGCCGAGTCTACAGAGCCAACCTGAAGCAACCTAATGACTGATCAGTTGAGTGTTGCTGTAAATAAATCATGGCTTAAACTGAAATAGGAGTTCTGGACTGAGGGCTTCTCAGAGCTACAGCAGCTGCAGTGTCAATTAATGTTACATGACAGGCGGACACAACTAACCAGCAGGCCTTCCTGAAAATCCTCTGCCATTTGGTTTCATCAATAATGGAAGTGGATGCGTCTGCCGAACGAACCGATTCATGTCCTGGTCCGGGAAAATTCCCAACCCTCGACCCGGAATCTCACATCTTCCCTCTCCGTTCTTTTCTTCCGTGAGTTCACAGACTCAAACCGTTTCTCGTCTTCACGCAGTAAGACCAGAGAAAAGAAGAAGAAAAAAACCAGACTGCAGGTTGCAGGATTTAGAGGATAATAGCTTGCTATTGAATTCCATTCTTTAGTAATGCAAAACACAAGTTCAATGGGATCTATAAATACTTCCCATCCTTTATGTTCACCCATTAGGCTGTGGTAACAGGCAGCGTGTGGGTGGATGGGAGGAGGAGAGGATGAGCTGGGGATGGTGACGGGGAAAAGAGATGGGGGAGTTTAAGGGAAAAGATAAAGTTCTTTTACATTACTCAAATTTCCCCTCTGCTATATGTGTTCATCATTCTTCCTCTGCTTGTAATTCAGCTTAATTTTTGGTCTATTTTTCAACAGCTCCAAACTCGCCGTGCTGCCAGCGCTCCTTCCCTTCACTGCGCAGCAGGAACCAGTGTGATTTATCACTGAGGTTACTTGTCCTGCTGTGAAAACTGAGTAGATGACCATTCTGATTTATTTAGCAGTCGGTCTTAGAGACTGACTGACTTTCACACAGCAAACCACAGACCTGTCAGGACGGTTTCAGATCATTATTGTATCAAAAGCCTAAAAAAATACCACAGTTTTACCTCACAAATACACTGGTTGCATGTATTTAAAGCAATAATATATAAAGGTTTTTATAATTCAAAATTGTTTTACCTACTCCATATTCAAAGGTCCAAAACCTTTTAATCAAATTTTGTTACAACTTTGAAGTACAAGAAATTCCTCTGAATAGTTACGACAGTTTGTTTGTGGTGCTGAGCTGCTCCATCTTTAGTGGTAAAATGATCATTTTTTTGAACATTTTTACACACCAATTTGTAGAAAAGAATGAAAACAATCGTGCAATTACAAGCAGCTACATGAATACTAGAAACGTTTAGTAAATGTCTCATTTATCTTCATTATTTAAAAGCTGGACAGTGGTAGTTATCAGTATTTTCAGATCAAATAATAGGATTCCTATGTGGCGTTAGCATGCTAACTAATAAAGTTAATATTTTCACTGTTATTTCTGTTTGTTCAGTTGTTTTCTTTGTCCCTCATACCAATATTATTATTATTTTTTTCCCTTTTTTTTTTAAATGGTGTGGTGTGTAAATCAGCTGTCAGAACTAGATGTAGGTTGCTCTAGCTTGAATTCAGTAAACTAATAACACTTCATTTAAAACACGTTAAAAATTATACTCAGTTGTGTTGATGGAGCACATTTAAAGCAAAAATTATAAACTGAAAGTGACTTAAAAGGCTGTCTGACTCATACAGCATCCTGTTGTTTACTGAACATTAGTTCCTCTCCTCCATGTTTTCATATGACTCATTGATAATTTAACTCAAGTTTTTTGGTGTTTTTAATTATTCCTGTGTTGCAGAACCCTGCAGAGAGAGACGTTTTCCTTTTATTCATAAAGTAATGACATTGATAATAGAGCAACAAACTGCAGTTTTGTTCTGGATCTGAACTGTCTTTGAGAATAGCACAAAAATAACATTTATGTATTTATTGTTGTTAGGAAAAAAAAATCTATTACATAATATAACATCTTTTTGCCATTCTACCCTTTACTAAGTAAAAAAGGACTTGCGTTGATATTGACTGGTTGAATTGCTGGGCTGTCTGTTCGGTCCACCTTGAAGCAAAAGAATCGTTCCCTATCAAGTTACAGAAATGAGTAAATCAGAAATAAAGGAAGCTTGGGATTGAAAAATTAACATTTTTAAATCCAATCTCCATTCTGAGCCAATGCTAATTCTTCCCAAGTCTTTCCTGTAGTCCATTTCCTTTTGTTTCTACACTATATGTCCGTATTAAATGTTGTTGCCCCGAGCTGCCTCCCCTTTCATGCTTCACATGGAAACTATTCAGAAATACTCCCATCCTGTTAGCATATAAATTGCAGCTCATGTTTATTTTATTTTTTTCTGTATTTGCTCCGTTCTCTTTGATGTTACAGGGTTGCCTTGTTTGACACACAAAATGTGATGTTGGAGAAGAAAACTTGTTGAAAACCAACCAACCAACGTTTGTTCTGTATTTTATCTTATTTAAACAATTGTAAAATCCTCTTCATTCATTTGCTTCACCATTTGCTTTCATCAATTTTGATAGCAAAGCATATGTGATTATATCTGGTAATTAAGATTGCATTCTGCTTTGATTCTTGCTGTATTATTTGCAGAAAGATGCCTTTTTTCACATGAATAGTATTGGTAATTGATAGCTTTATGGCTTTGCTCCAGACTGAAATATTGCAACGATTATTTTATGTTTAAACCAAATTCAGACATTCAGCGTCCTGAGGGTGCGACTCCCGGTAACGTGCTGGTTTCTCCTCCACCTCACCTTTTGAATTTGAGTAAAGCAACTGAGCAGAAAGATTGTCTAGAAATTGGATACATTCTGCTTATCCAGTCGAGATAATTTCTCTGAGAACAACCTCTGATGTTTCCAGCTGAGACACTTTTGGGGTTACCATATCTGATTTGACTCAAATTCCCCAGCTCTTCAACAGCTACTAAAACAACAGCTAAACACATCAAATGAAAAGCTAAGTGTAATTCTTGTGATACAGAAAGTGGCAGCCTGTCTATCCAAAGCATCTGAATGTGTCGGAAAATAACACTCAGAATCTCTGAGAATCTCCAGATCTGCTGAACTACGGTGATGAATACAGACGCAGTCGGTTTATTTCAGTAATTCTTCCAATTTAAAAATCTATTTACCTCAAGTTTTATGTAGTAAACACATTAAAGCGTTAAAAGTAATGAAATATTCAATTGTAGCTGAGAAACAGGGCCAATCATCCAACATCTTCTTGTAAAACAGCAAAACATTCAAGATGGCCGTCATCGCCGTCAAGGAAAACCTATTTTTGCACTAAATTTACCAATATTTATAACAGACAAATACTTTTACTGTCAAATTATACCTAATTTGACAAATAGAAATCATATTTATTGATCAACAACCATGGTTGTCATGGGAAATGTATGTTTTGCACTGAACTAGATGAATGTGATGGGTGCCAAATTTTCTGACTTTATATTTATAACCACAGAAATCAGTTACATTTTCTTGATCTCGTGTTTCCTTTTGTCAAAATGGCCGCCATGGTTGTCATGGAGAATAATATGGTTGCACTGAAATCCACAGTGGTTATTTTTGCGAGTGTTAGGCACAGCAAACAAAAAGGGAAGTTCACCAACTACTAGCATGGTAAACAAGAATCTCAGCTTCGCTAATGCTAAACCGCTAAACACATAAAACATTAGCAGGAGCTAACGCTAACCAATAAGACAACTGTAAAATTATGTAGCTTTAATGTTATTAAAGCTAAAGTTTAACCAATAATACTTTTTCTTGGTTAATGTCAAGTTTTCATAACAGACGTTTTGAATAATGTCAACTTTGTATTAAAAGTGTCATGATTCACCGAATGACACTTTATGACAACAGTCAAATATTCATGAAGACTTGCTCATGTTCATGACGGTGACATGTCGGTCTTATTCACAACCCGTCCAGTGATGAAGATAATCAATACCTAATGCTTAACCTGAGCGCGTAAATTAATCTGGAGATATTTTAGTTAACCACACTAAGAGGAGGAGAGTGTTTCCATCTTGAAAGATACAGTTTGGTCCCTAAGAGTGAAGAAATGTGTTGCCACTGGTTGCAGAATCTCATCTCGATATCTCTGAAGGTTGGGATTGCCTCCAGGGGTGATTAGCCTTATTTTCCAGAAGGGGAGACGATGCCCCACAATGCCTCCACCAAATGTTTTTTGGCTTCGGCAGAGATGATTTGGCAAGAACTTCATGGACGCAATCCAGAAATTCATTTTCCATTCAAACGTGGCACCATTTAGAGGGAATTGAGCAATCTTTTTTCAACAGTGTGGGATGTATTGCCAAGAAGCGTTGTTAAAACAAAAAAATTGACCAAAATTCAAGGAATATTCCTATTCTCCTAATCCTAAGTGTCTCAAATCGGCTTTAAAGATAAAACTGTCAATGTTAGTAAAACAGAATGGAACCAGTAAAGTAAGGGCATTTTTAACTGGCTCCACATGACCAGGCTTACTCCATCACGGTCCTCCATTATTACAGCAACCCTCCCATTTCACACTCCCCAATCCTCCTCATTAAAGTCTCTTAATTGTTTCTGTGACCTCTAAGAGAAACGACCCAGTCACATGGCAACTCTACCTCAAAATTAACGTTTTATATTTGCACTGTCCGCCTGTCATGGGAACATCGCTTCCTGGCAGCTGCAGCTGACAGTCGTCTTGTTTTAAGGCAGAATGAAATTCATTCAACAGCTCATGTGGAGGGTGAAACAGACTTTTAGATATTTCTAGGAGAAAATGCAATCTGACAAGACATTTCAGAGTATATTTGGAGTGCAAGATAAACACTTTTTAACAGTACAGATCATAAACTTCATCTCTATTTGATCCATTCTGAGTCCACTTTGATTTACCTTTCTGCAAGGCTGCTAGTCTTTCATAACCAGCTCAGCGACATACCGGAGAAACCATTCGGACTGCTCTGATCAAAGCAAATCCCTGAAATGAAAAATTCCTTAAACCCGATTCTGACTGACAGAGAAAAAAAATTAAATTTGTGCAAACAAAGAAAGTCCAGTAGTGGTAATGCTGAGTGACAGTTCTCTTAGAGGAGGAAAAGGAAGCAGAAAAAATGAAGTCAGACCTGTTGCGCGGCCACCGTATTAACATGGACGGGGAACAGATAAACACATTCATCCTAATTACAGCGCCTGGACACCGACTGGAGGCGAATGAATGTAATCAGTAATGACAAGCAAGGCAAAGGGCAGCGAAATGTTCCACAGGACCTTCTCTGTTTTTACCTACTGCTGCCTGTTTCTTTACACAAAGTCTAAAATGAACAAGAGAAAAATACTTCCACTGCACTTTGAAATACTGTATGCATGCATGAATACTTTTGAGATCAATAAATCGTCTGACAACTGCCTGCTATTTCTGACTTTACTTTGGTGAAAGAAGGGAAAACATTTGCATGTAGAAAGAGAGCAGAAGAAGTAATGGTTGTTTCCGTTGATCAAATGGACTTATGTTATGGTCCTGATTGATTCATTAATAGCATGCTCACTGAAAACATATATAAATATTAAAAATGAGGATGACTATACATAGTCATCCTCATTTTTGGGGACGACTATAAAGGATAAGAAGTTATAAAGGTGAGAATGATAAAATATTGTTCTTTTTTAAACTGTTCACCTACATGAACTGCTTTATAGGTTTTCCTCTCCATTTCCTCCAAATAGTTCATATCTGTTGGAAATGTTAGCTTGTCTTAACTTTGTGATGCCACACAGAGAGAATCCTCATGTTTGCAACATTCGAGGTGGTCCAATTTTCCAAATCCCATTTACAAATCCGAGTGACTCTTGTAATCTGTCATTTCCTGTCCTTATCTCACTGGTAGGTGCAAGCTTCTTGTGGAGCGTAAGACAAGGTATTATGAGTTAAATCTGCAGCTGACGGCCTGAAAATATGAGATATGTTGAGTTTCTTTAAATCCTCCACTCTGATCCCGGCTTAGGAACTATTCCTCATCCACCTCCGCTTAAAGATGACTTAAATACAGTGAATCGGTCCATTTCTAGATGCCCACTTTTTACTGGGCAGTGTTTTCACAACATGGAGTCGTGTCTTTTGAAGTCTTTAGCTGGCTCTGGGGGAAATAATTGCATATTTTCTGAAATGTGACAAGCAGTCGAAGGCCTGTTATTACCCGAGGTGACATCCTCACCTGTAGTTTTGACATTGATGCCTCTGGTGATGACATTTCTATCTGCAGTGATAATATTTGAGTTTACAGGAGTGGCTATGAGAAACATTCCTCTCATGGTGACAAAATTTCAACACAAATTAACAAACCAATCAAATCTACTTTTTTGCGTATGTTCTTTAATTTTGCCATTAATGCTCACTTATATTTTGAGACTTTTCCCCTCTGATGCTGCTTGGTCTTACTCACTCAATAATAAACAGCCGAGGATTCTCGCTGGTATTCTGACACTCTATCCAAATACACCAAGAAAATACTGTGTTTATAATTTAACACCTTCTGTAATTACTTTTTGTTGAGGTCAGAGGTCGGCATATCAGATAGCTGTTAGGTAAAGGTTGACATTTGCCTCTGGCCATACGTTGCCTTCCTAAGGTTTCTTACACCTTGAACTTTTCCACAGTTTGTCACACTACAGCCGCTAACTTCTATGTTTTTACTCAAGTTTTATAGGAAAGGTCTTTCAATCTTTCTAAAATTTAAATCCACTGTTAGAGTGGATCTAAATCAGTGTTTCTCAACCTTTTTCAGGCTGAGGACCGTTTAACACTTAACATGAAAATCCCCCTGCAGCAACATCATCTTAATATACGCAACCTAAAATGAAAATATTAAATTAATGTTTTCTTTGTTCGTCCTGATGAACAAAGGCAGAGCTGTGAGGTAAATGTGAATGGACAAAAAAAAAAAGTCATGAACACTTTTACACTCGAGGCGCTTTGAATTACTTACAGATTCTACAGGTGTGTATTCTACGCTTTCTAATAATGTCAAACTCATGGAAGCCGAAAACGAAGTTCTTTTCTTCCAACTGTTGTGTGCATTAATAACATTTAGGCCTATTTGTCATTTAGAAGCACAACAAAAGAAAAATATACTTGAGTCGCTTTTGGCAGAAACAAATATCCTCTTCTGCACCATTAAATTTAAAAATGATCAACTCTATCAATCGTTTATCTGTTGTATTTAATTAACTTAATAATTTTAATGAAAAATTAACAATAGCAGAGCATCGTAAGCAAAGTCATAAAAAGCAACAGTTCTCACTAACTGAGTCTTGAGTCCTACCGTTCACGGCAAAGAACCGTTCAAAAGAATCGAATCGCTCGTCAACGACACTTCGACATTCTCTTGCCGTCCTCCAATCATATAAGTAACCTTGACATTTTCTGTCCACCAGTATCTTCAGTTTCTCTTATGAGTGATAAACTAGCTGTAGCGTCACAGCTTGAGCTGACGTCATGGTGGCATGCAGTACCTTCTACACCACTAGGGAGCGCCCTACAGTTTCAGAAAGACTGATATAAATATAATCTATTAGGCAGAAGAGTTAAAAAATTGCATTTAAGTAATAAGGGTTTGATTCTGAATTGCTGAGTTCTGTTCAGGACAGTTTTTTCTCCTCTTCTTGACCTCACAGACCCTGAGGTTGGAAATCATCCTTGTCATCACCTTAATCTTTAACTCACTCCAGATTTCTGTCAACCCATGCAGGAATAATTTTCTTATTCCTACTGTCTTATGATTTTTTTTAACCACTCCTCCAAAAAAAGAACGATAGTAGCACCGGATTTGTTCTTTTGCTTCTTTAGTCTAATCCTCACATGCCCAGATGCACTCTAAGCTTCGGTGTGGTTGGTCAAGCAAAAGGGAAAACAATTCAATTCAGTGGGCAAAATCAACCACTAACAAACCACACGCAGCCCATAATAAAACAGACCAAACTGGGGAAAGTCTAAGGGAAGAAACGAAGCAAACAAAAACTTTAAATCAGTTTCAGTTCCTGAAAATAGTTTTGTCCATGTAGCAATTACCAGGTTAATGTTCCAGGAATACTCAGCAGTGATAAACATCGACAATAATTCGGCGTGAGAGCAGCTCAGTACGTTTAATGAAATGCAGCATCTTGTTTGTGGCAAATATAAGACAAGACGGAGAGGAAAAAATAAACTTTCCCTTTGGCTCACGCCGTCCTCCTCAGCCCCATTTCATATTTCATATATGATTTATAGACAAAGCAGTTCGCTATTTTGTTTTATTTACTAAGTTCTGCACAGATCTATCCATTGCATGAGTACGGTAAACATGCGTGCTCCTATAAATAGATATCATGAAGCTTATTGAATTAAAGCTTATTGGATTGTTGCAGCAAGCTTTTAATTTGAGTCATGGTCATCTGCGCTCCGTTAGTGGATCTAAATGTAACAACGTCCATGAAGAACGTGTTCGAAACTGATAAATCCAGTAGGTTCAAAAGAACTTTTACATTACATCTTCTGTCCTTGTTGATTTTTAAATGTATTTTTCTGCTCCACTATTCTATCTTGAGTATTACCACTGGTAAAATCAAAAGGAAAGGGTGGAAAAAGTTAGAGAAAGACGCGAACTCCACCTTTAGATATTTCAAGGCTGTTAACCAGCTATTGCTGGGTTTCTGATGACGTAGCAGGAAGTAAATGCAGCCCATTTACTTCTGTTCATGCAGCATCAAAATGCCTAAAGTCTGTGTCGTGTACGGCTGCTCCCACCGTTCTAACAGAGAGAAAAATAAACGTTATTTACGTGTTACGAAATCCTCAAAATAATATCACAAGTCTTTTTACTGAGACAATATGGATCTTTTCCTAAATATACGGGTCTTTTTTCGAGATACCTCGTCCGTGCCAGCCCATTTGGAGCATTAGCGTACTCCCTGTGATCCATTTTGCTCCGTTTTGAACCAGTGAAATCCACTTCCTGACCCCCATCTGAGTTTCATGCATCATCCAGGTCACATGTCTTTAACCCAGCATTATACCAAGTGGAGCATCATGGCGAAAGCCGCCATGTTCTGCTTGTGAACGTAAATTTGTTGGGCCTCATCAACAATCAGACAACAATTTTGAGTGCCACAAATCCAGAGAATAAACATGTAGCATTTTTTCACTTTTTGCAACAACTTTTAAAACATTTTTAACTTTTGCAGGGCATGGTGTCAAAATATAACCTCATGTCTCTGTCTGAATGGCAATTTTCCTATCCCTTCTCACATGCCAGGAGGGTATTTAAAGGGCAGAAGCCTCAATATAACCCCCATTTTGGCTGACTTGTCTGTCAGGAAGTGTGCTTGTGACACCCCTTAGAGTCCACATGCCAACAACAGCTAAATTGAACTTCTCCTCCCTCATTCTCAGCTAGCAGACCGAGGCCCTCCTTCCAGGCGGGCCCTGCTGTCCTCAATGCAGACGCCACCGGTGAGCACCAACCGGCCGGCCGGGGGGGCGAGGGGGAACTTTCAAAACGGCTGCTCCCCAAAGCCCAGTGCAATTGCCCCGCTATTGTCCACTCATCCAGCGCTGGAAGGGCGGTGGAGGAGGGAGCAGCACGCTGGAACTTAAAATCAAAGATACAATAATTTGACAGAGAGAGTTGAATTAAATTTTGCTTTTAGCCCTGTGCTTGACACAGAAGACGTAATACTGAAGTGCCCTGTGGATTACCGAACTAACTTAAAATTATCAGCACTTTTAAATTAAAGATTTTATGACTTTTGTCAAAAATTGGGGGACCAACCTGCAGAATAATTTCCATTTAGTCAATTAAAGCTCCTCAAAAAGAATCTCCGGTGGCTCTTGAAGCAATTCTTGGTTTTTCAGTTTGTGATTAATTAAAAATGTCCTTTTTGTGTTTATCTTTTCATAACAGCCAATATTTCTGAGGATTTTTTGTATTCATCCTGGCAACTAAGAAAGGAGAGTTATTTTGTTATGTTTTGGGGCGGCTGGTTCATAACTTAAACTGTTGAGATTTTTAAGAATCATTGAGTATTTTAAGTGCATTATTGCCAGTGTGTTTCTGTATAAAGTGTAGAGTTCATTGAAATGTTTACATACAGTCATGTTCATGTGTGTAATGTTTGAACTGCCTTGTTGCTGAAATGTGCAAATACATTGTTATTGATTGGATTTGATATATTAATTTTAAGACAAAGACTGTAACACTTTAATTTCAATTATTTAATTACTTCCATAATTTGAATTATGCTGGAACTGTGCATCCTGTGGGTTTATCATATAAACAGCAACGCTGCTAAGAACGATTGGAAACTGCACAATGGGACTGAAGACGGAAAGAACAGCAGCTTCTTAAAGAGACAGACACCCAATTCCAAATTGAAGTCAAATTTCTTTAAAGTTATGTTTAATATAATGCAGCATTTTATAAAACTGAGGGTTACATAGTTACTTGTTTGTGTTATAAAATGGCTCTGTGCCTTTTATGAGGAGTTTACACATTTGTTTTAGTTCCAGATATTCAAGTCTTGGTTTCAATGTGCAGAGAATCAATAGAAAGCTTCGATTCAAGTCCAATTACATGTAATCACACTCAATTCAAAGCAGCATCATTCCAGGCAACTAAACTTAATTTGATTAGATATAAATTTAAGGTATTTTACACATAACTGAACTTAGAAAAGAGAAACCTTCCCAGTGAATCTAGTTAAACTAGAAATAATTATAGACCAGAGACGTAAATCAGTAATAATTTGTAAGATGTTGAGCAAAGAAGCCAAAACAAAACTTTCCTCCGTCTGCCTGAGTCGCTGTTCTGACTGGATGCCTGCCTGTCGTTTCAGCAGTTTTCTATTCGTGTTTGATGGTTCGTTTGAAGCTGAACCGCAGAGCTGGAGGATGTCGGCATAAAAACAAAGAAAATAAAAATGAACCTTTCATATCTGAACGTGCGCTTCAGGACCAAACCCAGGACATCTACGCTCACAGCCTTTTGACCGGAGCCTCATTAATCACACTCCTACACATGACGTAGAGTAATTACCTGCACAGAAAGACACATATGCACACACTCTCATTCAATGCACTCTGTGCATTCAGTGTGTGAAAGTATGCATCAAGAGTCGGAACAAATGACGGCGAATTTAATGAGCTCAAACACATCTTTAACAAGTGTACCTGGGTTTTGATCGAGGCGATGGCGGAGTCGCATCGCTGACCGTTCACACACGAACGCAGCAAGTTTCAAGGGTAGATTCAGCCACGTACAGAGGTGTGTGTGTTTTTGGAGGTGCTGGGCAGGATCATGGATCCCTACTGCCTGGGGAGGGAGTCAGTCTGTCTAGGAATGATGAAATCCTCCACCTGTCCTCATTCATCAAACCCACAACACATATTAATTATCACAAACCTTCAGAGTTACAGCAGAGGACACAAACACCCACACACACCCACACACACACACACCAGCCTCCATTCGACGGTCCAATACCCAAACTAACATCACCAACTCAGACTTCAGTTCATCAGCCGAGCTGCTCGGGAAATATCGTTTGGAGTAATTACCTCCGACGTTTGAGGCACGAACATTTTCACAGGACAAATCTATGTAGTGTATATCTATGTCCACTCACAAAAAATATAAATCACGAAGAAAACTCTCGGGTTTTTTATTGCACACGTGTATAAAGGACTAATTATGACAATTTCCTTTATTTTCAAGAAAGCTTTTAATTACGAGAATCTCTGTTAGGATTCTTGGAATAAAAAATAAGTAAATAAACATGAAAATAAGTAAATAAACATGGAAAAGTGAAATGGATTCAACCATTAGGGCCATTATAGTTCATTTTTAAAAATGAATTAAAATTTGCACCAAAAAACTCAACAATTTTTAGGTTAACATCATTAGATTTCTACTAAGAACTTGAAAAATTCTGAGCTCCAAAAGTCAAAAATTTGTGAGAAAAACCTCAGAAATGTTGATATTAATCTCCCAAATTTCTAGAAAAAAACATGGAAAATTCTGAACTTCAAAAGTTTAAAATTTCAAGAAAAAATCCCAGAAATTTTGAGATTAATATCAGACATTTTGGAGAAAAAACATGGACATTCCTGAGTTTGAGAATTAAGAAATTTACGAGAAAAAAAAAAATCCAAAATTTTGAGATTGATATCAGAAGTTTTCTAGTTAAAAACTGAAAAAGTCTTTGCTGCAAAAATTGAAAATTTACCAGAAAAAAAAATCTCAGAAATTTTGAGATGAAGCTCTAAAATTAATGGGGAAAAAACATGTCTGAGTTTAAAAAGTCCAAAATTTATAAGAACAAACTTAAAAAGAAAAAACCTGAAAATTTAAATGTCAAAAATATAAGACTTTGGAAAGTCAGAAAAACGTAATTTTTTCCTAGAAATTTTAAAAGATAAATTTTTTTTCTAGCCAAGTTTTGACTTTTCAAACTCAGATGTATTTGGGTTTGGTTTTTTTGGGTGGAAATTAAGCCTATAGGCGTAAATTCAATCTGGAAGACTCTTTTAGCCCCTCCTGCATCATCCAGCCGGAGCTTCCAGCTCATCACCGTTGATTCATCAACACCGGTCCAAGTCTCGTCACGTCCAATCACCGTCCAAACCCCGGCTGATAAGGACCGCCATCCATGGCGTCTTGCGCTTTCCAGCCGAGCTCAACCCACCTCCACCCCTTCACCTCCACTCGCTCAGCATCAGGCCACATCCTTCATCGCCTCCACCACCAGTGCCGGTTCCCGGTGGATGACGTTCCTCTCAGCATACGGAATGCTCATCCAAGCCCATCGCAAAGTTTGTGATGATCAATGTCCTTAACCGGGGCCCAGGCGCCAAAGATTTAAATCATACTGTTATTAAACTTTTCTAATGGTTTCCCTTTTGTCTGTCTGAGTCTCTACAGATAGAAATGTATTTTTTTTAAATCTACAATGGTCCTATTACACTGTGGCAACCATTCCTTGCCTTACTAAGATGTATTGCTTTCTATTATCCCCCCATTCAATAAGTAGCTTTCCTGTGAAGTATTCTCTGCTCATACTCTCAACACCAGTGTGAATATTGTGTAATGTGAACCTTTAGGAGTTAAGCTGTCAACATCCGTCGCCTTACGCTCATAAAGCTTTGTGTTGTCGTGTTATTTTCCGTAATTGGTTTGGATTATGTTTCGACAACGGCCAATAACCCCATTCTCTGCCGGTAAGACGGACTCTCACTGAAGGTGTGACATCAGGAATGTATTTGACATGTACGAACCCCAAGTCAGCGTGTTTCTGTGCGACACTCCCAGGGCGGTTCAAGGACTTCCCCAGAGTCTGTTCATAATTGAGTGGAGATCATTAGGATGCTGTAGACGTCTAATCTTTTTTTAAAGCATTTTATAATAAGACAGAGACCAGCTGGTGTCCATTGAGAGTCTCCCAGAGACCCGGATGATTAAAGTCCTCTAAACGACCGCCTTTGGTCCTTAGCTGAGATGTTTCCCTTTTAATCAGACATAAGTCCTCATCGCTCCCCCTGTTTCCGTGACACCAGTCACACAAGCAACGCAGAAGTCCCTTCAAAACTGACGGCCAATTAGAAAGGACACGGAAAAGATGAAAGCCTTATTATCACGTTGTCCTAAGCCATACGTTCAACCAATTAACTGCAGTCAGTATGGACAAGAAGGAAAAAAAAGTCCCCTTTTGCCCAAGGCAAAGTGAGAACGAAAGAACATGAGCCATGTTGTGTGAAGGCAGAGGAAGGACAGACGCAGAGACACTTAATTGATCTTCATTAGGTTAATTATGGCTGTGATGCTGGGCTCAGAATGAGAAACGGGTCATGAAGAGCTTTCTGAGTGCAACATGTGACGCTTTCTGTTGACCTTGACGGTTCATCCGTCGGCTGAGCAGCGAGTGCACCAGCAAAAGTAAAGATCTCAGCAAAACGTTAAGGAAAGGAAAGAATGTTTGTGTGTTTTACCCTCTTATCCAGCCCCAGTGCATGGGTGACTGCACTGTCAGCAGGCGCCGCTCTGCCCTTGCATTTGAATAGACACCATCTGAGTTGGCTGGCCGTGTTTAATATCTGTCAGGGAGCTGCCGCCCGCTGATCCCAGGGACTCTGACCTCCTTCCCCGGGGAGCCGCTGACGGGACGCCGCAGTGACAGGGTTTCTTCCCTGTCGATCTGCACGCTGATCCACCTAACACCCTTGTCCCACTCGACTCGAAACAAAATCGGCTCGCCTGTCTGCTCCATGCATAGGAAATAAGTCGGGCAATGAATAGTCGCAAGCTCAGGAAAAAAACCCAGGCTGGAAGATGGCCGTCAGTGAGATTGATGGTTCCCGTGAATTTGGTTGCTTACTGAATAATACGCCAAATGTTGGCGTCTTTAAAGTTACCATGGAGATATGAACTGTTTCAGGACTGGATCTAAGAATACTACGGCCGTAAGAAAAGCAGAGATGGTGTTTCCAGCTAAAGACATAAAAATTAACCAATTTAAAGCCTGCATGGATCTTTACTGATACAAAACGTTTTTAAACTAGTTAATACAACAAAATACTGTATTTAAAACGATTTCTAATGAGATAATCTTTCATTTCAATTCATTTAGAATGATCTGAAAATGTATTTTCCTATTGTAGATCGCTTCTGTTTGCCTTTGTCAACGTTTACATATTTTAGATCACCAAATAAATTGATACCAGACTATTGTAACATACTAAAATCAGTTTTCACGATTGATGAGATCATGAATTAATTGCAATTATACACATTTTTTTGGTTCAGTTTCATTAGCCACACCCAGGCCTGAATATCGATGCAATCAAGAAATCACATACAAACGTGTCTGATAACAAAAAGATTGCTAAAAGACCAAAAAAACCAACACACTTTGCATAAATCTAAATCAATTCAAAAGCTGGAGCACCATGGAGATTCACGGTGGCTACAGACGTCGACCAGATCATCTTTACTTTGTGGGTCTTTTTTAAATGAATGCTCTTATCATCAGCATTTTTTTCCTTTAAAAGAGAAATTCAAATTTGTTTTAAGACATAAGGATCTTTTTTTCAACTTTCCAGCAAGAAATGGGAGCTAGCTTAAGTTAATAATTCCCTAATATATTTATGAAAAGTATTAGCTCCATTGGGAGTTTATTGTATTTATAACCTACCAATGAAACTATTAAAACTAATTTTAAGGAATTATTGACTTAAACAAACTTGTATTTCTTGCTGAAAAGTTACTTCATAGTTAGTTTTGCCTTTTTTCAAGTGATATTTGCACTAGAAACTAAACCAAAAATACTTGGTAAGGTTTTGTTTTTGCAGTGAACTGGATCTCAATAAAACAACCAGTATAAATAAACATGAAAAAAATTAAGTTTTAGATTGAAAGTATAGTTTTATGTACCCTAAAGTACACAGTACCTTTGTTTTGTCATACAAGGCATGGTTGTCCAGAAGCATCCGTCGCTCCAGCCGAGCAAACCTTCGTAAGTCTCTCTCAAACATCTGTGAAAGAGGGAATTAGCAGCTTAAAGTCAACACTCTGTTTTACGTAATTCAGAAATAATCTTTTTGATTTTTACCCTTATGATGCCCTCACTAGAAAATAATCATCAACGAGACAAAAAACCCACATCTAAATGGTGATGGCAGCTTTTTTTCCACCCAAACCGTCAGCTTCGTTAGAAAAGCTTCGTTACCCGGGAGCCGGTCCAGCCGAGCATCGTGAAGGCGTAGCGATCCGCCGGCGGCGACACCAGGTCCACGCGCACCGCTCTCCACCCGCGGCCGTCGCCCTGCGCTCTCTGAAGGCCTCCCTCCACCCGGCTGCCCTCCAGACGCAGGATCAGGAAGCACTTCGCAAAGTGATCCATGGCCTCAAACCTGTGGCTGGGAAGCTTTGATATGTCAAAGGTCGACGCCTGGTAATCAGAGAAGAGTAGAAGACCCTGATGGAGAAAAACAAAGAGGTGTAGAGCGTAGATTTCAAATGTGGGGGTTATAATTAGTTTCCATTCAAATAATAAAGGGTCATTTCTAAAGAAAAAAACCATAAAAACATTTTAAAAAATAACATTTCTTTATTGGTTTAATATTAATATTATTAATATGATTATTCTCAAAATATATCTTTATATTTCAACTTTATTCTCAACTTTATTTTGACTTTGTTCTCGTAATTTTATTTTTTGATACACATATACACAGTACAGACCAAAAGTTTGGACACACTTTCTAATTGAATTCAATGAGAAGGTGTGTCCAAACTTTTGGTCTGTACTGTGTATATATATATAAAAAATAAAAATAAAAAATTCCCTTCTCACCCTATATATATATATATATATATATATATATATATATATATATATATATATATATATATATATATATATATATATATACGTATATATATATATTGTTACTGCGCAATAGCCAGCCCTGCCCTCTCCTCACAACTCCTCGGGCTGACTACTGAACCAGTTCTCTGTCTAACAGGTCCGGAGAATCTCTAAGACCTGGGTCTTACCCTGAACAAGATCTATAAGAGATAATCTATTTAAACTGGTGGCGAAAGGGATTCGTCTAGCTCTGACTACCTCCTTATCCAGAAGTTATGACCCTTCCCAGTTAAGGAACAATCAACCGAGTAGCCCTCACAGCCGCATAGTTCCAATAACCACTTCTGTTAACGGTAGTTCCCTTTCTAAAATTGTAACGTGCACTTGGTAACGGCTAGATAATTTTTAGTGACTAAGACTAAGATAATCACAGGGTCATTATTTTTCTCTCACCAAAGGAAAGTCTGAAGCCACCACATTACTAGAATCATGAATACTGATTTTACTATAAATAGAAGCACTTTAATTCAAATGACTCAATTAATTTCAATGTCCACAACCTAATCAGAATTTTTTAAATATATGAATTTATTAAGCAAGCTTTAGCAGGGAAAATGACAGGCATACAGAATTTACTTGTGACTACCATACAAAGAAAATCAATATAGTTTAGATCAATTCAACCTTTACCTAACAACCTCCCTACACTGTCATCTATCTATCAAATAAGCTTTGGGGTGTGGCACAACTCATACCCATCGATGGTATCGGATCTTGGCAACAGGAGTCCTTGTAGTCCTTGGTCAGAGTCTTTGACTTTGAATCATAAATCCTCTTTGGAACCGAAACAAAATGAACTGTCTGCTTCATCCAGCCGAACAGCCCTTAGTCGATCCTGTGACTTTTGTTCAGTTCCCCAAGTCCGTTGCGATGTAATTTGAGATCTGGGTCGAGAGCAGAGTGTGGAAATCAATGAGGAACCAAGGCAGTGGGTCGGTGGATCTCGCCCTTTGGTCCGGCGTGAGGAGCTCCGTTGTCCTCCTTGTGAGGCGCTTTTCTTGGTTCCAGGGTGTAGTCCTCTGCTGGTCTTCTTACCACACTTGTGTAGAGTCTCAGCGCCGGCGACGAAGAACATCGTATCACCTCGGTCTCACATTTTTATACGTTTCTGCACTTGTGGGCATGTACCCCAGATAGAGAGAGAGAGCAGGGGTGCTGCTTGCGTTTGCCCGCCTCTACACTCAGGCCCCAACCGTTGTGGGAGATTGCACACCACTCTGGTGACATTCGTGACTTGGGTCATATTGACCCTGTTGCGAGATAACGTGCTTTTGACACCTGCGACTATTGGAAACTTTCTCAAGTGGCAGGCATACTTGTGACCTGGCAGTTGCACAACTAAACCCACTCTCATGTTCTGACATTTGCAGTTTGCACCCACCTCAGCCTTCCTTCTCTTTCTTTGATTCTATACTCTTATCCATATAATTAACTTTAATCAATAAAGTTTGTTTTATATAAAACATCAATTCATTACATTAGATTATTTGATTTTGGTTCATCGTTACAGAAAACATACTAAAATACAGAGATTACACATTAAGCAATCACTATTAATCAACACACAAAGCTGTAGCAGTCTCCTAGGCCTTTTTATAGAAAAAGAACATCAGTAAGCACATCCTCATGACTGCGCAACCAGGCCCCAACTCTTAGCTCAGGCCTTCGCCCTGGTTACTGTTGAAGGTTGCGAAATAATGCACCTGTGACACTTGTGACCTGGGTCACTTTGACCCAGGCACGTAGGACACGACTCCTTTTCCGAGAAAAGGAGCAACTGCATCCTCAAACTCACATCTTCGCACCGAGAGTTGCTAAAGTCGGACCCACCCCACTTTTGCTCAACAACCTGTTTCCAAATAAGGTGTTGACCATCTCTGCTCTCCTGTTAGTTCCTCTTTCTCCCTTAACCTTGCACCTACAATCTACCTCCTAACATGTCAGTGATCTTTAATTGCAGTTACACCTTTGACACCATTTCAAGTTCAGAGTAAAAATCACATTTATAACATTTCAAGTTCAGAGTAAAAATCACATTTATAACTTCTTTTACTTCTCTGATTTATCATTCTTTTATAATGTTATGATAACCATAATTTATCAGTTACTCTTATTATAATCTTAATGTGAGTTATTACAAATGTTTTCTGTAAAGAAACCAAGAATAATCCATGATTCTTATTATTTGATATCAAAGTTACAGTTACTTGTTTTACTTGTAAGAGTTCCCACTAATGTAAGTGTAAGTGTAAGTATTATTACAAGTAAACCAATATTAATATAAGTATTTTACTTTGAATCTTATCCAATTACTCAGAATATTTAGATTTATTTCTTTAAAACTTTCATGCTAAGTAATAGTCTGAACTATTTTTATAAATCTGCAGGCTGGAAACTTACTTCCTCTTTTTCCAGGAAACTGCTTTTCCTGTTTCATGACTCTCTCTGTCTTGACTATGATTTCTTATGATTAAATAGAAAAAAGTAGAATTAAAGCAAAGTTTGCAGGAGACAGAAACAACACACACAACCAAATTGATTTTATTGACATTTAAGTCTAATGTTGGGTCTAGATTTTACTTGAATAATTAATTTTAAAGATAACTTTATTTCTTTTTACTGTTAAACTAAAATCTCCAGCATGGGGAAGTGGGATGATCTCGGATTTTCTTGACACCCCCTCCACGAGGTCAGACCTTTCCCATGCTGGGAGTCCATCACCCTCCTGCAGTTCTGCGTCGTCATCGTCTGGAAAGAGAAGAGGTTCTTCTGGGATGTGAAGTTGCAGATTCTTCATCCTCAGTTGTCACAAAGGGCTCAGTGTAGTCATCAAAACTCCACCTCTCTTGACACCCCCTCCTTGGAGTTTTAATTTCCCCCATTAGGTGATGAATGTCGAAGAGAACTTGGATCGCTCTGATTCTTTCACAGGAACCTTCGCTGGATGAACTGTCGTTTCTTCAGGATGTGGGAAGGAAGAAGGCCTCAAAAAAAAAAAAAATCTCGAACATTCAGCAGAGCAAAGCAAAAAAATAAGCAGCATGACGCTTTCCTCGTAATCGTGATCCTTTTCCGTAGCTGTGGTCTTTAAGGGGTACTGGAGTTGTCGGAGGCATCAGGAATTGTCCAATTTAAAAAAAAACAAAACTGCAAAACTTACAGTGCTGAATATCCAGGACAGGTGCTCTAGATATCAGGACGAAACAGTTGCCAGATCCTTCTAGGTGTTGGGTCTGACTTCAATGCTTTGTTACAGGGTTGATCTTAGTGATTTCCTATGACGCCACTTCTTCCTCACGACTTCAGCCCCTTTTCCAGTTTAATCCATCAGTTTGTGACAGGAGTTCTTCTTTAGCATAGTCCAATTTCTTCACGGCCCTCCCAGTCCAAAGCCTTGAAGTTGTTCTTCTAATTACAACCACCCCCCCCACGGTGGCCAGTCCGAGATAGGGTGGAGTATTACATGATTCACTGGCCATTTCACCGGCTTCTGTTTCTCTTTAGTTAGGAACTGGAGTGAGCTGCTCGACTCCTTGGATCCCTTTCTTCATCTGTAGTACTGTGTTGCAGTTCAGTACTTACTTTACAAAATCTTGGGCGTTGAACCTCAGCTTCATCACCGTGGCTGCAGGCCGATCTTGACTCTCTGCCCCCTGTTTCCAATGACACTTTGAGCTGCAACTTCCCTTTTTCCTTCTCTGGGCAAAAGGAGAAGTGTCTTCGCCTCCCTGCTGTCTGTGGACGTGAACGGAGTTCCTCTGCAGGGAAGACCTGCTCTTCTAGCAGCTGTCACTGTTACTGAGTCCATCAGAACCAAGAGGTATTTCTCACCTCTTTTTCCTGTTTTCCCCATGGGGCCCGCAACATCCATGCAGACTGAGCCCCAGGGGACTGTGCTCTTGATGGTCAATCCCTCCAACCGCTGCCCTCGGCGACCTGCGTTGTATTGACCACACACTTCGCAGTCCCTCAGCACGCGTTGGACCTTTTTCACTGGGATCCAAAGCTCTTGCTCCTCCAGCTCCCTACGGGTAGATCGCACGCCTGCATGTCCTAGGGCCTCATGCACACTGCGCACAACCTCGTCCACGTACTCTTCTGGGACCTCCCAACCTTTGGGAGTACTGTCCCACTTCTCGGTATCGACAAAGACAATCTTCCGCTGGTGGACATAACAGTCCACTCTTCTGGGACCTCCCGACCTTTGGGAGTTCTGTCCCACTTCTTCATTCCCACGCCAATGAGCTCCCTCATGCGTGTGCGCTCTTTGATGCTCCTCGTCCGTGTTGTCCCCTGCGTCGTCTGAGCTGCTCTCATCCTGATGCCGTGTCGGCGCTGATGGTTTCCTCTCCGTGCTGTGAAGCGTCGGGCGAAACTCGGACAGCTGGGCTCTCCGCGACAACCAGTCGATCGCAGCCGTCTCCATCCCCTCCTCCTCAACCTTCCGCTGGGGTGCTCCTTCCGCTTCCTCCAGACGTGTCGGTCGAGGACTTTCCTGGGCTGGTGACGGAGCCGGTCGAGACGGTCCTTCTTCCTCGACGGCGGTCAGGTCGATGAGGTCCATGTCCGACGTCCCCAGCTCTCCGACGGGGGTTCCCATCCTACTCGGGAAACGGGATGGAGCCTCAGCTACATCAGATTCCTCCTCCTTCGCAGCTGGAGCTGATGCTGGTTCCCGCTCTTTCTTCTCCTTCTTGTAGAAGTAGTGATGATTGAAGAACATGCGCTGATTTGGCTCTGTCCTGGTGCCGAATCCATCACCGAGCAGCAGCAACTTCATTGGAGTTCTCTGTAGTTGGGACCTGGAGAGCTTAGACTGCTCCCCTCCTCCACTTTGTTCCTCTTCTTCGTGGCCGGAGCCACTTTCTTGTGGAATTCCTTGCTTCGATTCAGCTCTCGCGTATCCATCTTCTTTTTTAGTATCCATTCTTGTTCTTTGTCTTCGAGTTGTCTATCCCCCAAAGCCTCTCTTAACGTTATCGAGCAGGGATGGGTCTAGACCGGGTTGGCTACTGGCTTCACTGTCTGGATCTGGTCAGGTATCCTCAGTAGAAGCTTTCCCTCACCTGTATGCTATACAGTTACTGCAAGGGTTGTGACTGACGGCCCTGCCAGTCACCACTAGCTCCTCTCCCTAAGAGCTAGCCACTAAGTGAGCTATTCAGAATCACACATCTGTTTTTACTGACTTAGTACCTGGGGCCCTCCTACTCCGTTGGACTTGGGCCCACCCAGGGACGCCATGTTTGTTACTGCGCAATAGCCAGCCCTGCCCTCTCCTCACAACTCCTCGGGCTGACTACTGAACCAGTTCTCTGTCTAACAGGTCCGGAAAATCTCTAAGACCCGGGTCTTACCCTGAACAAGATCTATAAGAGATAATCTATTTAAACTGGTGGCGAAAGGGATTCGGCCTAGCTCTGACTACCTCCTTATCCAGAAGTTATGACCCTTCCCAGTTAAGGAACAATCAACCGAGTAGCCCTCACAGCCGCATAGTTCCAATAACCACTTCTGTTAACGGTAGTTCCCTTTCTAAAATTGTAACGTGCACTTGGTAACGGCTAGATAATTTTTAGTGACTAAGACTAAGATAATCACAGGGTCATTATTTTTCTCTCACCAAAGGAAAGTCTGAAGCCACCACATTACTAGAATCATGAATACTGATTTTACTATAAATAGAAGCACTTTAATTCAAATGACTCAATTAATTTCAATGTCCACAACCTAATCAGAATTTTTTAAATATATGAATTTATTAAGCAAGCTTTAGCAGGGAAAATGACAGGCATACAGAATTTACTTGTGACTACCATACAAAGAAAATCAATATAGTTTAGATCAATTCAACCTTTACCTAACAACCTCCCTACACTGTCATCTATCTATCAAATAAGCTTTGGGGTGTGGCACAACTCATACCCATCGATGGTATCGGATCTTGGCAACAGGAGTCCTTGTAGTCCTTGGTCAGAGTCTTTGACTTTGAGTCATAAATCCTCTTTGGAACCGAAACAAAATGAACTGTCTGCTTCATCCAGCCGAACAGCCCTTAGTCGATCCTGTGACTTTTGTTCAGTTCCCCAAGTCCGTTGTGATGTAATTTGAGATCGTTGGGTCGAGAGCAGAGTGTGGAAATCCAATGAGGAACCAAGGCAGTGGGTCGGTGGATCTCGCCCTTTGGTCCGGCGTGAGGAGCTCCGTTGTCCTCCTTGTGAGGCGCTTTTCTTGGTTCCAGGGTGTAGTCCTCTGCTGGTCTTCTTACCACACTTGTGTAGAGTCTCAGCGCCGGCAAGAACATCGATCACCTCGGTCTCACATTTTATAATGCTTCTGCACTTGTGGGCATGTACCCCAGATAGAGAGAGAGAGAGCAGGGGTGCTGCTTGCGTTTGCCCGCCTCTACACTCAGGCCCCAACCGTTGTGGGAGATTGCACACCACTCTGGTGACATTCGTGACTTGGGTCATATTGACCCTGTTGCGAGATAACGTGCTTTTGACACCTGCGACTATTGGAAACTTTCTCAAGTGGCAGGCATACTTGTGACCTGGCAGTTGCACAACTAAACCCACTCTCATGTTCTGACATTTGCAGTTTGCACCCACCTCAGCCTTCCTTCTCTTTCTTTGATTCTATACTCTTATCCATATAATTAACTTTAATCAATAAAGTTTGTTTTATATAAAACATCAATTCATTACATTAGATTATTTGATTTTGGTTCATCGTTACAGAAAACATACTAAAATACAGAGATTACACATTAAGCAATCACTATTAATCAACACACAAAGCTGTAGCAGTCTCCTAGGCCTTTTTATAGAAAAAGAACATCAGTAAGCACATCCTCATGACTGCGCAACCAGGCCCCAACTCTTAGCTCAGGCCTTCGCCCTGGTTACTGTTGAAGGTTGCGAAATAATGCACCTGTGACACTTGTGACCTGGGTCACTTTGACCCAGGCACGTAGGACACGACTCCTTTTCCGAGAAAAGGAGCAACTGCATCCTCCAAACTCACATCTTCGCACCGAGAGTTGCTAAAGTCGGACCCACACCCCACTTTTGCTCAACAACCTGTTTCCAAATAAGGTGTTGACCATCTCTGCTCTCCTGTTAGTTCCTCTTTCTCCCTTAACCTTGCACCTACAATCTACCTCCTAACATGTCAGTGATCTTTAATTGCAGTTACACCTTTGACACCATTTCAAGTTCAGAGTAAAAATCACATTTATAACATTTCAAGTTCAGAGTAAAAATCACATTTATAACTTCTTTTACTTCTCTGATTTATCATTCTTTTATAATGTTATGATAACCATAATTTATCAGTTACTCTTATTATAATCTTAATGTGAGTTATTACAAATGTTTTCTGTAAAGAAACCAAGAATAATCCATGATTCTTATTATTTGATATCAAAGTTACAGTTACTTGTTTTACTTGTAAGAGTTCCCACTAATGTAAGTGTAAGTGTAAGTATTATTACAAGTAAACCAATATTAATATAAGTATTTTACTTTGAATCTTATCCAATTACTCAGAATATTTAGATTTATTTCTTTAAAACTTTCATGCTAAGTAATAGTCTGAACTATTTTTATAAATCTGCAGGCTGGAAACTTACTTCCTCTTTTTCCAGGAAACTGCTTTTCCTGTTTCATGACTCTCTCTGTCTTGACTATGATTTCTTATGATTAAATAGAAAAAAGTAGAATTAAAGCAAAGTTTGCAGGAGACAGAAACAACACACAACCAAATTGATTTTATTGACATTTAAGTCTAATGTTGGGTCTAGATTTTACTTGAATAATTAATTTTAAAGATAACTTTATTTCTTTTTACTGTTAAACTAAAATCTCCAGCATGGGGAAGTGGGATGATCTCGGATTTTCTTGACAATATATATATATATATATATATATATATATAAATTCCCTTCTCACCCACCGCGGGTGGTGATTCTTCTTCCTCTTAGCTCGGGTCCTCTACCAGAGGCCTGGGAGCTTGAGGGTTCTGCGCAGTATCTTGGCTGTGCCTAGGACTGCACATTTCTGGACTGAGATGTCGGATGTTGCTCCTGGGATCTGTTGTAGCCACTGTTCCAGTTTGGGGGTGACTGCCCCGAGGGTCCCGATGACCACAGGCACCACTGTGGTCTTCACCTTCCAGGCCCTCTCCAGTTCCTCCCTTAGGCCCTGGTATTTCTCTAGTTTTTCATGCTCCTTTTTCCTGATGTTGCAGTCACTTGGTATTGCCACATCCACCACAACGGCTTTCCTCTGTTGTTTATCCACCACGACTATGTCTGGTTGGTTCGCCCTCACCATTTTGTCTGTCTGGATCTGGAAGTCCCACAGGATCTTAGCTCGGTCATTCTCCACTACCTTCGGGGGTGTTTCCCACTTTGTTCTTGGGGGTTCCAGTCCATATTCTGCACAGATGTTTCTGTACACTATGCCTGCCACTTGGTTGTGTCGTTCCATGTATTCTTTCCCTGCCAGTATCTTGCACCCTGCTGTTATGTGTTGGACTGTCTCAGGGGCCTCCTTGCACAACCTACACCTTGGGTCTTGTCTGGTGTGGTAGATCTGGGCCTCAATTGCTCTGGTGTTTAGGGCCTGTTCCTGGGCGGCCATGATGAGGGCCTCTGTGCTGTCCTTCAGTCCAGCTTTTTCCAGCCATTGGTAGGACTTTCTGATGTCAGCCACTTCGGTTATTTGCCGGTGGTACATCCCATGTAGGGGCTTGTCCTCCCATGATGGTTCCTCCGGCACCTCAGCTTCTGTTCCCCATTGTTTGAGACATTCACTGAGCACATTGTCTGTTGAGGCTTTGTCCCTGATGTATCTATGGATCTTGGATGTCTCGTCTTGGACAGTGGTTCTCACGCTCACTAGTCCTCTGCCTCCTTCTTTGCGGTTCGTGTAGAGTCTCAGGGTGCTGGATTTGGGGTGGAACCCTCCATGCATTGTTAGTAGTTTCCGGGTCTTAACATCTGTGGCCTGTATCTCCTCCTTTGGCCAGCTAATTATTCCTGCAGGGTATCTGATTACTGGTAGGGCATAGCTGTTTATTGCACGGATCTTGTTCTTGCCATTGAGCTGGCTTCTCAGGACTTGTCTTATTCGTTGAAAGTATTTGGTTGTGGCTCTTTTTCTTGTGATCTCATCAAGGTTGCCATTTGCTTGTGATATTCCCAGGTATTTGTAACCATCCTCTATGTCTGCTATTGTTCCTTCTGGGAGTGAGATCCCTTCTGTGCGGATGACCTTCCCTCTCTTTGTAACCATCCGACCACACTTCTCTAGTCCGAATGACATCCCAATGTCCGTGCTGTATATCCTGGTGGTGTGGATCAGTGAGTCTATGTCTCGCTCGCTCTTGGCGTACAGCTTGATGTCATCCATGTAGAGGAGGTGGCTGATGTTGGCTCCATTCTTGAGTCGGTATCCGTAGCCAGTCTTGTTGATGATTTGGCTGAGGGGGTTCAGGCCTATGCAGAACAGTAGCGGGGACAGCGCATCTCCTTGGTATATGCCACATTTGATGGATACTTGTGCAAGTGGCTTGCAGTTGGCTTCAAGGGTGGTCTTCCACAGCCCCATTGAGTTTGCAATGAAGGTTCTCAAGGTTCTGTTGATGTTGTACATCTCTAAGCATATATATATATATGGCCCTAATATGTAAAAGAGAAAAACCTGCCTTGAAAAAATTTAACATCCACTGAACTTTTTTCTTTTTTGCCAAACTGCAACCTTAAATTCAAATGGTTTTTTTATTTGTGATTTTATTTTTAGTCCGATAGTGTGTAACTGTGAAGTGGAAGAAAAATAATGCACACAATTATACATATGAATAAAACTGAAAATAGTGGCTAGCATTTATTTTCAAGAGGTTTTTTGCAGAAGCACAAATTGCAGCAAAGCTCCCAGATTTTCAAAGCTTTAAAGTGACCTTTCAGACTTTTCTTTTCTTTTGCAAAATGTCTCAAGTTATATCAGAAAGGATGGAGAGCATCCGTCAACAACAATTTTCAAATCTTGCAACAATTTTGCAATTAGATTCAGCTCCAAACTTTTGACTTGTAGTTTTCTGACACATAACTTTTTACATACAGAAGCAAAAGGATTTAGATTATGTAACACATTTTTGGCATGAATGTTTGTGTAAATATCGTAGCACTATTGAAATGTCCTACTTTCTGGCAACAGAAGCAAAAGAGATTTGACAGAACCTCACGCTTCTGTAAAATTTCAGCTGAAGAAAGAGAAGTGTGGTTTTGTTGGAAACACGAATGCTTTCCTAGAAAATGTTGCAACTGGGACTTTCAGAGTCAGACCGAGTCTAATCTTGGAGATAAAAGTCAGTTCAGACAGAAACCCTCCAGTGTTCAAAATGGTTGCATCAAGGTTGTGTTTCTTTAAGCAAGGCTGGATATATTTACCATTTTAAAGCAGTGAACTAAGGAAGGAGCAGAATTCAGCGACAAAATCCTGTTGACAAGCGGATGCTGTGATGATGAGGTTCATTTGTCTCTTTTTTTCTCATGTGAGCGCTGATGAATAGAGATGAAGTCTCAACAGTAACTGTGGCTCTCAGCGGGTATCCAGACTGATATTTGTTTACTGTTGATGGTCAGTAGGACTGATAATTATTCAAATAACTGGCATGAAATTTGCTGTGAATTACACTGCCGCAGGATTTTTACAAAAACTTTGAACTGCGTTTTTTTTTTCTCCCAGCAAAACTAATTTTAATTTATCCAGTGGATGTTGTTGCTGCAGGCAATTAGTTTCTTCTTCTTTTTTATTATCTGGTGTTGCCACTAGGTTCAATGTAAAACAAGAAACAAACATGCATGAGTGATGAGTTTGTTGACAGTAATTCTCACAGAGATAGTATATGTGGACTTTTCAGTCAAAGAACTAACGATATGAACTACTTCTGGAAAGAGGAAGAAAGGTCTTATTACAGAAGATGAAATAATTACAGGAGTTGATAATGGTCACTTTCTAGTTTTCTCTCGCCACTTTAAAGGTTGACCTTAAAAGTGGTCAGAGTCTTGAAGGCACTTTGCTCATCTGTTCAATATAGTTTGAAAAGCGTGGAAATGCAAGACCATCAAACTGTTCAGGAAGTAGATGACCCAAATGGGTCAATATCAGAACAAAAGCAAAAAAGGTTTGTAAAGATGCTTGATGCTGCATATTGCTGCGCTCACACTGAAAGTGTTTCGTGTCAAAAACTCATCTGACGCTTCAAGTTGACTTAGCAGTCAGACGCTTGACGTTTTGCTCTGTCAGCGCGTTGGGACGAACCGTTGTTTTTCGTTGCCGGTCTCTTTGTACAATGGTGAATGAAATTGAGAGAGCGGCACCAAAATATTATGCAGTGACAGCTTCTGCAATCACAGCAGAAGCTCTGATGCGTTTGCTGAACATTTTGTTTTCACTTTTTATTGAACAAGCAACGACAGCTGACAACAGCTTAACGCTCTATAGAAGGAGCCTCTTCCTTGTTTTTCCTCTTCTGGTTACTTTGAACAATGGCAAATAAAATATTGAGAGTATCTAGGTTTTATTTACTGAATTCAACAAAATGAGTGTTTGAATTCACCAGAAAATTCAAGGGTGTAGTGAGTTTCGTGGGTTTCACAAGCTAGCTGGACGCTGTCAAGGGTCGCTATGAGCGCTGTTTTCACCTCAACTGAGCCCAGTTTGATGATCTGCTAACCCACATCGGTGCCTGCATCTCCTGGCTGGACACCAACTACAGCCGCCATTACGTTACCTAGCGGAGTCTCTCTGATTGGTTGACACGTTAGAGTCCAACGGCAAAAGTTCCCATTTTCAAACTCCAGCCTCGGACGCACTGGACATTCAAAACGCTCCAATCGCACAGTGCCAGAGGCGCAAAACCCGTCACAGCGCGTTAAGAGGGCTGTGAGACCCTGAATGTAAACCAGACGCTCCTGACACTCAAATCACGTTTGGTTTGAATGCAGCATATTACTTAATTATCATTATTTTTGCAGAAATCATGTTTCATTTTGACATTGAAGGTGTAAAAAAGAGGACAAACGTGTAATTCTTATGTCTGATTCCTCAATAAAACTGTTTGACAACAAAAAATCCTGATAATACATAATAAAAAGTTAATGTGACACTTTAAAATGGTAAAGTTTACTTTACCGTTGCAGTTATAAAGACAAACAATAGAAAATGTTTAAGGCCTTTAATTCCAAGGCTGAACGTGGATTATTATCGATTTAACTTAACTAATAAAAAGACATCATATTAATGTGAAAAAAAAGCCAAACTTTGTTGATCATGATTGGTTTGTAAAAGTATTAAATGGATTGAATACTTTTTATATGATGCAGCAGTGGAAAACGGTCCAACATGATGTCAAGCTATTGAGAAGCTGTTAAATATAAATTAAAGTTGAAAACATTGTTTTTAAGGATTAAAATGTGCAACCCTGAAGAAAAAGTAAAGCACAGTTAAGTACAAAGTGTGCAACTTAGATTGAGGCAACAAACAAAAAAAGGTCAATAGACTGATTTCCTTAGGGACGCTCTCTGGAAGATTAAGGTTTTCCTAGATCCAAAAGAGTTAGTGCGCTTCAGATTACAAATTTTCAATTTAATTCCAGCGCCCAGCGTGATTGTTTGGGATGCCACTTTCCTCACGCTGCCCATAAACTTGTCACACTCTCCTTAAAGACCAATAACTGAGGAAGTAAATCCAGGACGCCGCCTCTCTGCCTGCTCATCAGATGAGAGGGTAATTACAAAACATGTAACACCTTGTCAGCATTGAGTGCATTGCTGCTCCTGAGTACAGGTCACTGGAAAGGAACAATGTTTCTCACGAGGCAATGAGAAAATCCAGAGGCAGTTTGGAAAACCTGAGTGACAGATGAGGAGGAAAAACCTCAAAGAAACCGGCAGGCCCTCTTTACTTCCACTCTCTAATTATCTTTCTAAGTGGAGTCATTTCTCGTGCAACTGTAGAGAGAAATTCTCCATGTCACCCCTTGTCTGCATCCCTGATAACTCTGCAATTACAGATAACCATTCACCCTCCAATAATAGGACAAGCCTGGGATTCTTAAAGTTCGCCTGGTGCTCAATAATAGTGTAGCTGCAGGCACTGAAAGTACAAACTAAGATGAGGCTGGGATGACAGCATAAAAGCATTAAAATACTGACAAATATGAAAATAAAATCCTCCCCAAGTCAGACAGCAGAACCAACTAAACTTATAGACCATTTCACACAGTGCTTTGCAAAAGAAATAATAAGCCTTTAACTTTTTGAAGTGATGTATTTCACTGCGATTTGTGCAATAAAGTCGCACATAATTATAACATGGAAGGTAAATCATGCAATTTTGAACTAATTACAATATAAAAACGCTGGAATGCATTTGTATTTAGTCTTTGTAAAACAAAACATTTGCAGTTTTTGCTTTGCAAACAGCTAAATTACAGAGGAACTGGACAGTGAGCATAACGTAGCTCTGGACTTTGACTTGGCCATTCTTACACGTTTCACTGTAATTTGCTTGTGTGGTTAGGATCATTGAAAAATCAAAACCGTAGTGCTAAATCTTTCTCATTATATCTGTTTGGTTCGCTTTAAATAAACCAGAGTTCTCGCTTCACTCAAACACGTGAAAGTTCACATACTGATGCAGACCAAGCAAACAAAACCTGGTCTGCAACGTAATTTTAAGTAAATCTTAGAGGAATTCACTTGAAGTGGAAAAGAAAACTTTCCACTTAGAAAGAAAGTGAACCAAAGAAAGAACATTATATCTCCTACAGATATGATTTACAGGCATACTTGTGATTTGAAAACTTCTGAATAATAGCCTGGCAAGTTTACTTGTAAAGCACCAGGTTGTTCACAGTGGGGAGTCCTTTACAACGCGACACCAAAATACACGAAGAAGACGAGCCACCACATTAAATAGATAAGATAGAAATATGTAAAAATAAAATTAAATGTCAAAATTTCAGTCAAACCTAAAACATGATAGAAATAATAAAATAAATGTTTGGCCTGTATGGATAAGGTACAATAAACGGTGATTCATACGTGACAGAGGCGAGTTTCTACACTGCAGCATCATGTGAGCAACAAAGCTGTTTCCTGGATTATGGCAAGACATTTTGAATTTATTACGAAGGAAGCCAGTACACCTATAAATACTAAAAATGTATGTTTTAGATATCCAAAATAACATATTCCCTATTCACGGTTAGTGTGTCACAAACACCGTTTAAACAAATAGCTGAAATAAAATTTTGATCAATAGAAGCTCTTCAAATATCTGTAACGCAAACAGGAGTTCAACAAAGGTACATCTTTAATTAAATGGTAAAAAAAAAAAAGCAATTTGTAAAAGTAAAACAAAAAATCATGCAGCATTATTTTCCAGATTTGCACCAATGAAACCCTGCAACAAAGAGTCGGTATAGATGGATGGATGTTTATGCACTTTTTCAAGGCTTTGCACATAAATAAAATACTAAGCAGGATATTCAGTAACAGAAGACCTGAAACATTAGCAATGCACACAAGACACTGTTCAAACTGTTATATAAAAATCACTGGATTGTTCTGTGAGATTTAACCTTCCTGTCTCTACAAACTAAACCGTCAACACAGCTCAATATCTAACAGCTGTAAGTCGACCACCAAGAAATCCACCGTAAAAAGGATGTCATGAAGCTCCCCCATCTCAGCATTTCCAAGAACTGTTAGGCCCAACAGCTCTCTGTAATCATCTCACTCAGCAGGGAGTGTTAGCCAGCATCTGAGCGTAAGCTTATTCTACCAGAACTGTTTACACAGAGAATCTTAAAAGAGTTCGGCAGGAGGATAAACTTTCCCCTTAAGCCTCGTCTTTGAGCAGTGGTTTAAAAAATAAATAATAAACAAGCCTTCTGAAAAGACGACGCTGTTGTAATTTCTATTAGCTTGATTTCCCGGGTCCTTTCCTTCAGGGAGTGTGACGAGGGGCCACAGCAGCCACCTGGACCGAAACATGAGCGATACGTCGTCAGGGGCCCGCCAGGCGCTCTGATCTCATCTCAAATTCCCTCTGACTCACAAAAATGGAGACGTAAAAAAAAACTGCCTTCAAGTTGTAGCTTAATGTGCGTTAGCCAGGCCTGTTTGAACTGCACTGCGACTTTGAAGCAGAGATCTTCCAGAACTAAAGCCACTGATTACTGAAATAAGTGGAACATTTCGTGTGTAACTGTGTGCCAAAGTAACTGTAACTTTCATTTAGGTCCTAAATTGATTCATTTTGATTAAACAACCCCAGCTGCATGGAGAGCTGTCGTTGGTTTATATAAACTAAAATGTTAGGTGGGTTTTTTTTTCATTTAAAAACAGAAAACACAATCAAACTTCAGTCTATGACGTGAATGTTCCAGATTCTAAGGTTAAGTTGTCACATGTAAACACATGATTAATATTTACATTTTGACCAATGTTGTGCAAAGCTCACACTTTGGTCTCTACTGCTTCTAAAAAAAAAAAAAAAACACCCAAATGCTTTAAAAAAACACCCAGCCATTTTTTTTGGCAATAAGTTCATGTTTTTTGGTGTCTGGAAAATGAACCGTTTCAAAAACCTTCCAAATGTAACGTCACAAATCAGCAACAGTGCTACTAATAACTCCAGTAAAGACTAGTCCATTACCTGGCAATCCAAGCAGAACTCCAGCACCTTTGGTCAGCTGGTTTTACCCCTGTACAATGGCTGCTGGAAAAGACAAGTCTTTCATTGTTGACTTTACATCCAGAAACAACTTGCTGTGTTTGTTGGTTGTGCAAGAGGCTTAAGTTCTGCTTTTCAAAGATGTTTGGTTGCATGATTTCACCAGCGAAGAGGTGAAATCTCTTCGCTGGTGAGAGATTAAAAGTGATTTAAAGTGGCAGAGTCCCTAAAATGAAATATTCTGAAAGGAGCTCAAAATAGGCAGAAGTGACCAGACTCAGATCTCAGTATCTAGGAGCAATAACTGCATTTCCATTGACAACATAACTGCACAATTTGATATTTTGAAAATAAAATTTCTTAATGGATCCATGGAAATTAAAATAATAATTCTCGACTGCTGATAAAAGTTTTGGTTCTGGGCTCCGGTGGGTTTTTTGGCCGTATTGCAAAACCGCAATGGAAACATTTTCCCATCATAAATCTTGATCAACAACTGGATGTTGCCACTGGCACAAACCAAGAAGAAGACGATTGGATGATGGCGCGCCATATTATTTAATGACTTATCACGTAAATAGACGTAATCACATGATTTTGATTGTGTTTAATAGAAACAATACAATAGTAAATTTAATAGGGTTTTTAGACAGTAGCAGAATATAGACAAAGTTCTGCCCAGTTTTGTAATTGAAACTGAGTTAATGATAAGGTTCAGAAGTTCCTGTAGTGCCATAGAGCAGTGGTCCCCAACCACCGGGCCGTGGACCGGTACCGGGCCGTGGACCAATTGTTACCGGGCCGCGCAAGAAATAATTAAATATGTCCGTCCTATGTATTGAGTCTGGAGAAGCTTTTATTTTGAAAATCCTAAACAGGATGCTGTTGGTTACGTCTTGCTCTCCAACATGCCGCAGAATGAGTAAGAAACAAAGAAACAACTGCGTCGGTCTCGATCGGTCTTTAGGCTGGGACCGACCAAGGACCCCTCCACCCCCCAACCTTTCTGCAGAAAATTTAGGGTTGACCGATCCGCTGTACTAAAAAGGTTGGGGACCACTGCCATAGAGGACAATATTTAGAGACAAAGATGAAGGATGGCATCATATGGACATCCATTGCCATTAGCCGGGAGAAGCTTAAACTCATCCGTCTGATAAAGAAGTTCCTGGCTGACCTTGACTCTGCCCCCAAGTCATGCTCCCTGAATACCAGCATCCGAAGGGGGCAGGTAAAAATGATGAACCCCATTTTTACAAGGACGTTTTTAGATGGAAGTATTTTTATCTTCAGGCTGTGCAAGGGGACCCGGATGGACTGGATGTGTTAGGCCTGCCTATGACACAAGGCCTGAGTGAAGACATGACGGCCCCTGGGGGCTCGATTGCAGATGACAAGGTTACACGACTTAAAGTCAACCTTTGCTTCCTCCACTTAATCACTACCTCTGGTGTCCTCGTCCCTGCAGAGCAGTCCCTCTCTCCTCATTCCTTTTCTGCCTGCCCCGCTGAGAAGAAAGCTTCCAGTCGTATCACGCTGTCCTTTCTTAGGCTCTGAAAGCCTTTTTAACACCCTGCCCTATCCATATAATTCGCTGTCTTCGCATATCTGCACACACTTTCACACCTTCACCTTGCTCTGTCTCCCTACAGTGAATGGAAATGGCTGCAAGATGTGAGATCCCAGTGATAGCAGACAGTAAGTAGGAGGTAATTATCATAAGGACAGACCTCTGGCGGGTTGCAGACACAAGGCGCAATGGTTGAAACAGAAAATGAAGATGGAGGGATTTATTTTTAAACCCAATGAAGGCAAAAAGACGAGAATAGCTAGACAGTGCAGGCCTGTGAAGCACCTATCTCCTGTTTAACCCTCTCAAACTATGTATAGAACAGCATTCAGTGAGAACAATCCACCCTGGTCCTCACTGCTCCGTTTCAAACTGTACATCTCTACACAACTCTGAATGAGTGTCAAAGCTGACAAATAAAGCTCCTTGGAGACAAAGTCTTGGAAAACGAATTAAGTGATTTTAAGTCATCTTTTAATTTTACAGACATAGGTCATCTGGCTGTAAATAGCATTAAAAAGGGAACTATTATGCAAAACTTCTACTGCTTCTGAAAACAGTCCAAGCGCATCTTTTTTGGTAGTAAGTTCATGTTTTTTTGGTGTCTGGAAAAGGAGCTGTTTCAAAAACCTTCCAAATGTAACATCGCAAACCAGAAGTCACTGCCCACCACCTAGCAACCCCAGCAAAGCCCAGCCCGTTACCTAGCAACCCAAGCTGAGCTCCACCTGGTTTTACCGCTGTATGCGCTGTACAATGGCTGCTGGAAGACAAGTGTTTTGTTGTTAACTTACCATCCAGAAACCACTTGCTACATTCTTGTTGTTGGTGTATGAGGCTGCATCGCTGCTTTTCATAGCTTTACAGTTGCATATCTAAGTATCTGTCGCTGTCAATTTCCATTTACAAGAGTAAACATTGAGTTGGGGGGGCGTGGCCAGCAGCGGCTTATTTCGATTTAAAGTGACAAGAGTTTATTCTGAAAGGAGCTCAACATGTTCAGAACTGAGCAGACTAAAATCTCATTACCTAAGAATGATTTTGTGTAAAAGAAAAATGTGTTGTATTCCACATAGATCTATCCTAACCCGTTCAAGGTCACCTTTAATGCTTTGGAGTGACACAGCCGGGGTTTTAATCTGACAGGGGAAAGTAAAACTTAGGGTTATGGCAAGATGGTCATCCACCCTCAAACAATTGGAAACATACAAAGGCAAACATATACGTCATTACTGTTATTAGTAGATTTCTAGCAAACTTTCAAGGTCATGATTGAACAATGTAAGATCTATTATTCTGACAGTCAGTTGGTTAAGGAGAGTTTTGTTTAATGGGCTCTGAAATGATGATTAAATAACTTATGATTGCTTTAGCTAAATTTAGAATCAGGCTATGATGAATGAATAAAGATTGTCACTGATTAATGCTGGGTTAACTCTACTACCTCTAAGTCCAGTTTTTTTTCAGGTTTGGACTGATTTTAAAGATCACATATGAAAAGACACACAGTCACCTGTCCATACACGGAGCACTGGGAATAATTAGAACCAGCTACAGAGAACAGGATCTAACATTAGCAACACACCATTAGCTGCTTAATAAGATGGCAAAACAGTAGATCCTAAAAAAAGAAGACAAAAAAATGGTGCTTGTTTTATTTTCTACCTGGCAAGTAAGGTGCAAACTGCAGAGTAATGGATTATGGAAAATAAATATTCACAAAAACAAAAGTTTTAACTGGAACCACATTAAATTAGAAAGTCAGCTGTGGAGGTGAAGCACTCAGTAGTGAGCAAATACTCCGGACTTTCTACTGGACGCTCCTCCCACAAGACCAACTAACATTAACTGGAGTTCAGTCACAAACAATTCAATTACAGACACAGAAACACAAAGAATATGTAGCAATATCAGGATCTATTAGGAGGAGAAAATACAATTGGTTGCAAAGGCATGCATTTCTTCTTTTTTTAAAAAAATTATGTGCCAAACACAAACACCTCTAGGCAGAGCATCACAAAGGGAACATCCCATAATAAGCTTGTCTATGTGAGGATTTGGAGGCTCCCTGCTCCGGTTTGGCACTGTGGCTTGGAAAAACCCATGAAGGCAAAACGAAAAACAAACAATACCTGGTAATCCTCCTCACCAACATCAAGAAACAAGCCTCAGGTTCATTCAGTTCACAGCCGCTACACAAGTCTGTCAACTGGTCATAAACCAAAATAGATTAAAATACTTGGATCAGACCAAAAGCTACCTCATGAAAGGCAGTTCTGTATGTATGACCAAAAACAAAACTTATTGAAAATTCTGTTCCCCTCCTCGCCTGTGGGGGCGCTGCACCAAGAACCGCTGAAGGTAACAAAACAAAAACCTCAGAAGACAACGTGTGGGCAACTTCCTACTTCATGAAATCAAACAAAAATGGAGTGGCATTAGATTTTAGCCGATGTGGGATTTCTCTTTTGTACTTGGTGATTCTCACGGGGTTGTTGTATTTACCCAGAATTCCCTGTGTTGTAGTCCGCTTCTATACCATGTTTTGTTCCACAACTACACCCTACTTTGTGTTGGTAATGTATAAAAGTACTTTTGGATTATTGGTGTGCTTTGAACATTTCTGACCACCCAGTTGAACACTTATGGTGACAAATTAAAAGAAAAAAAAAAAACAGAATTTGCGTCAAATCCCTTCAACAGATTCTTTAAGTCTTTTAAAAAGTCTCATTGTTTGCTAATTTCCAATTACGTCCCATTCTCAGCATAAAGGAATGTGTTTTCATGCAGCGCTTAAATTAGACACCCCTGCGGCACAACGATATTTGTCAAATTATTGTTAAATTAGAAGAAAGTAATTGTCGTCATTTTAATGCAGCTATTAATTAAAACATCAAGTGTATGTAAACATAACCTGCTATTAACACTGTGACTCTCCATGTTTTATCTTTGGATGACACATTTTCTCACTTTGTCGTTTTCTAATGGCTCTGCCTCTGTTTTCATCAGCTGCCTGCCTTTTACATTCATGCTCTCCTTCTTTCATCCTTTCAGCCACCTTTCCATCTTGCCTACTTTTGATTAAAGGATCCATTTTCCATTAAAGGGTATCCAGAGCGATCTATGGCTTTAAACGCTCTGCAACAAGTTTGTGAAATAACCAATTGTATGTTATAAATTATTAAATTCAGTCACATCTTTTTAATTCTTTCAATTTCAAAAAACTTAAGTGCCACAACTCTTGTTATTTCCTTCAAGTAAAATGAACAAAAAGAAAGCTTCGATGAGAATCTGCTATAATAGCTGTAAATTGCTTAGCTCCATTTAAGAGGAGCAACCAGGTGAGCTCTGGTAAAAAATCCATCTCTGTAGCTTAAGTCAAATAAAGTCAGATTTATTTGTGTAGCACATTTCAGCTACAAGGCATTTCAAAGTGCTTTACAAAAACACAAAGTCGTAGAACGCACATTCAACAACTGAAACATTTTGCCGTCGTTACACATCAGAATGTTTATCCATGTTTCATTTATTAAGTTGCAAAAGAAACTCTGAACAGGTGGGTTTTTAGTCTAGAGTTTAAGGGACTCAGTGTTTTGGCTGTTTTGCAGTTTTCTGGAAGTTTGTTCCAGATTTGTGGTGCATGGAAGCTGAATGCAGCTTCCTCATGTTTGGTTCTGGTTCTGGGGATGCAGAGCAAAACCAGAACCAGAACCTGAGAGGTCCGGAAGGTTGATCCGACAACAGCAGATCTTCCAGGCAGTCAGTGATTTATAAACTATGACCAGTATTTTAAAGTCTCTGAGCTACATGGGGCCATTGTAAGGCCTGTAGAACTGGTGAGATGTGCTCCATCTTCCTGGTTTTAGTGAGAACATCGGCAGCAGCGTTCTGGAACACACTGAGTTTTCCAGCAGACCTGTGAAAACACTGTTGCAGTAATCAGTGCGACTAAAGATAAACACATGGATGAATTTCTGCAGATCAGGGATGTCAAACCTATTATAAAGATTCTGAATGTCCTCAAAGGTCCAGCTGTGCCAGAACACATTGATAAAGCCCATTAGCAAACTGCTAAAACGTGAATAGATTTCTATTTCTGCCTACAGCAATTAAGTTAAATAACATTAAATATATTTTCACATTTGCGTAAATTGGGAGTCTACAGATAAAAAACTGATTAAATTTGATTAATTAAACAATACTAAAGCACAGAACTGTTATTTGGAAGGTTTTATTTACGTGTCCTGCTGGACTTTGGAGGCCCACATAAAAAACATGAGTGGGCCAGATTTGGCCCCCGCTAGAGTCTAGACCAGTGTTTCCCGATTCCAGTCCTCGGGCCCCCTGCCTGCATGTTTTAGGTGTTTCCCTTCTGCCACACACCTGTATTGAATCTTTGGGTGATTAACAGGCTCCTGCAGTACTTGGTGGCTGCAGAAGATATCATGAAATCATTTGAATCAGCTGTTCTGGTATAGAGGCACATCTAGAACATGCAGAGCAGGGGACCCGAGGACTGGAATTGGGAACCACTGTTTTAGACATTAGTCCTCTAATCCTGGAAATCTTCTTCAGGTGATAAAAGGCAGACTTTGTTATTATTATTAAAAACTCATTCAGAATATTTGATCGCAGATGACCACATGAACTCCATCATCTCACTCCTGAGAAACTCCAAATAAAACTTCAAAGGCGAGACAGTATGAATATTTGAAAGTATGTTCGGGCGCTTTCAATTTTTTTTTTTATATGTGAAAGTTTTAGATTTTGTGTTACTTTCACACAATCTGGGGCTAAAACTTGGCTATTCAGTTTGAAAAATAAAAAAAAGGCCTGGAGCAAAGATTTGAGCTTCAAACATGATCAGCACTTATCCGTATTATTTCTGGCAGACAGACGTGGCTGGTGAACACATTTGTAACAAACTCAAGCCCATTTTCACACATCAGCACAGAAGATGTTGCAGGGCAGGTGCTGACAATCTGGTTTAGACTTTTTTTTTTTTTGGCACATTGCTATTCACACATCTGCATCACAGGGGGAGATTTATATATATATGTTTTTTGTTTTTTTTTCCCAGAGTGTTTGAGATGCGCTCTTACAGCTGCAGAATGAGGGGGTGTCTGCTGAGGAGCAGCTGTCTCTGCTGCACACGATGCAGGGAAATCACAGCATTTATTAACATCTCTTAAAGGAAAGTCAGAAGTGCTTTTGTGTTGATAATGAAACAGTGTTTTTGAATGCGTCCAGTGTTGAAGACTTTCTCTTTTTCTGTGAATGTGTTTGAAAGATTTGCAGTTAAGTTCATGCATTGCCTCATCTGCTGACGTGTGAGAGATTTTACGTAGGTTCCAGTGAATGTGTTGACATCTCTGTTTGCCTGCGTCGAACCTTTCCAAACATTTCACTCAATGTGTCTCTGAAACCGAACAGCTTTGTTGAAAAGTTTCTTTCTGCTATACAATGTAATTTTCAGACGTGAGAGTTGAATATTAATTGAGGTCACGAAGTTTTAATGGAAGATAATTGCCTACAACTTATTTTATTTTTTTAGTTACTTAAACTAAAGGATTTGTAATAGTTTATGTTTTATAACTCATGGTGTAAAATAAGAAGTTAAAACAAAGTCAAAAATTAATACAATTTAAGAGGAAATATAAGAAGGTCATTTTCAGTAGATATAGAAATGTGGGTGAGAAATGGCACAAATGTGTAAATTCAAATATTTAGGCATATCTGTGTTTGCTGAGTCCATGAAAAAAAAAAACAGATTTAATGATTTTAGTTTATAATTTAGTTTATTTCTGCTATTTCATACGACCATTATGTTCGAAATACTTTTTTTGCATCACTAAAGTGAAGCGATGTGAAACAGTAAACTCTCAGATGAGCAGCGATGTTCAAACTTCACTTTGCAATTTATTGTAAACTTGCAAACATCAAAAAATTCCAAACATCTGAAAATAATGATTCTTTTTTCTGTCCCCAAACTTTCGCAGGCAATTGAAAGCGTCTGCTTACTTGTTTTTTCAGACTTTCGATGACGCTGATCAGAAGGTTTTCCTCCTTTCCCAGCTCCGTTGTGGTCACTATAAAGTCGACATCATGTCCAAAGTCCTTCCCCCTAAAAATAAAACACAGCGCGTTGTTACGGTATATACTGTTTGATCCTCAAAGGAAAACTAATCCTACTGTAACAGGCAGTAGGCATTAGAGTAGTTTTTAATATTTAGTTTGCTTCCTGTACTAACAAGTCTAATTGTTTCTGCTTGAATTGATGTTTCATCCATCAGTACAGCTGTGTTGAAGGGAGGTTTCAGTCCTGTAAGGTTATCATGACAGGATTACTGTACCTGCTGGGAACGGATGTCAGATAAAACTCAGCAGAACCCCCACAGGAACAGTACGCACACAAAAGGTGCATCAGAGCGTCGCTGAAATCATTCCTCAATTTCTTTGGGCAGACCCAAAAACATTGCATCCAAACTTAATAGAGTTTGAATAATTCATGTTTTTATTTTGAGTCAGGATGTGTTGCATTTAGTAAAAACTGAAGGTGTAAAATAATAACCAAAAAGAGTCAGGAGCAATAAAATTATTTAAATCAAGGTTATTCATGTATCAGATTGGCCTAGTTAAAGTCAATTCATAAAGAAAAAAACTTGAAAATCAATGGCTGATGTCACAGAAGGTTCGGGTCCAATCAGACAAAAAATTTTTAGAAATTTTGCTTCAAGGCGCTGAATACATGAAATGCTTGACTTTTCACATTTTTAATTTGTAAAAATGTTGTGAACATAAAATCACAGTGAAACATATTTAAGTTTGTGGAGGAAAGACGGCAAAATGTGAAAACATTTCGAACATTTTTTGCAGGACACTGAAGTTTCTGGAAACTAATCAAAAGTTAATATAGTTGTTAAAATCCTAAACAAAACTTGCATATTTGAATTATTTATGACCCATAACATTTTTCTACACTGTATAATATTTGAAAAACTTGAAAATTAAAGTCCTCCAGCTGCCAAGTGAAATTTAAGTCAACTGGAAATTTTGTTGTTTTTAACTCAGAAATTAAAGTTCATGAAGTCGATTTAAGAAAAAAACACAAAACAAGTTTCTAAACATTGTTTTATAAGTTTATTAATCTTGAGTTGTGAGTTTTAACTTGACTATTTCACAACATACTAGAAAATACTGCCCTTATAAAACAGATAAGGAGCCACATTTCTGTTATTTTCACTCACAATGTCAAGTTAAAATAACTACTTATTTTTACTTTAGAATAATTTAAATTCTTTTTTCAAATTACAGAAAAATTCTGATCTGGAAAAGAATTTTTTTAAACATCACGATGAATTCAGTTAGTGCATTAAAATAAACATTTGCCTCAATAACACACAAAGTCAGATCAATGTAACGCACTTACATCTCAGGATACACGTGCTGCTAAGCATTCTGGGAAATAGTCCCCACTTACGTCTTTTTCTTCTTTCAGTTTTTTTAAGCGTTAACTTAAAAGTTCTTGGAGGTTGGACAAAATTAATAAAAAATTAACACAACTTACTACTGTAAATTTATTTTTTCACAAACTCACATTTTTGTTGAACATCTAAAACTTGCTAAATTTATTAAAGAGTAGAAGTAGACAACGAAATGCGACTCAAGTGTTTTACAGTGTACAACAACTGTTCTGTTTTAGGAATAATTACATTAAAAAATCTAATCTGAACTGTTTATAGAATTGATCTACAATGATTCACAGGATGGTTTTCTTTCTTTGTAGGTTTCTGGCTGCCATTTAAGTTAGAGGACAGAAAAATAGCAGCTTTAATAGAAATGACGCACGAGGATTTTGTGTGGGGGAAGAAAGCTTATTATGATGGACTTGTCCGCATCAACTTGGCTCTTCCTGCCAAAAAAAAAACAAACAAACAAACAAAAAGATTCATTTCAAGCTGATCATTACCGAGCACACACACATTACACACACTTTCCCACAGAAACCCTTTGATAAACAACAGGCGAAATCCTGCAGAAGTATTCTCCAGTGTCACTGCTACAACAAAGCAAAATGTCAGTGAATGTTGTGGGCGATAGCAGCTCCAAAGCAGCTTCTGCATCCACAAAGCTCTGCGTTTGATCTCTCCTTCCTGCCACTGGCAAATGACTGACGGCAGTCAGTGTGAGTGACATTAAAGGAATGGAGAGAGGCTGAGGATAGCTGCAGGCGAAAGCTTCAAAGGTTCTCACGGCTAAATCAGGTGGCGAGTCAGAAATAAGAAAAGTTTGAGCCCTTACAGTTATGGTGGCATTAATGGAACATTGGGATGAGTCGGCAGAGGATAAAGGGCATAAATCATCATTTTCACAAGTTTGTTTTCTGCCGTTTTGCTCATGCTTGTCGCTCATGAGTTATCTTTGTTGTCTATGAACAAAGTAGGAGACATAAAAAGAATGACAAAGAAACAAACACAAGCAAAAAGAAGCAGAGGATGGGATGTTTAGCTAAAGATATGATATGTCTGCCCTTCATTTTTGAATATTTATTCCACCTGGAAGACAGAAGGATATTTGACTGGTAGGACTTTACTGACTTCTTTCTGTGGAGCGAGAATCGTTCCTCTAATTTAACACGGCAAAGCCAAGATCCTCTGATGTTTCCAGCACGTACATTGTGCTAATGTTGTTAAATTACTTTCACTACTGGCTTCTGCTGTGCAGGCAAAACTCACTCAAGTGTGCAGCTTAAATGTGCTTCATGAATGGAAGAAAAAAAAAAAAACATTCATGTCGCAAGTACAACCTGATCTCTGTGTTTTATTCAGTACCAATCTGTAGAAAAGACACCATGGCATTACATCTTAACTTCTTTTAGGAAAATCTGTCAGATCAATGCAATTATTTAACTTAAGATATTAAAGATGTCTGTTCACGCATTTCAAGCTATTGTTAACATACTGAAATTTTGCACATTTATACAATTCTGTTAACCAAATAAACAGGAAAGGTTACTTGTAAGTTAGTTTTGTGTTATTTCAAGTTTGCTAAGATATTTGCAATAGAAATGAGCGTGACGTCACTTTGCAACGTTTCTATAGCAAAGCAGATATTTTCCTCTTTATTCTTGGCTGAAACAAAGATTCTGCTTGTTCACTGATGCAAAGTGGAAAGTAGTAGCCACGTGTTTCTCAGCACGTGGTGCAACACAGAGCTGAAGAGAAAAACATTTTGAACACCTGGTGTGAATTCAGCATGTCTACTTTTTTATTGCGTGAGGGAAAGTGCTAAATTATTCACAGGTATGCACTAGGCCTATAAAATATACATAGCTATTTACAAATTTCTACGGACGACAAGGCGACATGTATGAATAATAAAGAAGTGGGAAGTGTTGCTGCTGCTGATGGAAAATCCACAGAATGAAGTCATCTGCAGGAGGGAGAGAGCTCAGCTGCACTCAGCTGAAGGTGGAAATCAGAACTATCTTTATTCAATGCTTTGTGATCACCCAGGTATCTGGTGTAAGATGGAAACCCAGACGTCCAGAGTTCAATAGTTCCTCCACTGAGACTTGGGTTAGTTCTCATTATGTTTGGGCCGGTAATGAATTTCTATTAGACAAAATGAAACTACGAGCGTTAAAACCACAAACCCAAGGTTCTCCATAGAGCACAGCTCCCACACCTCGTTCCAAGATTCGTGCCCATATTTACGACAACGACTGAGTAACACACTGACGTGTCAATGGAGAAAGGGCTTAAAGGGAAGTCTTGTGAGTTTTACAGCACAATCAAGTAACTATATCACCGTCATCTGTTGCAAAAATGCTACATGTTGTCTCTTTAAAATCTCCTGCTCTTTCTGAAACTCCGCCTTCAGAAAGTCATCACCAGGCTCCTCTATTAACCCTTCAGCAACGTTTTTAGCAGTGTTTCACTGAGAAGTAGCATGTGTAATGAGCTCAGCGGGTCCACCAGATGTTTGCTAATTGCTGATGGCTAGTCTGAAGGAGCTGAGCGAGGGAAATGTTAGCAACGGGATCTAGGCTCCTTCATTCACAAATGACAACTGTACCGCCACCCATTTGCTCAGACCAAAACTGTGGTAAATTTATTTTTCCTGTTTGTACGTAAAGCAACACGTACATTAAAAGCAGCGACAGACAGACAGACAGACAGACAGCTGTAATCAGTCCATCTTCTCATCTGTATAAATACACCCTCCATGTTCTTCCCTGCAGTTTGTTCTGAACCGGCCACCAGGCAGGAGATCCAGGAGGAGAGAGGCTGCCGTACTGCAGCCGTCGGGCCCGTTAATTTAAGGAGACTTATTGGTCAGACATTATCATCAATCAATAGAATCTCCACGGAGCAAACTTAAAACTTGGATGTTATACTGCCAACACTTGGTAACAACTCAGAGGCAGAAGTGAGAGTGTTGTGCAACATAAATAATCACCCGGCCGAAACACGGTGCGCTAAATAATAGAATATAATTTACTGAAGTTTTGAGGTAGATAATTTGCCCCAAGATAATTGTGATAATCGAGGTACCTGAATCATTCGAGGAATCGTTACAGCCCTACTGTGAACCATGACCTCATGCATAAGAGCTGACTCATGTCCTGGCTGCTTCATCACTCACAGAAGATCATGACTCAACACCGCCAACAAGATCAGTGATCAGGGACAGACCTGGCAGAGTCCAACATTCACTGGGAACGCGCTCAAGAAGCTAAGTCACCAGGAGCAATGTGTTGACTCCGGCTCTGTCTGATTTCATGGAGGCAACATGAAGCCATGGAGACACACCAAGTACTTTGGATCGTACATTAAGGCCAGACAGCTTGTTTTGCTCTCCCCTCCTGTGAGCTGATAATAGAGTTGGGCCGAACAATCATGACACCATGAATTAAGCCGATAAGGAATCCTTATCTGAGCTGCTGTTGCAGGCAAACAAAGCACAATATTCAGCCCCTGTTTGAGGCTTTGGAGAGCAGATACCACCGCCCCCCCACCCCTCTCATCAGTGTCACTTTGAGTTAATATTCCAGACAATCTGATGTTACACAAGATCCACAGCAGGGAATCGCCGGCAACATGCTGAAATAAATACAGCGCTCCACTGACACAGTGCGAGCCTTTTCACGCAGAGGGCTGGTAGAAGATGTATTTTCACGCCTAATCTATTTTTAATCCCCCCTCCACCCCAACAAAACCGCTTTTAAGGCTTGTCACCCGCCTTCCACAGCTGTCCTTTCAATAAGCCTAATGTCAGTGGCATCAACAAATCCCCGCCATGCTGCTCTCCTCTGAAGTGGATGACAACTCCAGCCTATGAAGTACAGCCCTTATTTTGCAAAAGTTTTGGGAGCAGAGTTATTTTCTGTGCATCTTATCCAGAGATAAAAGACGCGATAGAGCCGAAAATATCTATCCGAGGAGCTATACGATATACTGTACTTGTAGGTTTTGACAAGGGCTATTGGCCACAAAGCTAATGAGAGTCTCAAATTATAGTTTATTAAATCAAGCTTTGACAGTACGTTCAAAAAGATATCTGATATATACCACTGCAGAGAATCAGACGATTATTAGTGGAGCAGCTTGGAGCGTTTGAACTGCTCCAGGCGTCGTCTGCTTTTGAGCAAGAACATGCTAAATTAGTGACTGATGGAGTAAAAGCCATTACTTTTCAGCTACATCTCTGCATGGCTCCAGTGAAGTCTCATGTGACTCCTGAAGTCTGCATAAATCTAAAGCGAGGTAAATGAGTGCTTCATCTGGTCGGGTTTAAATCCGTAACGGCTCACTCACAGGCCCCTTTACGCTCTGCAGCGAGCTGCTGGCCCATAAATCTTAAGTAGTTCCTCCCCTTCATTCTTGATGTTAACTATCCATGATGCGTTAATCACTTTCCTCAGCTCATTTTACAACACTCCCTCATCGAGGAGCCATTATTTACATAATCAGATATCCCGCCAGCTGTCATCTGTCCTTCTGTAGATTAGGGATGTTTTTTCTTCCTCCTCTGGCAGTGTTTGATGCGGTATTAATTTGAAAAAGCTGTACACTTTCTTTGTGTATACTGCAGTACAGACGTTTTGACAAAAATGCAAATGTTAAGAGTGTAAATAGAAATTCAGCGTTTCAAAACTTACCACACTTTAAAGTGAACCAGGATTAGTTGAACACGTTGGTCTAAATATGCTGTAATTTTCCTATGAACTAAAAACCTCATAATTAATTCAAAAAATTTACATCTTTATTATATTTTTCACCCATGGAGATGGGCATTTTTTCCCCAGAAGACACATTTTGATCCATTCTGAACTGGAACATATGGAGTAAACACAGGAAGGCTAATTTCACCTGAGTTGCTGTTTATCATGTTGCCTTTGACTGGCGTAATTTTAGGTCACTGATGGCTGTAATTAAAAATAATAATAATTCTGGATCGCTTCCTACACAAAAAAACAAAAAACAGAAGAGTGCAGTGGGAGAGAACCGGACAAATCTTCCAAAGGTCCTACATTTATGCTCTCAACATTTCTCTCCAGAAGACTTTGAGTCATTTGTAAGAGCAAAACCGACAAAGGCTCTAACAGGTGATCGTTACCATAACGAGCTAAAAATAAATGCCATGCTGACAGTTTTTATCCACAAAGCGCCTATGACATAACACCGGGCTAAAGAGCGAAAAACGCTGGGAGAAACATCTGACAAGCAGTTCCTGTCTCTTAAATGCTAACGGAGCTCTGCTGTAGCAGTACCGGTGGAACTACTGCCGTTTACGTTCGAACAAAGACCGGACCCAAAGCTAATCAAGTACTTACCGGATCCCGAAGTCTGACCAGAGGTCTCATTGTTTCATTTAGGAAGCTGAAGGTAGTAGCAGCAGCAAAACACCAACTTCTTGCCCCGTTTGGTCCTCCTCACCTTCATTACCTCTTGGGATTTCTACATTCACATTGACTTCAACGAGCTCCGGTTCAAATTAAAAAGGCTTAATGACGTTATTCGTCACTATGTTGGCTGGACGGAGCTAGGCAGTTGGACCTTTAGACATCATTTACCAAGAATGCATTTGTGTGTCAATATTTTATTAAAATTTATAAAAACCAAAAAGCCAACAGTATTGTTACTGTATTGTTTTTATATCTAAAATCAACATTTCTCAAATAAAGTCTATTGTTACAGCTAATCGTGAATCCTTTTAAAGGGTTGGGAAAAAAAAACAAGCTATAAATATTTCTATGAATAAACAGCATGCTACTATTATTTAGCGATTGTGATCATTTTAGACTAAGCAAGTTGCTTTATTTACATTTAAAGCTCAATGTGAAGTTATTTTCTGCTGAGCAGGAAAACCAGATCTACGTTAGAATATGAAGCATGAACCTTTCTAGGGTTTATGGAGGAAAGAAGAGAAAGTGTATATTATGTTTGTAGCCCAGACAGCATTAAAGGTCATCAGCTAAGTCGTTGCAGCTCTCTCACCCCCCGTTGAGAAGCAAGTGCATGTCCTCACTGCCAGACTGCGCTTTGAATTATTTACCTCACACGCTGCTGGGTTATGGCTGGATTTTTACAGCGCCACAGAGCAGAGTGCTCCGTGCTCACTCAGGCACAAAGCAGCGCACATAAAAAGAGAGCAGCACAAAGAGGTGGGAGCGGAGGGAGGTGTTGTCTGTGACCAAAAAGTTGCACTCAGCAGGTTGCTTTACAAGAACACTCGCCATGCGCCCTGATACTGACAATGTAATGCATTTGAGTGACCTAGACTCGCAGCGGAACAGGACTGACCTGCTCTTTTTTCCTTTAAAAAGACCAAGAATCCAGTTTCAAAGCCAAACTAACTCCTTCAGTTACTGCTCTGACAGAAGGTAGCAGGGAATATTCAAATGGGAATCAACACCTCCCGAGACCCGCGTTTTCCTGTGCATAACAAAAAAGGTATTTAAGAAAAGCGGCGGGAAGAAAAAGGCGGAGGCGCTGTTCTATTTCATCTACAATTTCAACGCTGAAAGAAGGAGACAAGCCTTGTACCTCCGAAAGCCACCTGTCAGCGCTAGTATGGCGTTCGGTGTGATCACATGGACAGCCTCGTCAATAATGTTCCCCACGGCCTCTGCCTCCGCTTTACTGACAGCCCTGGAGATGTCTCCATAATGCAGAAAACCTGCAGGGAAAAGACCACATGGTTATTAGTCTGGCAGCTAGCCATCAATCACAGCCATTTGCTCTGGGGAAGCACAGAGTCAGGGTGGATTAAAAGTAAGGTAGAAATGTGATACGCTCCGCTTGTTGATAGGAGCCGACTAACAGCGTGGTCCGGCTGCAGACACAGGAGGATTACTGTATCTACAAACTGTTCCTAATTATAATTGATGCATTGATGATTATCTCATTTTATGCATCTCACTTTGCATTTTCTCCCGTCTTTGTGCCACTTAAAAAGCACTTAATTCTCCTTTCTTTTCCTCAGACGAACAGCGATGCACCTCCAATTAATTACAAAACCTTTAATGATTTCTCTGTCGGTGCTGCAGAAAATTAATGGGTTGGCTCTTGTTTCTGCTCAGTAGAGATTTCCAGAATGCAGCGAGGCGATTAGGGTTCAAAGACATTTTCCACTTCAAAAACCTGCGACATTTCTCCGTTCAAAGTGACGAATCCGGCGTTCCGAACGATGGATTGTGACCGTTTTGATGGACGTGCCTGTCAGCATTATAAACTATTGAATGGAGTTTGAAATGAATGGCAACCTGTGAACACTGCAATTTGAGGTTTTCAATCACCCCGGTCATGAAGTGCAACACGATGTGCAACTGGCAGCATCTTTTGGAAAGCGATTGAAAAGCTGCGTGTCTGTGTGATTTATCCACCTGCAGTTCCATACTGAACTATACACACAGATTGAAATGATGCATAAGTATGAAGTGTAAAGAAAACAATTCATAACTTTCACCATTTTTAAAGGCAAAGGAAGAAAATAATTAAAGAAACAAAGTAAACTCCCACCATTGGCTTTTGAAATCAGGTTCCAGGGCCAATTCAACACTCAGTCAATATCTCATAACCACGAATCAATTAATCACATAATAAAATTTAAAAAGCTCAATAGTTTCCATTTGGGTCTCCCTTTCTTCCAAAGACTAGATGATAAATGTCTTCAATGTGACAAAATTCTCGCTGGTCTCAACAATTTTGTTTACAAAATTCTGTTTCCATGTTATTTGTTGTTTTGGGTGTTTGTTTTAAATATTTAAAAATAAAATCTGTTTCAGTGTTAAATGTTTCTTAGAAATAAAAAATTATATGATCTTTGATAGCATGTGCTTGAGTTATTATGGAAAATGGTCTCCAAATAATAATTTCTGGAACAATTTATTATCCAGCAAAATGTGACACGCCTACACTGCAAAAACACAAAATCTTACCAACCATTTTTGTCTAGTTTCTAGTCTAAATATTTTATTATACTTGAAATAAGACAAGACTAATTCACAACTAACTTTACAGTAAGATGCAGGAGCTTGTTTTAAGTCAATAACGCTTTAATATTGATAGAAAATACTAGTTCCACTCACACTTTGTTTCATTACAACAGGGGAAAAATATCTAATAATCTGCCAGAGTACCAACAGTAACAGCAGAGGACAAGAGGCTAGTTTTTATCAGGCTAGTTTAACAAGTTAATTATTAGTTTAAGTTAAGCTTCCACCAAATCAGCCGTTATTTGTTATGTAAATTATTATTATTTCTTTTTATTAGCACTCGTTTGACGTTTTTCCTGTTGCACATCAAAGCACCTGATGCAGTGCAGCGACGCAGCCTGACATGCGCAGGAGGTTAAATGCTGCACTTGGCTAGCAGGAGGAAAGACGAATTACACTATCATCCAGATGTCAAACATTTTTCTTTGTTAATTCACGTTTCATAAGTTATATATTTATACCGGTGACTGAATGATATGTCTTTTTCTTTTTACCGTGGAAAGTTGATTGGTCAATATGAGTCGAAATAAGATGCAGTTGTGATGGTTTTGTCTTGGTTGTTTGTTTTATTTGACTCATTCTTTTTTTTTATTTTGGATTTTATTTTCTTGCAAAGGGAGGCCTTTTGGAGCAGACTGTGCAGAGAGCTCTCTGCTGTTTCTTTTGATTTCTCAGACCTGGCTCCTGTTTTATTTGATACACCGATAGAAACACACAACGCTGCACAAGCTTTAACTAAATCAGTCAAATTACTTCCAACTAAATCAATCACCAAACGTGTCTTCTTCACTTTGCAATTGGTTCATGTTTAGATGATGGATTGAACACAACTTTATGAGGTGTTCAAAGTTTGGGGTATTGTTTTAGATTGCCCTGGATTTTACTTAGAGGTATTAAAGTAAAGGGGGTTGAATATAAATGCAGACTTATAATCACACTAAACTGCTTCATGTTCATCAGAGGAAATCTTCAACAGACAGAGGATTGCAATGTAAGATCAAAAAGTGTGACTACCTCTGTATAAACCTCTTACAGTTTAATTGAGATACAGTCACTGTGGAAATTTAACGATTAGGCTGTCGAGTGTTTTTTGGAAGCAAGCTTGTATTGAATTCCCTGATCTATAATTTGCGAAGTGGTTTTCTGAAGACGGGGGAAATTTTTGACGCACCACTTTGCTGCATCCGGTTCAGATGAATGCCGGGCTGCGCCAGAACGTCGCTGAACGAGCGAAGCCCTCCGCGGTACCACTTCTCGGCTGTTTTAGGTCCAACCCCAAACACGCTCGTGAACAGCTGCCAGGGAATGAGGTTTGATTGAAATGACTGGAAAAAAGCAAATGAACGACTAACTGAAGTTGGTTTTCATTTACCAACCTTGAGAGTTTGACACCTTTCATCAGAGAGTATTTTCTCAACCTCAAACGAGCGGCCATATTGAAGGATCTCCTGTAAAACATAAAAGTAAATGAGATTGGAGAGAAAAGATCTGTTTTCCTGGGTTTCTATTTTCTGTCTGCTGTCAGCAAATGCCCTCAAATAGCTGCTCATTTGCAAACCATTTTCACTTAAATCAGGTGTCGTCATTTCCATTTTGTTCCCAGAAATGACATCTTTGTTGCTGCGAAACCTGGGATTAACACCAGCTTAATGACAATCGTTAAACTCCCTGGGTGACGGTTTTCTTTCCTCAGACTCCATTATTTGCTCCAGATGAAATCGTCTGCACTTCCATTTTAAACGTCGCCGTTGTGTGAACCAAGTGGCAGTTACCTGGCTAGTATTAAAAAAAGGATTGAGATTGATATGTTTTTCAATTCTGCAGGGCTTAGTGCTCATTTTAAGCTTGAGCATAAAGGAAAGGCAACCAGCATGGATGAACTATTGATCCAAAGGTTGAGGCTGTGAGTACAGAGCAGTGTGCAGCAGCCTTCACTGCTCAGCCAAGCATCCAACCGTCCACCTCTGCTTTTCAAGCCTCCAGCTAAGGCCAACCTCAAACGGGAGGATAATGCTTCACCACACTTCCTGCTCCAGGAAAGATATGCTCCTTCACAAGCGCAGTTTCTGCCTTACACACATTCATCCCCACGCTTCCCTCAGCGCCTCCTCGTTTTTATGTCGCTATGCTTATGTCCTCTCCACACTCTGGATGCTCAGTTGTCAGCGAGGAGCTCAGTCGCCGCTGATGGTGTCACTGTGATGTTCACAGCCACATCAAGCATTTTGTTTCTTTCTTTTTTAACTCCATTCGGCTTCACTTTGTTTGTCATGTCATGTCATTTCTCTTGTTTTCGCGAGGCAATCCGTTCAAAGAGACAACACTGGGAGCGCAGAGCTGGGAGTGAGGTGGGTGTCTGCGTCGCACACAAACAACAAAGATGAGAGGTCATCCGCAGACTGTCTAATTTGGTCTCCGCGGCACATTTATGTTACTTTGTTTTATAATTCTGCCTTGGCGCTGACAGCTCTGACAGATCTGGAGGCCTGCTCTTAGACCCACTGTGATGATGTTAGGTTTAACGTGTCAGAAAGTTGGATTGCCCTTTTTTAACTTTCTCATCTGCAGGGACTCTGCGCTCCCTCCACGCAAACTTTCTCTGACAAGCTGCCATGATTTCCGACCTGAGCTTGACAAAGTGAGAGGATGAAGTAACGTTAGCAGACTGTTTTCTCCTGCGGTGTGACCCGTGTGTACTGGTGAGAGTTTATAAATAAGCTTCAACAAAACTGTACAGTACATTTATCAACACCCTGGAAAGTTGTTTTAAAAGACGCCTTAAAATGAATTTATTATTTATTGCAACAACTTCAGGTCACACAAAGAAATGAAAAGAAAATTTTAACCTTTATTTTCAAAACATTTGAGTGAATGTTATGAAATATTACTGCAGCATAACTGGTACAGGAAGGAGCATCACTCCACTTCTTTTGCCTGTCTGTCCAATACATTTGATTACACTGACCTCAGTAAAATTGGTTTTACCAATTCGCCATTGTAATAGTTACCTGTCATATACACAGTGTCCTTTTGCTGTAAAAATCTAGGGCTGGACAGATTCCTCAAATGATTCAAGTACCTCGATTATTATAATTACTCAAGGAAACTTACCTGCCTCGAAGCTTCACTAAATCATTTTATTGTTTAGAGCACCGTGTTACGGCCGGGTGATTATTTATGTTGCACAACAGTCTCACTTGTGCCTTTGAGTTGTTGACAAAAGCTAACGTCCAACTTTACGTCCTCGTTTTCTTTTCCGTTTTAATTGATGACATTTTAATAATTACATACTGCATAGTTACACAGATAACACCAAACTTTACTGAGCTGGATCTACGACAGGCAGGGAATTCATAAGCTTTAAATTCCAGAAAACTGTAAAACACTGAGTTCCTTTAAAACACTGGCTCTCTCATTTTCTGGGCTCCCCATATGAATTGCAACAAAGTCCCCTCCAAAATAGGAAAAAAAAAATCAACTGGGCACACATCATTCAACCAGACATAAACCAATACTCATATTTTGTTTTCAAACTCCACTGGATATTTCACATTTCAGGTTGCAACAAAACAAACTACAAACCATATGTACAGTGAAACACCTTTGTGTAACTTTTTGGTTTTTATTCATGCATCCATACCGCTTCCCGAGCCCCCCCACCCCGCACCCCCCTCTCCCTGTAATGGCACTGCGCTCCACTAGGGGGCGCATCCCACACTTTGGGAACCACTGCTTTAAATCAAGGCTAGAAGCCCATTTGCTTAAAGCTGCCTTTGGTCAATCAATCAATCAAATTTTATTTGTATAGCGCATTTCAGCAGCAAGGCATTTCAAAGTGCTTTACACCAAATCAAACACAAAAACACAATGCAACATAGAATCAACAATAAAAACAACATCAAGTCAGATTCCGTCAATAAATTTGCAATTGATTACGTTTCAAATACAACTCTAAACAAGTGGGTTTTTAGTTGAGATTTAAAGGAAGTCAGTGTTTCAGCTGTTTTACAGTTTTCTGGAAGTTTGTTCCAGATTTTTGGTGCACAGATGTTAAATGCCGCTTCAATAATGGTCAATAATTACTGGAACATTGATTAATTTTACTCTTTATTCCAACATTTGTGACGATGACATCGGATGATTTTGATGATGACATTTAAGAAAATGCAACGTTTGATACTTGTTTATTGTTTTTGTGCTTTCATCATGTAAAGCATCTTCACTTGCTTTGCTGCTGAAATGTGCATTACAAGTAAACCTGTCTTGGTGTTTTTTATGCCGCAGGGAGACAGAGGATGCTTTTTAGTTCAGAATAATTACCGGACATTTAATAAAAACGCTGAAAGTTAAACTTGATTTTTCTTTATTGGGAAAAAAAAACTTGTTCAGATTTTATTTTTGAAATCCTGTTGATTGATGTTTAATAACAGATTCCCTGTGTGGAACCTGGACATGCAAGCTCTGCTGGGTTAAACTCGCCTCCTTTGTAAATACTTTCTTTACACCTTCAAACATTGCTGTGATTTTCAGTCCTGGAGTTTCATTTGGAGTGTGCCAAAGTATTTCTCTCTGATCAAGGCTGAACTGCCTTTTCTTGTTTTGCACCTTGCTTATGGAGCAACCTTCTGAAGACTCTGGCGCTTAAAGTCTCCCTGGGAGAGTTAAAGGGTATTTCAGAGTTTTGTAGCTAACAGTGCTGGTTTCTAAGCTGAATATTCCTGTTATGTTTCATAGTTTTACTTTATGCATTTTGATGTAGATGTCAAACTTGCAGCTCAGTCAATGCTGTCTTAAATAAAACATTTAATTTCGGGGCGTGCTCCGGTGGCGTAGGGGGCAGCGCGCCCCACGTTTGGAGGTCCTCAGTCCTCGACGCAGCCATCGTGGGTTCGATTCCCGGACCCGACGACATTTGCCGCATGTCTTCCCCCCTTTCCTGTCAGCCTACTGTTGTTTAAGGGACACTAGAGCCCACAAAAAGACCCCCTGGTGGGGAAGAAGACAAAAAAAATTTAATTTCAAAAAGTTCTCGATATATGAATGTTAATTTTTTTAAAATCCTTGAAGCATTCTTACAATTTTACTTTGCCCTTTTTAAAGTTAATTAGAAATGAGTGTAGCCTCTCTTCAACATGGGAAAGACAGATGTACATGAATCGGAGAATGGCTACAAGAACAGAGCTTCTTGACTAAATTCCCAAATATCAGATCTAATCTCTATTTAGTAAATTTGTTCGGGATGCCAGGAAGGAAACAGTGGTGAGCAAAGTTCAAGAAATAACCCAAAACTCTTGATGATCTAAGATATTTTGTGCAAAGAGGAATATTTGTGAAATGTTATAGCTTAAAACTGAGGATTGTCCTGTTGGCAAGAAATATTAACAGTGGGAGCCCCAATAACAGCACTACCAATAATATTTGTTTATGAAACGTCCAAACGGAGCTATAAATATTTTTATTACGACGCTCATTATGAGCCGTCGCTGCAGTCCAGACCCCGTCTGCACTGGTTTAAGTGTTTTTATGTAAATTTATCTCTCATGTGTTTTTATTTGTGCCTTTAAACGTCATGCAAATCATGTTTTTATATTTTTCAAACTTTGGATTTGTTGTCAAATGTAGTAACCAGCGCTGAAAGTGTTCTGCTTTGTCATTAACAAAATATACATATGGAGTGCATATAGTAAAGATTTTGAGATTTGTGTGTTTGGGTCTGTACTGATCAGATCATCACCATCAACTGGCTTTGTGTGCTTGTCATATTTGCACGTTTCCATCTTCCTGTGTGTTGTTTATGTGTAGCCTTTTTCATCCTCTACTGTCCAACTCGTGCAGCAATTTGGGCCTAAATGACTGTAATTATTGTGTTTGTATTCATTTTACAGAGCAAGAAACTCAACAAACTGTGCAGTAACCAAGAGGACAGCTGCACTTTCACTCAAAGTCAATTATTGTTCATTTTATTTCTGCCTTCTTCCACACAGAAAGTGCTTCATGCATGTCCTCTACATACTGTGTAATTCTATACGCTAAATTTATAATGAATTAAATAGATTTCAGTTCAACATAAATCTCTCAAACACTTTGACATCACATTTGTTACGAATGAGCTCTACACAAATAAACTTGAATTTTTAGAGATCTGATTTCTTCTAAGCTTGCTCAATTACTAAGAAATGAAAAATTTCTGAAACTAGAAATTGAGAAAAGACCAAACAATATTTGAAATTGATTAGCAGAATGGTTCTGCACCCTGATCTTCCAGATCCATGTTGTAGATGTTTTTCCTGCCAGCACATTCCTGGTTTCTGGAACACTTAATGGCATTCTGAGGAAGTAATTCAATCATTATTTTAGACAACAAAAACACGTGGAACAATTAATCCTGAGGACCAAAGCTGAGAACCACAGCATTCACATGTTTCCATTCCGTTTGTCAATATTTTGCTAAGGTTAAAAAAAAAATAAAAAAATTGCAATTGTGATGTTTCCATTAGAGAAGGAATGCAATTAAAATCCCACGAGAAAAAGTTTGTTCATTAAAAATACGCCACACCGTCATCCTCCAACTACTTCCTGTTCTCTTCTTCTTGGTTTGCACCAATGGCAGCATCCGGTTGTCGAGCATGTGACTGGTGCGATGCACAAAAAGTGTTGCTATTGCAGTTTTGCAAAATTAACCAATTTTGATAAAAACCAAAAACCACCTCATCCTTTTTCATCGACAAACAACAATTTACATGTTTCGGTGAAGCAGATTTATTTTCAAAATGTCAAATTGCTGCATATTATGGTCAATGGAAACACAGCTGATGAAGAGTTTGATCATCAAGCCAAACATGAATCGTTGCTGCAAAGCACAACGCTTTGCAACCTAAAATCTCTTAGGTTTTGTTTCTTCTTTTGGCTTTTATCAGTTTTTCTCTAGGACTCTGGCCTGCCGGCTGGCAGGGCCGCTCCATAAACTAAGTTCTTTGGTGGTTTATTTTGTGCAAGAATGCAGAAAACAAAGAGGGTTAAAGGGTTAAAGAAAGCTCTGAATACTTGAAATGAGGCGTCAGAACGGTTTAGAAGGCCAAAACCAGAAGCCAGCTGCATTGTGAGACAGAGCTTTGACAGACTGACAGGCGCTCGCTTCAACGCAGGCTGCTTTGTACGTCAACAGTCTGAATGACTTTAACAAAGCAGTCTGAGCAGCAGCAGTGATCAAGGTTAACAGGAGGCAGAGGCAGAGCGCGGTTCGGCCTTCATGGTGTCTAAACCACGGCTCCCCTCCCCACGGCTTTCATAACCGCTCATTGTGATTTTGCTCTACGTCACCCCATGTGTGCACTGAATGATTGTTGCTCTTTCTCTGGGACATTGTGACTACAGCGACTTGACCTTGTGCAATCAAATCTAAATCCTCAATAAATTTTCAACATAGAGAAGCGTTTTTTGCGATCTGTTCTCCAATGAACGAACATCAGAGTTGTTTTTAAGATCAACAATAGACTTTATCTAATAGGTAACAGGTTCTTTCACACAGATTTAGGATTTGCTTGTGCCATCATTTTAAACCTTCAGTTTGAATTTAATCTCATTATTTCTGTTTGGTATTAAAGTTTTTCTTATGATCTGAAACATTCATATGTGACAAAACTGAACAAACCTGTTAAAAAAATACTTACAACTGAAAGAAAAACTAAGAAAAATCAATAAAAAATTCCCTCTAACTTATCAGAGAAAACCATAAACAGATTTAAAATAAATAAATAAATAAAAAATTTCAATCAATGTATCAGTAAAGGAAGGCTTTTCGTTTAGTATTACACTATTAAACATCTATCTTAATTTAATAATTGATCGAATAGTGATGCAGGAGTCAGAGATACGGTTTAAAACTAGAACCATGGTTTTCTACTTCTAATGAATTATTAAAAACACACTCAAGGTCATATTTTACTACAAAACACAACTGTTCCTTTGGATCCTTCATCACCGCTGATAGAATCACACGCATCAGCAAAACCACTGACCACTCTCTGCTCTTTTCCTACGATTTGATTCCTGACACTAAATTAGCAAAGAAACTAAACAGAGGAGAAAATCTTACTCTGAGTGGCTGATATTTTCAATTAATGTTATTCTGAAATGGTAAAAGATAAACATTTATGGACCGGAGCTCATAGAAACGATCCTCTCTACACTAATATGAAAGAATAATCTTATTCATTACATCACAAACCCTGGGTGAAAAGGGAAAGGGTTAAAAAATCTAACCAAAATCAAATTCAATACAACTACCAGGAAATATAACTTAGGAAAATTGTGTGCATGTAATTTAGTCTCAGCACCAACGCAGCTTAAAGCTTTCCTGAGTAGTTTTTTGTTGTTGTTGTTTTTGTAAAAAAGTTCTTATTTCTACTGACATCAACTATCAAGTGGCTGGTAGTTTTCATGTTTATTACATGTATTTGGGGAGTTAAAACAGAACTATCCAACCAAAACACAGTTACAGTGAAACAGTGAACCCAAGTGCAGCTACCTGCCCCGACATTCTTCAAATTAAATTAAACTGGTGTCAACAATAATTTTTCTATGTGCTCCTATCGTTTTAAAGATACTAATACATGTTTCCAGAGGTCAAAGGTCAGCCAGCCAGTCCACAGCTGCAAACAACAACAACAAAAAACAAAATACACACTGCTGCAAAATCAAACAAAACATTGTGCTACATAAACATTTATTATCTTAAAAATTAACAAAAATTTCTGCTGCACAAACGTTTGATACAAATGTCATTTGATTTGAAGTAGGAGGAGCGATGAGAAAGTGTCTGTTTCAAAGCTCAGTTAGCACGAAGCAGCAAGTCTCTCTGGGTCTTACCTTGATGACAGCCTTGGTATGTTCACCCAGGCATGGCAGGTCCTGTGTGGCCCCGACACACCGCACGGCCCAGGGAAGACTCTTCAGGACGGAGGCCGCCCTCCTGAAGGCCAAGCACCGTCCCTCAATGTCATTGAATTCGTAGTTTTCCGCCAGAACTTCAAACGCATCCTAGAGGGATGAAGGCAAGGACAGGTGAAAGCAGGCTGGAGGATAATGTAGGAGAGAGGAGCAGCATTTTCCTCCCTCCGTAAGATACGACATATTAACCATTGTGAAGCTTTAAAAAGAGAGGGGCCGATAAGAAAAGGAGAGAAAATGAGGTCGCGCAAAAAATATGCCAGGTGAGGATTTTCTTCACTCAACCATAAAGGAAAACCAGACAGAGATAACTGCACGCTCCATTTCACTCCTCTGTCTTCAGTCTGTCTTTTCTCCATCAGTGTCCCTGTCTAGGACCTTCTGCATGCTGCTTTTCTCTTGGATGACCACACACACACACCCCACACACACGCACGCACACCCACACACACACAGATACAGGAAACAGTTTCCAGTCATTTTCCCCATGTTTGCAAGAGGCTCTGTGGTGATAGTACCTTCTTTTTTTCCAAAGGTAGAATCGAATGTTAACATGAAACATCCACAGCCAGGAGCCAAAATTTTAAATTTTTCAGTGATTTTACCAGTCGTGGTACAAAGTAAGTGAACCGTTTATTAAATCTGTGGCTTTAAAGAGCTAATAATTTTAATCAAACCTGAAGAGTACAAAACAAAAGTGAAGTCAAAATAGAAAGGGAGAAAAAAAATTTTCATATCACATTGGACTCAGAGAGAGACGTTCAAACTTTGGCACTGTCCAGTTCAGGGTTTCACAAAAATATCAAGTTATATCAAAGTCTTATTTGTAACACCCCTCACATGTTTTTGTGATTATTTTTTATTTAATTGTACAATAATTACAATGCTTTTTACTCTTTTAGTTTAATTTCCTACTTGTTTCATGATTATCTTTAACACTTTGCTTGATCTCTCACTGTATAAAAAGTACTTTTCAAATTGTATATTTCATGTTTTTTATGGTTCCTGTTGTATTTTTATGACCCAACAATGTGGCGCAACAAAATCTGCCACTTTCTGACCAACTCCAAACTAATACAAACTGGCAGCCATCTTGTTTTCGGTCATTTAGCATCACTCCTAGTTGTGCTGGAGAATCCGTGGCTTTGGGGAGATGAAAGCAGAAAGACATGAGCCAGTGAGGAGAACCACCATAGAGCTGTACTTAATAAGTGACGCTGCCTCATGAGAAACATCTCTAAGGTGACGCAAAAGGATTTAATGAAAGAACAGATTGGACTTATTGAATTATTTCCAACGGGCAGAGCTTTCCAGGAGAAGACAGCAGCTAAATATCGAGTCCAAAAGGTTCTTGGAAATAAAACACCAAGTGGTTTTATTTATATCCAGCTGCTTTTAAATATAGATTCAAAACGATAATGCATTCAAATTTTAAATAATAAAAACAAGTTTTAAAGGTGACATATTATGCTTTCTTGAGCAGGAAAGGATAGATCTGTGGTCAATATTACACATATTCATTACATTTTTTACATAAAATTATTCATAGATAATGATGTTAGTCTGGTCAGTTCTGCCAACTCTGAGCTGTTTTAGGGAGTTTGTCTCTTTAAATCCAAATAAGAAGAACTGGCCACACCCCCTTCCCCCTGGTCTCAAAGTTTACACTCACATGAAAATGATGAACAATTATACAACCGTACATCTTTGAAAAGCAGAAGTGGAGCCTCCTGCACAACCAACAAGAGTGGTTTCTGGATGGCAGGTCAACAACAAAACACTTGCCTCTTCCAGCAGCCATTATCCAGCGCATACAGCAGCTGATCAAATGTCCTGGAGCTCAGCTTGGGTTGCTAGGTAACAGGCTGGGCTTCTCTGCGGTTGCTAAGTAACGCCTGATTTGAAATGGCTCCTTCTACAGACACTAAAAAATATAAACTTCTTACCAAAAAACAGCTGGGCGGTTGTTTTAAGCACCTAATAGTCCTAATAGTCTGCAATTTCCAGGAAAAGACAGCTGCTAAATATAGAACAACAAAAAGAGTGTTGGAGGTGGACATAAAGTCAAGTTATTAATATCCAGCTGCCTTCATGTACAAAAGAAAAAGCAATAAAGGGTTTGAACAGAAGGTTATAATTTGGTCCATCTGCACACTGCAGCGATTCTAACGTGTCATTTTTAACTGGCATGTCTCTGTCTCCTCTCAAATTGCTCATTTTTGAAAATCAGGTTAGTGTGTGGTTGTTCCGTTCCCCCCAACAATTTATTTTTAGGTTTTATTGTTAGCGCCACAGAACAAAACGTCCCCACCATCATTCAGGTGTATTAGAAACAGAACAGAATCTGCTGTGTTCATTTCTGACATTTTACTTTCCATATTAGAAAAAATGGTTTTTACTGAAAAGTTTAACAGTTGCTGCACAGTGGAGCAGTTGGTAGAGCTGTTGCCTTGCAGCAAGAAGGTCCTGGGTTCGATTCCCGGTCGGGGATCTTTCTGCATGGAGTTTGCATGTTCTCCCTGTGCATGGTGGGTTCTCTCCGGGTTCTCCGGCTTCCTCCCACAGTCCAAAAACATGACTGTCAGGTTAATTGGTTTCTCTAAATTCTCCCTAGGTGTGAGTGTGCGTGTGAATAGTTGTTTGTCTTGTATGTCTCTGTGTTGCCCTGCGACAGACTGGCGACCTGTCCAGGGTGAACCCCGCCTCTCGCCCGGGACGCAACTGGAGAGGAACCAGCAACCCTCCCGACCCCATTAGGGAAGAAGGGTGTTCAGATAATGGATGGATGGATGGATGGAAGTTTAACAGTTTCTGTGGTCATTAGTTAGGGCATTCTACGAACAGATTTCAATCGATACAGAATATTTTTACAAATATCTAAAGTGCTGAACTTTTAAATAAAGTGTTGGTTCCTTGAGCAGCTTTATTGTTTTTTCAGTTTCAATAGTTTTCAGTTATTACCAGAGAAAGTGTTTAAAAAAAAGGTTAATCTGTCAATTAAACTGGTGAAAAGTTTAAAAATATTCCAATAATGGTTTTAGTTTTCTGGAGGGAACATTTGTCAGCTCCCTCCAGTTTATTTTACATAAACTAGATTGGTGTTTCCCATGTTAGCATTCTGACAGAGCAGTTAAGTTTGTGTTTATTTACCACTTGTCCCTTAAATATATTTATTAAATTTTTTCTACATTGGTCATAATGCTTTAATTTAAACATTTCTGTTATAACTTGCACAATTTTCACTATTCTTGGTGTTTGTGGTAGCATTAAGTTGCCGTCTATATCCATGAGTAAGTTTCAGTTAAAGCTAACGTTTAAACCACTTGCTATAGTTTAATAAATTAAATAAAAGCTGCTTTGAGCACAGAATGTTGTTCTACTTGTTATAAAGCCGGGTTATAAAGTGTTGTGCTGTGATATCAGGGATAATAAATAGACGAATTTGAATAATTCTTGCAGTTCCTGCATTTGAAAGCTGCACAAAATCATTCCATTCACTTTCATTGAAATATTAGATGTTTTGTATTAACAGTGCATTTGTTGCAGGTTTCAGTATCAAGTCTTATGAGTTTGGGTATTCAGTTTCCTCCATTCTGGACTCTGAGGTTAGCAAAAGGAAAGCCAACTTGTAAAATCTATGATTAGGGAATATTTATAAGACTCGCAATGCAAGGGGGGAAAAAAAACAGATCTATAAAATAACAACCAGCTGAATCGTTCCACCTCTACGCTCTACGGCTGATTAAAAAATAGTGGCTGCTGCTATATGAGGACTAAAGTTGAAGAAAGTGAAATTCAGGCCACGAACTCGGCAGAGTTGGATTTTAGCACATTTACGTCGGCTTTCTCTCTCCTCCAGCCGAGCTGAAATGTGAGGTCACTGCACCGCCCGTGGTCCGGCGCAGACCTGCAGCCCGGCTCCCCCCTGAGAGGCGCTGACCCGTTTACTGCTGCACATGGGGAGAAAACGACCCTTTACATCACACACACACACACACACACCCCCACACACACACACACACACACGCACACACACACAAACAGCTGGGCTCTCCTCCAGCATGCAAAAAATAAGAAATTCAAGCTTGTTACTCAATGTGTTGTAAGCACATTGCATCCCAAACAACAAGTACAACCCAGTAATTGGGTCATTTTTCAAATGGAAAAGATGATCCAGGGCTCTAGTATGCTAATTTCTCGCTTTTTCATTATAGATTAAATATTTTCAGTGTAATGTTTTCCAACTTAACAACATAACCTTATGTAACATAGGAGATGTTTCCAGCTGAGCCGACAACACTCTGCATCTGTTGCACTCACATTTTCTCTACTCCAGAGGCCACATGCACACATGAACTGAGTGGATTAGCAAAGATTTTCCATAAGTACTGCAGCCTATATCTTCATAAGAAGCCATAATCATAATGCAGCCATGGTAAACAAAATAATAAACCACTAGTTCACCTGTCAAACCTTTTTATTTGGTGCTGTAGGGTGGCAGATTCTGTTAATTTTTGAAACTTTTTTGACAGTGTGAAGAAATATGCATGTTAGATATAAACAAATCAACCTGCCGAGACACTTTCAGGGAAAAGTGCGGAAAGTTTGGCATTTTTTCACCATAAAAGATAATGACATTCCATGCCATTATGTTTCTGGATCATTGTTATTTGAGATTTTTAAATAAAACTCTCAAAATCAACAGATTACTTTCTACTGATTTTAAACATTAGTTGCAACATCAGCAGGAACAAAAACTTCAGAACAGCTTCAGTGAAACTTTTGGTGATTTTTCTCCCAAGAGGTTCAACTTTTTAATATTTAGTTGTTTTTGAATATGTCACAATCTGCACAGTATTGTACAGAGAAAGGGAACAAAAACTACACATACAAACATTTACGCATATTTAGATATCTCAAGATTTTCAAGGTGTTAGCTGAAGTATATGGTATGATGTCCCAACCCTAATCTAAACTATAAAATTATTCAATCTGCCTCAAAATCTCCCACTTTCATAACCAACAGAGGATTTAAACTACGGTGTTCCGCAAGGCTCAGTTTTAGGTCCTGTACGTTTTTAGTTTTCACATAAAACTGTTTCTGCTCAAAGTTTAGATGAAGACCTTAAATTGATGTAATTTATAAAATAACTGATCTTAAGCTCTCAAACCAGAAAAGTTTAAGATCTTTTCTCAAAATCTGTGAGTTTGGGAGGAAAAACCAACACTAATCAAACAAATAATCAGCCTGTCCACATTACCCCATTAGTTAACAGGGACTGTAGTTTATATTGTTCTGTTTCACACAAAAGGTTTTGGGAGAAAACAAATAATATATCCATGCTTTCAACGAGCTGCGTGAGCCATTAGATGTTTTAACTCTCGTCAAGAAAATTTACCAAAGATTTAAAACTTTCTTTTTTATTACTGAGAAAAATGAATTGGAGTAATTAAGCCTTGGTGACCCTTAAGCTTTTTGAAATTAATGGAGCAGAGAAAACAACCCAACATTTTCATGTAATTGCTTAACCTGTAGAAAAATGGAACTTCATACACGCATTCGATCTTTGCCGTTTTGTCAGCTGTCATGCTGTTGCAGCAGTTATGTGGTGTTCGTGCTCCAGGCTACACCCTGCATATGCGTTTATCTGATTAATGAGGAGACAAGGTAGCCAGGGAGGCCGTGTGTTTGGGGACGTTGATATAGTGCAGCCATTTACCCCCCACCACCAACTTCTAATGGACATGCCTTTGCTCAGCTCTCTCCTTCAATGCATGACGGGAAAATTAACAGAGAACAGATGGATTTGGTTCTGGACCTTATGTACTTCTATTGTTGTTGATGTTTTACAGCAAGAATAATTATGCCAGCTCATTTTACGTTCTTCTTCTAAACACTTTTCTAACCTAAATGAGTCTTATAAAATCTGATAATCAGTATTTAAATGGCCACCAGGAGGAGCCCCTTTTTAAGCCACCTTGGCCTTTTTACGCATCACCTGTTCCAGTGGACCATGTCTTGTGATGATGTGTGCTTAATTAGCTGGAGCCATAAAGTGGCAGCTGCAATATTGATTAAACTAGGACAGAGCTCAAACTGCCTCCTGTATTTCACACAGACCCCTCCAAGCAAAAATCTATAAATGCTCTGCAAGTCTTGGTGTGTTTTGTAAAATTCTACACAGAATGAGGGACCCAAGCTGACCCACCTTGGCAAAGTTATATATATATATGTTTTGTTGTTGGAGATAACCAGGAAGTGTCATGCTGTGTTTTACTAGGAGTGCAAATAAAGCCACAAGTGATGAATCTTCAAATGTGACCCACTATGCTTCTATGCACTACAAAACATGTTTGTTACATTTTTTGCATAAAATCAGCCCAAGATAGACAGACTTTAGTCTGTTCAGTTCTGCCAATTTTGAGTCTCTTTCCGATTTAGCTTTTTAAGGGCCTCTTATCACTTTAAATCCAGTATAAATCCACCTGGCACGCCCAAATCAACTTCTACTCACGCAATCATACAACCATACACCTTTGAAAAGCAGAAGTGGAGCCTCCTGTACAACCAACAAGAACCTGGATGGTAAGCTAACAACAAAACCTTTGTCTTTTCCAGCAGCCGTTGTACCATCAATGGTTAGACCAGCTGACCAAACATGCTGGAACTCCAATGGCCAGTGATGTTTACCAGACACCAAAAAATAATAACTTCTTGCCAAAAAAAAAAAAAAACACAGCTGAGTGTTTTCCTAAATCCTTATTCTGTTTTTTTAGAACCAGTAGAAACCCAAATGGAAACACAAAAACAAACAAAATATGAATTTTACACAATACATCCCCTTTAAATCTTAAGCATGTAGCAAATGAAACACAAAAATGAAAAGAAAAAAAGATTTGGAGAAATACAAGACTTAAGTTCAATTAAGATTCAACCTTAAACAGGCAGTTCTTGCTGAAAAACTCTTCAATGCTGAAAATAAAACTATTTTGTAAAAACAAAAAAAGTTCTTCCATAGCAATATAAAAGAAAACACTTGACAGTTATTATTGGCAATTACCAGTTAAGCAGTTGAAAACACGAGTATGGTTCTTTATGTTTTTTCATACAGAACCAGGTTGATCTGGATCACGGAACTGCTTAAGCGTGTGGGTGTGTGTGTGTGTGCGTGTGTGTGTGCGTGTGTGCGTGTGTGTGTGTGTGTGTGTGTGTTGCCATTTGAGAAAAGTTTTGCCCATGCTGCACATCAATCAGTCAGGAAACAAACATCAGTTTCTGTGTTTCTTTACGTCCGGCATATGGTGAAGTGATGACAGCAGTCGACTCAAGGGTGAGCAGGAAAGAAATAGGTTGGGGGATTGACTCGTGTGTGCGTGTGTGTTCGGGCGCGTGTGTGTGTGTAGACACAGTGTGGAGAGAGGCAGAACAATGAGACGAAGAAGATGCTATTGGAAATAACAAAAGGGAAAAGAGAAGTAATATGGGTGTAACAGAGAGGCAGGAGGGGAGGAAGAGGAAGCAGGGATGAATAAATCAATAGCGCATGGTTGTGGAATGGAGGGCCGCTCGCTGTCGGTGTGTGATTGACGCCTCGGCTGGTAGGGGGTGTTGCTGGGATGATGCTCATCCTCTCTCCTGGTGTTCCTGACATCTCTCTGCACCTCCTACTTCCTGCTCTTACACCAGCAAACCCCGCTCCACCAGATGCGCCTCTCAACCCCTCAAGCCATAAATTGTTGCCGAGTTTTTTTCTCTAATGGTTCCTATATCTTTTTAATGAACTCATCTATACACAAAGACATTTCCTTGTATCAAGAAACATCTTAAGCCATTTTAGTTTCATGCATAAAAAGAGTTAAAATAAATTTTATTCTTTGTTTAAACAGGGCTGCACAGTGGTGCAGTTGCTAGAGCTGTTGCCTTGCAGCAAGAAGGTCCTGGGTTCGATTCCCGGCCCGGGGTCTTTCTGCATGGAGTTTGCATGTTCTCCCTGTGCATGGTGGGTTCTCTCCGGGTTCTCCGGCTTTCTCCCACAGTCCAAAAACATGACTGTCAGGTTAATTGGTCTCTCTAAATTCTCCCTAGGTGTGAGTGTGTGTGTGAATGGTTGTGTGTCCTGTGTGTCTCTGTGTTGCCCTGCGACAGACTGGTGACCTGGAGATTGGAACCAGCAACCCTCCCGACCCCATTAGGGACTAGGGTGACCAGAAAATGGATGGATGTTTAAACATGAATTTTCTTTCTGTGCTTCAACAGCTTGGACTTTTTGAGTTGAGTGATTTATAATTAAGGGTTTTTTTTTTTGGGTTTTTTTATTTTAGCACCAGAAGTGGCTTTCACAGTAAACCAGCTATTAGGCTAAGAGGTGTTGCTCTATCCAGAGCAGAAATGGAAAAAAGTAGAGTTGATTCAACATGTAATTTGGAGAGGGACTAATAGTCTCAATTAGAGACGAAAAGGTGCAGAAATAGGAGGGAAAAGTAAAGTCTGAGAAATGTAAAGTGTAAAAGGAAATCAGTCAGGGAGGAAATTGACTTGGCTGCCCAGGGAGACATCCGACTGTAACTTCCTTCGGGTCAGTTTCACAAAAGTTGGCGTTTAGTCTGAGTTCATGAAAAGAGCGGCGCTTGTGACAGAACACAAATTCAGTCCACACAGTTTCGCATTTCGCCACGAGATTCCCTTTAGTGATAACAGCCACACTCACAGTTCACCCACTGACTTGCTGCTTATTTGTGGAGCTGCCATTCAGAACCGTGACTCACAACTGCTGGGAAATAGTGTTGAATAATGTCATGCAAAAATATCGCCGGTCAAATTAGGAACAGAGCAACAAAAAATGTATTTTAAAATCAAGAAAAACGCTCGATTCTTAATAACTTAATCACTTAATCATTATCTAAAATTTTATATGTCCATTTAACTCAGTACACATTGAGTAGTTATGCTACGTTTCATATATTTTATATGTTAAAATAATATCTTTCTTTTAATAAATGGTCTGTACTGTGCACCATGTTTACAGATTTTTCTTTGGAACGTAACTCAAAATTAGTCATGGAAAATATGCAGATTGGTGGATTTTTCTTCAATATTTGAAAGAAAAGGCAACTTGTGAAGCTGAAATGTAAAGAGGATAATAAGATAAAGATCAATTTGAGCCACTTTTTAGATTTTGGTTTGCAACAGATTTTGAAAACTATGTGTCATTTTCCTTCCTTGCCACGATTGTGCACTATTTTTTTGTTTATCTATCATAAAGTCCTAATTAAATCCAACTTCGGTGTGTGAAATGTGACATAGTGTCAAACTCGAGGCCCGGGGGCCAAATCTGGCCCATCATAGCTTTTTTTGTGGCCCTTTAGACTCCAAATTATATAAATAAGTTCCTCCAGCTTTTCAAAAATCTGCAAAATTCACTCCAAATCACATTTTTTTTCTGATTTTTACTCAGCCGTAAGTTTGTGATTTTGATTGTAAAAGAAAAATCTATCACAAGATCCTGGATGGACTGATCAGTGTGAAAATATGTTCAATATTTTTAAAAACACTTATTGAATGCTATTGAACAGCTATTTGTTAATATTTTCATGTGTTTTATTAGTAAATTTTGGCACAACCGGCTCTTTAAGGACATTTGGATTTTTGATATGGCCCAAAAAGAAAACTTGTTGGACATCACTGGTGTAAGGGACAGAGTAAAGCAACTACGTGTAGGGAGTATTTCAACAAATATGCAGAAAACTAAATGCAAATAGAGCAGCAAAGGCACATTCAGTAGAGATATTGTGTAACCAAGCAGGCAGTGAAGCAGATTCAGGATCATCAATGTGGATCGATTGGTTTCTCCTCATTAGCACTATCACACGATCCTATCACAGTTCTCCTGGTTGGCGAGCAATAATTTCTAAGCAGTGACTTGGTTTACAGTCAAAGAGCAACGCAACACTTTTTTTTTTCTACTCCTGTCTGACGTGGCGAGTCAAAGTAATTACTTTTTTCTGCCCCGGTGAAGTGTTTTACCTGTAGTTTTCTCAGGTCCACAGCTAGAACAGCCTTTCTAATCAGAAACTCTCCTTCCGTGTGGCTTTATGCAGAGATAATGAGTTAATCATGGGGATAGGAAAACAGAGGGGGATTGCTAATTACGGAGTTAATGCCGTGGAAAGAAACCGTGGATCAGAAATTGAACAGCAGCCTCCCTCAGGTGAGAACGTGTTGATGGTGTGCACATCTGCACCTGCCCGTCCATGTGGACAAACACGTGTGAGAGTCAGGAAGAGTTTTAATACACACATGCAAAACCACGTGGGCAAGCAGCGTGGCACGTGTGCCAAGAATATGAACATTTAGCCTCTCTGGGAAGTTAAGACTCATTATGAAGCAGATGCCTCACAGGCCCTCATAAGCAGCGCTTAATAGGTCTTACAAAAACTCATCAAGGGGTCTCCGTGCTCCCACACAGGCGCACACTTGGAGTTGGCAGTTGGTTCACCTTATTACACACAGAAGATTCTCATCTTCACAATCGGAGGCAAAAATAAATCGGGGGGATTGTTTGAAAGATGCGACAAAATGCAAAATGAGAACAACAAAGAAGAAAGCTGGATTCCTACAAGGAGGAGTTCACTGCAAGTACAAGTGCAGCTCCGAAAAGTACACTGTTAGACTTTTTATTGTAATTTTACAGTACCTTACTGGCAACACTGTTGCCAGTAAGGTACTGTAGAATGGTAATTACAGTAACTTACTGGCAACAGTGTTGCCAGTAAGTTGCCAGCAAGGTACTGTAATTACCATTCTACAGTACCTTACTGGCAACAGTGTTGCCAGTAAGGTACTGTAATCACCATTCTACAGTAACTTACTGGCAACTTACTGGCAACAGTGTTGCCAGTAAGTTACTGTAATCACCATTCTACAGTAACTTACTGGCAACTTACTGGCAACAGTGTTGCCAGTAAGTTGCCAGCAAGGTACTGTAATTACCATTCTACAGTAACTTACAGGCAACAGTGTTGCCAGTAAGTTACTGTAATCACCATTCTACAGTAACTTACTGGCAACTTACTGGCATACAGTGTTGCCAGTAAGTTACTGTAATCACCATTCTACAGTAACTTACTGGCAACTTACTGGCAACAGTGTTGCCAGTAGGTTACTGTAATTACCATTCCACAGTACCTTTACTGTTATGATATTTCACAGTTAATTTTTACTGTGAGTGTGATTTGCAGTTATAACTGCTTTACTGTAAATGTAGTTTATAGCATAAAACTGTAAATGTATTTTATAGTAAAGCTGGTCTACTGTAAACTTGTTTCACAACATAATGTCAGTTTTACTGTAAATTAAAGTTTACATTTTTTAATACAAGAATATTTTACCATAAACCGAAAAGTTTCACAAAAGAAATTTTAGTCCAAGTACTGTGAATAAAAACAGGTATTTATTTTCAGCAGATTTGTTGAAATAAAATCCATTTATATATTCGCAATGTCATAAAGAACAATGTCACAATATAATATAATGTGCTATAAAACAACAAAACCATAGAACACACTACAGGTCATGTCAATATTTTTATGGCACATGTATGTAGCAACATGAACATGTGTGCATCAAGTACCAGCCATAAACTATTAAAGACTGACTTTTAAAAAATATATAGAATATACTTCATTTAAAAAACCAGCAGAGGCTGCATTGTCAGAAAGCAGTTAACAGTAGCTTAAATGTGCTCTGTTACACAATACATCACAGTAACAGTGCAAGTGCGATAATGTACTATATGGTAGGCATTCATATCAATAAATATTGTTATATCAGATGCATTTCCTACATTAGAAGAACTTTTATTCCATTTGTCAAACAAAATCAGTGAGATCCATCTTGTGGAAGCTGAACTGTAAAGAATAAGACAGACGATGTGGGAGGTCATGAGATGGTCAGGAAGTTATCTACATTTTCAAATCAACAGGAAGGCTGACAAATTAAACTGAAGTGACAATGTCCAAATGCATAAAATCATTGGCATAAAGCAGCATTAAGTTGATAATTTCTTTAAAAAAAAAAAATCAATTACACTGAAGTGATAATAGAAGCTGCATAAAGAATGAGCAGGACTGGCTTCACTTCAGGTTTTTGGATTGTTTATGGCAAAAGCAGTCAGTCAGTCTTCACTAATTCAAACGATTGCGTACTGTATTGAGACCCTGCAAATGTCCCCAAGGAGACGATGAAGTACAACATGTCATAACAATCTTTTCAGTCATTTTGTTGGTGCTGACGGATTACTGCAAAGGTGTGCCTAATAAACTGAAAACTGCATAATATAAAAAAAAACACCTCAATTAAACGACTACACACTTATACATTTCTGTGATTTAGTAAGAGATGCAGCGACATCCACTTTTTACCACGGACACAGAAAAGATGCAGGCTACTCTAAAGGGCTATTGTGTAGGAATCACATGCCATTTATAAATAATCATTAAAATCATATTAAAAAGCCTAAAGTAAAGTCAGAACATGCAAGATAGGAGGAAAAGACAATAAAATAATAAACATTTGGTAAAATGCTTACCTAGTTGGAAGTCCTCCATTCAAATTCAGCGAGTCGTTGGAGGAAGGTGTTGATCCGGGAGTTGACACTGACTACTTTCCTCTTGACAAGACTTCCCGTCTTGCAGTTTGTACTGACTTTGGCTGTGCATTTGGTATCAACATCTGGATTGATCCTCACAAAGAATCTTTTAACAGAAATAAAATATATTAATTGTATTTTTTAAAATGAAGACATACAATACAGCAATCAGCTATGGATCTTCATCATCAGTCAAACTGTCATTAAATTTAATTCATAAATGGCTTGGTGTAGAGTACTTACAGTTGTATCATCTCCAGCGTGGTGGATGCTGACTCCTGATACTCCAGATTGAAGTCATAATATGACCCAAAAAAGACAGCAAGGACGCTGGCAAAGTCATGTAGTTGCTCAGGTTCGAAAAATACCTTCTTCTCCATACTGACCATCCACCAGGTTGCAGACATCAAGCTATTTCCTAAAATAGACAAACCCTTGTCAAGCTAATGCTAGTGAGTAAAAGTACAGACTACCATAACTATTACATACATTGCTACAAAAAATTATAGTGATAGAAAATATTCCTCTTACCAAGCATGATTACCCTTGGTGTTGTAGGTAAGGTCATTTCCATCTCAACAGACATCTTGGTGGAAGATACCTTTGAAACATAAAAGGAAAACTCTTAAATATGAATTACTGGTAGTAATTTATATTTAAAGGGCCAGTTCACCCAGATTATAACAGGTTTTTGAGAACCTCACCCCGGAGACTAGACTAGACTTTACCCCTACATTTTGCTACCACTCTGAAACAGCAGATGTGAATGGCAGTTTGTGAGGCTAAATGCATTTTTGAAAGCATTACATTCCACAAATACAGTATCTGAATGGCTAAGTACAATATGGGTTAACAAAATGTTTGTAATTTGGGTGAATTGATCCCTTTAACAAATTAATTGAACAATTCTGATTTAAGATGTGTGTTTTAAGTTAAGAGTCGATATAAAATTACATCAACCAAGATGAAGATTGAGTCCTCGTTTTCTTCTAAATGTTTTATTTTTCTCTGACGGAAGTAGGACATTGCTCTATTCCACAACAAAACTGATAATTAGCTGTGTGTTGATGTTTCTTCACATGAGTACAAAATTCTCTAAATTCTGAAGTACAAATGCTGCAGAATTTACACCTGTACATAGTTGCACCTGTTAGTACTGACTTAACTTTAAATTTGTAAGAGCATGGTTTAAACAGGTGAACAGTCCTTATATGGAACCAGGGTTGGAAATTAACTTTTTTGTCCACCTGCCACTGTGGCTGAACCAACTCAAAAAATAACAGAAACCACTTGAATGTTTTCCACCTTTGTCCTCATTTACAGACTCTTATACACTATGTTGGAGATGTAATGGTACTTTAGCAGGCTAACTAGCTGTAGCAAGCTCAAAGTTATAGATTAGGTTAGCTGCTCCTCTACATTTCCAGATTATTTTGTGGCTTCAAATATGTTTGAAGAGCTGTCTCTTTACCTGTTGTCTTGTCTTTTCAAGAGTTGAAACTATGTTAGCACTCAGCAGGACAGAACTGCACAGCCACTTGGAGGGAAAAAGCTTGGGAGTTAAAAAAAGTCATCTGACAAAAAGAAAAAAAAGAACAACGTTAGAATTCATCCTTGTTGACCTAGCTAATCTGCACTCTTAACATTTGCAAGGTCATGGTTTAAACAAATGAACAGTTAGATGTATTTTTAAAAAAGGGGGGGGGATCAATTATCAGTTAACGTTATATTGTTCGACAAAGGATGTAACAACAATGCTAACAGACACTCAGCACTGAGCTTATCTCAACCCAAAGCTAGTCGCCGAGGAAGATTTAGCGGCAAAAGCCAAGCTAAAACCTTCGGTAAAATTAGCACCTTAGCTAACGTTAATTCGAACCAGCTCAAAAATAACACCATCATATTTTTCTATCTTTCACCTCATGCTAAGTTATAGCATTATAGCATGATGCTATAAGTTACGTTAGCTCCATCTAAAATATACATTGGCTTCAAACAGTTTTCTAAGTGTTTTTTTACCTGTCTTGAAGAGCTGAAGCAGTGTGAGCCCACAGCGACAGAGCTGCACTTGCACTTGGACGGAAAAAGCTTCGAGTTTAAAACAAACGTCATCAGAAAACGTTGGAAGCGGCCACCCTTGATGACGTAGCTAGATAAACTGCATATTAATGTTAGCTAGGATGTGAAAAAAACAAAAATACATGCTCTCTTTCTGCCTTAAAATATGTTAACCACTAAAGTAGTAAAAATAAAGAAAAAGAGAACCACGATGAAACATCTATGATGACCGTTGGAAATCAAATAGAATTCTTACATGGCCGCAAAAGACATTATTAGTACAGTACCACTACTGTACTGTACTTACACAGTTGTAATTTACTGTGTAAACAGTAAATTACAACTTCAAAACATACAGTAAGTTACTGTAATGCTATGTACTATACCCATAATGCAATGCAAATTACAGTAACTAATTGTAAAGATGTTTTATGTTAGTTTACTGGGCCTTTTTCTGTATTTAGCTGTAAAAAATACAGTAAAGGCTAACAGTGCAAGATATTATAAATACAGTACCACTACTGCAATGTGTAAACAGTAAATTACTGCAACTTCAAAACATACAGTAAGTTACTGTAATACTATGTCCTTTACCCATAATGCAATGCAAATTACAGTAACTAATTGTAAAGATGTTTTATGTTAGTTTTACTGGGCATTTTGCGGTATTTAGCTGTAGAAAATACAGCAAAGGCTAACAGTGTAGAACATTGAGATGAAGTTCAATATTTTTGTCCTTTGTTTCAAAAACTCATATATTATGTAGATTCGTGAAATAAATCTGCATAATATGTAAAAATATTACGCAGGTCTTTATTTCTTGGAATTTTAATGACGATGGCTTACAGATGAAACTGACTCACGAGCAATCCAGCAGACATTCATTAAGGGTTAGCCACAACAAGTCTGGCTTTTTAAAGAGTGAATATCAATGGAAGTTGAGTGGAAGAAAAATCTGTAATAGAACAAGAGTAACCAAGGTCTTTATGAATACTGTACAGCACTTTGGTGCAGTTAATAGCCGTGTGCTTTATAAATGACTAAAGACCATACAAACCTTTGATGGAGACAATATTTCCTGAAGTGTGTTCTACCCAGTGATGGCATAGTTACTTTGAAAAAGTAACTTTAATGGGACTACTGATTACTCCTTGAAAAAGTAACTTAGTTAGATTACTGACTACTTGACTTGGAAAGTAACTAAGTTACACTAAAAGTAACTTTTTAGTTACTTTCAGCAGCTTCTAACAACAACGCTCCGCCTCCTGTGAAAATAACATTGATCTTTGCCAATACTTAATTATCAGCTATTTTATAATGGTAACATCAACAATGTGTCTCCACTTATAAGGTTGAACTGAAGAGGAGATTGTACAAAAAAACTGTATAAAAAATAAAAACGTAAATAATTTGTGTGGTCCTCTGTTGTCTGGAAAACTCTAAGTAGGATTTTAGCCCCCCCTCCTCCTCCAGGTTCTGCGTTACGGCCCTGTGTTTGGTGTCAAAGCGCACAGAGCTCCTCCTGCAGCTCACAACTCAGATGGCTGCACAGATTTGTGACACTTATCGTAATATTAATAATTATAGTGGCGTTAAGTTGCTATTAGAATTATTGGAAACTACGGACACGTTTATTCTTGCCTGTTTATGTTTATTGCGCTGTTCATATTGGTCTCGATGTTTGCAGTTTTCTGGAGCGCAACGCAAAGCTCGACGTCATTCAGAGGTAATACATTAACTTGACATTAACAAAGATACAGCGGGACGGATCATCCGGGAAATGATGGACAAGGAGAGACTGACTAAAACTACCTTAATGACGGACAAATTCTGGGATTTATTATGAGTCTCTGCTTATTTCCAAGCCCAAATGAGCAACTTCACGTTCAAAAACGAGCCCAAAAAGGCGCAACCCGCCGCTCATTAAATTTGGAAGCGACTTTTTAAAAAAAATGAAGCCCAAAGCCGCTTATAATAATCGGACTTGGCGACAGAAACTCAAAATAGTTCCAGTTTTTCCACCAACAAAATGCGCATCTTCCTCCATTGTTTAGATTTCTGTCGCATAGAGACGTCGGTCACTCGACAAGACGAGTAGAGGAAATACGATTAAATAACAAAAGAAGATAGTAACGCAGTAACGCAAAAATGATTTTGATAAGTAACTGTAGTCTGACTACTGGATTTGAAATAGCAACGCGTTAGATTACTAGTTACTGAAAAAAGTGGTCCGACGTCAGTAACGCATTACAAACTAACGCGTTACTGACATCGCTGGTTCTACCACATGGCAAAAACAGTTCAGGAAGAGTTTGAGGAGCACAGCAACCAGTTTCAGGTGGCGTCAGATACTGCAGTATCTGTACAACTAGCCCAGAGATCTGCGACTTTTACAATCCAAAGAGACACTTTTACTCTCGTCCAGCAAAATAAAACACATTTAGAGCAACAAATGTTGTATAATATTTTTATCTACAATAGGAAATGTGATAGTTTTTTTAAAAAAAACATGACTTCCCTTCTGTTTTAAGGTTTTTTAATCCAGATATATTATTCTTACTTTTTTTATTTACCAAAAAGAGGATGGATCCATTTTTTGTGGAATTCTATTATTTGTGGAAAAACTACATAGTTTCTAATCTAATGACCAGAAAAAAAGATGAGATCTAAAATATTACTGGTACTTTTCGCGTCATTCTGTTGTGTTGATTCAGAGCAATTATTCAATGAAGACGCAGAAAATCCACTAAGAGATTTTCGCATTTGTAATTAAATCTCTATTTTTTTAAATTGTTGACTCTTTATCATTTTTAGCCAAAATTATTTAAATAGTCCTTCCCTCAGAGCTTCAGGCATGTTTTAAAACCAAACAAAGGACCAGCATACTACTAAACTACTAGTCATAATGTTATGCCAGGTAAGTATCGAGTTTTTGTATCATTTGCTTGAAAATATATTTTAATTTTGCATTTAATCTAAGTGGAAAGAAACGTGATTAAATGATCAGCAAACAAGTCGATTATTCCTGACCAGAGAAATACATTGACCTCACGCCGAAACCAGATTGTTTCTTTTTTCCTCTTCTAATGTTTCACTCACCACCTGCAGCTGCTGTTAATCATCATCATAAATGCAACATCCTTTCCCTTTGCCTTTTCCGCTCACCAACTCTTAAAGCTACAGTACGTAACTTTACTTTTTTAAATATGCTCTTTTTTTTAGATATTTGTTAAAACTGTGTGATATGAGACAGATAATCTGTGAAAAGATCAATCTCCTCCATTTCCTCCCTGAGCTGCTATTGCCGTCTGAAGACATGCGCCACTCCCGACCAAAAACAGCCAATAAGACCCAGGAGGAGGGGCTTAGCGCTGTCAATCAAAGTCATGAATGCGCTGCTAAATGTGCTAATGTTGGAGAAACAACTTACTGTTGCAGGAAAACTGTTTGTCCATAATGCTAACTGGGCTTAGCATTCATTATCGGCTGAGAGCCAGAGGTATCAAAACTACTAATATTCTCTACTTAAGTGGAAGCACAGATACTTGAATAATTATTCAGGTGAAGGTACAAGTACATGTTAGACTGTTTTACTCAAGTAAAAGTAAAAAAGAACAAGTTTTGAGGTACAGTTTATTCACCTTCAAGAATAAAAAATGACTTGGATAAGTCTAAAATATTTTCTTTTGCACTGTAGTGGAATAGACATTTTACAAAATACTGATCATTTTAATTGCACAAGACAGAGAGAATTTGTTCCTAGTCGTTCCTTGAGCCAACAAATGCAGGGATATTTTAAAATGGATGGGGAATGTTTTGCGTCTCTGAATGTTTTCCTCTGTTGTTTGCAAAGTTAGTCAGGTTAAAGTCTCCATTGATTTTGTTTTTCTCATGCCACAGTGTGTTCTCCTTCTGCTTTGCTTTGGCCGCATCCAACTGAATGGTGAATTACCAAAACCATAACACAGCTTCTGTGCGAGCCGTGGATTTTTTCTATCAATATTTTTTCAGTTCTTTGTGAAAATATGAGGAGTAGAAAATACTCCTTATAAGTACAAATATTTCACTTAAAATGTAGGAAGTTAAAATAAAAAGTCCTCAGAAAGATAAAAGCTCAAGCACTGCAAACACACAAAAAAAAATCCTACCAAATATTTTTGGTGTAGTTTCTACAGCAAATATCTTAGTAAACTTGAAATACAATAAAACTGTAAGTATGTTTTCAGCATGATAGGCTTTTGTAAAGTAAATAATTCCTTAATATTGATGAAAAAGTAGCAGTTCCATTGGCATATAAATTAACTTATAACACGGGAAAAATGTTTGTTTGTAAGTGAAAAAAATCTGCCAATGGAATTAGAACTGGGTTGCTAGGCAACGGCTCGGGGCTTGGCCAGTGTTGCTAGGTAACGACTGTGAAATAAGCAAAATAATCTGCCAGTGGGACTAGTAATTTTTCATCGATATTATGGAATTATTTACTTAAAGCAAGCCTTAAAAGTTACTTAAAAGTTAGTTTTGTCTAATTTCAAGTATATTAAGAAACTAGAGGGAAAAAAACCGGTAAGATTTTGTATTTCTGAAAAGTAGATTTTTCAGATATATGAACAGTAGCGAAGTACTTTTACTGTTTTACTCTACAAATCAGCAGAGAGCAATGAGGTGGGATGAGCAGCACCACACAGGGTTTGATTGACAGCCCTAAGGCCCTCCTCCTGGCTCTGATTGGTTGTTTCCAGTTAGCACTGGGAGAAGGCAAACGGGTTTAATTTGGTTCACAAATTTTCCATGTCAAACCACAAGAAAGTCACACACTGCAGCTTTAACTTAATAAAGCTGAGCAACATCGTCTTCTGCTGCTGATTTGCTCCTTCCTGTGATCCTAAACCCACAGATGGCAGCGAGTCAGACCCATCGCCTCCACTGACAAGGCAGGAGATTGATACGGCGGCAGAGCTGCAGGGCGTGTCCATGTCTGCCCCCCTGTGGCGGGGATCACCCGCATGTCAGCTGCTCTGCCTCCGGTACGTCGTGGCTGCAGATGCTGCTCATTCGGAGGTTAATGTTTTTTTGTGTCAGAGTGCCGGTGAGTGAGGCGAGCCAGCTATCCAATTAGACCAGAACAGATTAGGGGAGCGTTTTACATCGCAAAGCAGGGCAGCCACTAAGTGTTTCTTACTGTGAAAATCCTGTTGTTGTTTTCTGTGGTTGTCCGTCTCTGGCAGGCGTACTGTGAAACCGTGTTCACGGGAGCAGCCTTAGGAGCTTCTGGCAGGATGTCCTGTTTACAAAAAAAAAAAAAAAAGGTAAAAAAATAAATAAATAACCAGAGAGGCACAAACTCATTCGAATGTTTGTGACTCATTCAAACTCATTCACTCAAATTCATGGTCATATTTTCCTCCGATGGTCTGAATGTGTAAAAGTGTGAAAGGTCACTTCCTGATGAGCCCACAGCCAAGAGTTCAAATTCAATTACATCCAAATGCAGCCATTTGCCTTGGAGAAGTTATTTTTATGACTATGTGTCTCCGGGGCAACAGGCTAATGACACTCATCTCACAGTCTGGTGGCATCCAAATCCATTACACTACCTAACCCGTGGCATTACAAATCTGCTTGTCATCATCCAATTTTCTTCCTGTAAATTGCCTTTTCATTCCACGAATAAAACGCTCCACGTTTGTAAAATAAGCTGCGAACGGATTACCAAAGTAATTTTTAATATTCGTGGAGACAATTACACATCATAAAATGTAAAATGGCGTGCTGTGACGATCATCCGTATATGTGGGTGGAGAGAATGTATGTGAAAAATATTCATGGTTTATTTTTATTGTAATTATTTTTATTGGAATGCATTTGTCTGGAATTATAGACAAATGCAAAGCAGGGCAAATGTGAAAGGACAAAAGTTTAAAAATAAAAGTGCAGCATACAAAATATACGACCTCTTTTAACCTGAAATAAAATCTATCAAACTGCTTTCAAAAGTCATCCAATTAGCAATATAATGTGTGGATTGGGTTATAAAATAATATCACAACCTTCAGAGCACATTTTCAAACCCACCAGGCTGGGGAAGTTAGGAGCCAGGATTTAAATCCTGCATTTTATTTTGTTCATTTATTAATCTGTCTTGTCCACTTTGTGCTCCTGCTTTACGGGAGAAACAAAGTCTGAATAGAAACAGATTTTTTTTATCCAGTGCAGCTGTGCATGTGATTTTTTTTTTTTTTTTTTTTTTTTTTTTTTACTTTAAATTCACTAGCAAAAACCTCCCCTCATATCAATGACAGCTGTGCATTTAACTCTAGAAACGTTTTCTTCAGTTTAACAATTTAAAACATATCGGTATTTACAAACCTGATGCAGCAACCAAATTCTCCATTTCACCTCAGATATTGTCTTTCTGCCATTTAAAAGAACCGTTAAATAAGCCCCTTAGCAGTTAGCTGTGCTAATCAGCTAGCGCTTTGTCACATGATCAGTTAGAGTAATTTGATTGGCTGAAATCTGTTCGTCTCGCTCCAGTGCTGATTGTTTTGACTTTATCGCCAGAAGGTCACATTTGAAGTCAAATTTCTGCAGGGGAATTTTTTGCTAATTAAAGTAAAATTATATGTATAACTGTACAGGATTTAAAAAAAATCAGTGTTATAAATTCAATGTCTAACAAAAGTTTGTTTCTACTGAGACTAAATTTCTTTTCCATACATCGCAAATATCACCAAACACGACAGCATTGACACGACAATCAGGGTTTTATGGAGGAGGTTTGAGACCAAAATAAATGTTTTGACCTACATACTAAATTCACTTTCCTATCTGTGAAGCACGGTGGAGGCAATATGATTCTGTGGGGATGCTTTTATTCAGAAGACTGAACTAACTACAGTGTGATTCTGGAAGATAAAGAGGCTGAAAAATGTAAAAATAAATGCTTTTGTTCTGTTGGAAAGACAATCCTGATGCAGGAATTAATTCAGAGAGGAAATGTTGTCTTTAATAGATGATAAAATGATTTAACAGATCAAATACTGGGCTGGATTCAAACATGATCAGCGTTTATCCTCCCCTAGGAAACTTCCTCATTTCCCTCCTGAAAAATAACAGCTTTGAAATTTTTTCCTGGCAGCCAAAACTAAAACTGCCTTCATTACTTCCTGTCTGTGTTTCCTTAAAACCCAACAGGAGGGGATTCTCCTTTGCTATTCCACTTTAACTGCAGTTGGTTTAATGTAATATGGCATTGTGACTCCGTGGAGAAAAACCTCAGTGCCTCTGCATGCTGAGGTTGGTTCCCCCATCTGGGCTCAGTTATTATGCAGCCATATTGTACAAGAGGGAGGAAGCCAGAGCGCAGAGGTAGCACATCCCCCACTGGGCTTCCCTCCAGCGTCCTCTTCACCTTTGCTCTGTGACTTAGATGTAACTAATCTAATGTGTGCAGTCTGCACACCGGGGCTTCGTTTCTCCACACACACCATATGCTGAGATGAAAGGGCAACATAAGCTTTGCTACCCCTCACACAGCCTCGTGTTCGCATTGGAGCCGTCGAGGCGATCCAGGCTTGCAGCTCCTGCCCCGCTGAAGGCCGTCACACGGCCAAATGAGCGGGTTAACGAAGAGCAGCAAACAGGGCAAAGGTGCATGAGATTCCACTTCCTGAACCTGCAACTATTCCTCAGCACGCACATCCGCACACATTCAGTTCCTCTGGGAGTCGATTTTCCATTTTTGTTCTTTTCAAATCAGAAATTTGTTTAAGTAATTTGCACTTAAACAGCCATTCTGCAAACCAGAAAATAAAATATCCCAATTCAGCAGATTTAGTTCCAGAAATGTCCTTAATTTTAAAGGGACAGCAATATGTATTTTCCAGGCACATATTCCCATTTTATAGTTCAACCAAGTAACTATGTTACCTTCAGTTGCTGCACATAGAAAATATGACTTAAAAGAAATGTGACTTTGTAATTTAATGCCTTGAAATTGGGCCTTTGTCTCTTTAAAACTCCTGCTCATTCTGAAACTCCGCCTTCAGGAAGTCATCGCAACACGGCTCCTCTGTTAACCCTTTCACAACATTTTTACCAGCGTTTCACTGATTAATAGCTCTTCTAATGAGCTCAGATTATCCGCAATTCCAGCAGTCGTTTGCTAATTGGTGCTGGCTAGTCTGATGGATCTGAGTGGGAGAGAGAGGGCTGTTATGTGAGGCAGAGTTTGGAAAGAAGGAGCTGCATTTTGAAGGCTGAGCTAGGTCCAACCAGGTGTTTTGCACGTGAATGGTTGCCATGGAGATTAATTGATTTCTGTAACATGCATGAAAGTATTAAAGCAACACTCCAGGTTTTTTTTTGTTGTTGTTGTTGTTTTGGGGTTTTTTTTATAATGGAGTAACATTATAACACGATGTGAAACTACCACTGGGAAAATGCAACATCACCACAACAAATTGACAGTTCACACGACAAACTGGTTCAATTCAACTCCAGTTTACATAGATTCCAATTCAGACTAGATTCAGATGAAATAAATCCAGTTAATCTGAATAAATTCTAGTCCTACTATGGCTAGATTGAGATTAACTGTGGTCCTGGATTAAATGTTTTAACTGAGTTAATTGAAGCGTCTAATCAATGAATCAGAATTAATTGTATTTTAATCAAACCATATACCAACAAAATGACCAACACTTTAAATTACAGCTAAATTATTGAACAAATACACATAGAAGGTCAACAACAAAGACATTTCTTGTTTTTAATCTGTTATTTAGGACATACAAACATCAGATTGGTGCAAAGAAGAACGGCTTAAACTCACTAAAGATAGGTGATTCAGATTTAAAGGTGGATCAACAAAGTATTAAGAAAAGGCTGTGAATACTCACGTTAATGTGATTTCTTGGTTTTTTAGATTTATCTGAGTAAATTAAACCTTTTTCCACATTACTGTAACAAAGTACTTATGTGCAGAATTTTGAGGAAAGACAAATTTAGCACAATTTGAAATAATGAAGTAACTTATGAAAATGTAGAGAAATAAAACGCTGTAAACACTTTCTGCAGGTGTCCATTTTAAGGAGGAATGGGAACAGCTCTGCTGACACCCCTAACTCACCGCCAAAGAATATGAAGCATCTTCGCTGTATTATTTTCTCATTACTGTCCAAGCAGGCTACACAGAGAAAACATCATGGCTGTCAAACTGGCAACGCTTGAGTGTTATGTATGAGGGCCTGATCTGCTCCCAGGCTCTGCTGCTGCCATTCAGGAGAGAAAACACTGCGCATCCATGAAAATATGGATATATATACATCCATGTGTGTCTGTTATGTCAGCGCTGCTATGAGCCCTGACATACAGCTGATGAGTTCATTTGACACTCCCACACAATCTGGAGGATGTTTGTTTCTTATTTTTTACTATCAGAGAAGAGAAGAGAACTGAGCAGAAACATCTGGAGTTAGGCATCAAACTTCCAGCATTTTTTGGTACATTTTTGAATGATTCCTATGTTAATTTGCTTGCTAAATGTCAAAACTGTCTTAAAAGTGAGTCGGTGTACATAATTATCAATCATCATGTTAACTGAAAACCAGAAGTCTTCTGATTAAGAGATCTATGTAGTGTAAAGTAGTAACAGATCATCAGCGCTGTGAAAGGATTATGAAAGATTCCTTTTGTCCTTGTAAGAAAGATTCTTCCAAGACAGGAGGGATACGTTCAGGAAAGCTGATAATCTTCCACAATATTGAACATTTACAACAAGTTCAACCTGAGGTTAGATAGCTGAAAAAAATCTATTTGCTACACGTCATACTTGCAAAAGAGTTCAGGGATACACTTTCTATCACAAAAACACGACCAAGGTGAAAATGTTTGGCCAAACTGGTGAATTGACCTTTCCTGTTTTATTTGCGGTTTCTTCTCAAGCTGTTGGACTCATTTTCTCCTTTCTCCACGCCGCTGTTTTTCTATTTTTGAGCAGTTATGAGGCATGGTGCTGAAACCTTAAACTGCTAATGCGCAAGTTCCTCAACAGCTTGTTGCTAAGTAACCAAAGAGTGAGTGAGTTGCTAGGTAACCAAAGAGCGAGGGAGGTAGTTGAAGTGACCAACCTTGCTAGCTGTTAGCTAGCTGTTAGAGGTTGAGCGGCCAAAGCTGTTGCTCTGCCTACATCCCCCAGAATGCCATGCAGTTCCAGATCAGGGTTCAGTGAAATTATTTAATATTTTATCAGACATATCATGCGTGTATCGTGATGTACATTGTTAGCGAGTCAGGAGTTTGAATAGCGAGTGTGAAAAGTTACTAGAGGTTCCTGGAAAGTCGCTAAAAAAAAGCAACAAAGTTTATAAGTAAGCAACAGAAATTCTTTTGTAATATCCCCAGACTTGACCACGCCCCTCAGTGTCTCTTTGCTCCGCCCACTTTGCTGCCATTTTTCACACTTGTCAGGGGCCAGGGTTATACTTTCACAGTTACACTTTAAGAACAAATTCATATTTACAATAACTGAAAAAAGAGAGTGGAGCTCTAACTCTAAAAAACTGAGTTAGTTTGTAACCTGTAATCGCTTGTTTAGCTGTGTGTGATCAGCCTAGACTAACCTGAATGAGGTGTTTGGTTTCCACGGGAACAGGTCTTCCCTCTCTCATGCTGTCGGTGAACCAGCTGATGTCCAACACGTTTACTGTGGAGAGATCCGACAACGAGCGACCCTTAAGCCACGCCCAGAGGGAAGACGGCTGGCTGTCCTCTGACACCACATGGGTGACGGCATCGCTGTGCAGAGAGGAACAAATCCAGTCAGAGCTTCTTCACGTTTTCTACATGTCATTTCAGATACTAAAAACATCCTGCTGAATAGACTTTAAAGTTATAATATCATAACAAAAAACTCAAACTGTTAAAAATCCATAGGTAAAGGATGGCCAAGTCCAATCCTCCAGAGTGGCTGTATTATGTATTTTCCAGGCACATGATGCCATTTTTTAGCAGTCAAGTAATTATGCTGCCTTCAGTTGTGATAAAAACGTTGTAAACATCAAGAATAACTTAAAACAAGTTTGACTTTGCAATTTGACAACTGGAAGTTAGACCTGTGTCCCTTTAAGAATCACCTAGTCTTTCCAACACTCTGCCTCACAATACTTCTCCATGATACCGTTTACAACAGTTCTTACTATAGCTGTTTGCTACTTGCTGCTGTCTGGAGGAGCTGAGTGGGGAAACAACACTCCAGGTATGTTTTTGATGAGGGACGGACTTCATAACATGATATAAGTTGATTTTTCATAAAACCTCCCCTTAAATTTTAGCTGATGTGTAAAATAATATAATATAACCAGTATGACAATCCAAATAATAGAAAAACGGCTGAATTGACGTTCAGCTTCACACAAAAAAATTTGATCCAGACTAGAAAATTAGCCTCAATATAAACAAATATTACAAAACCCACTCAAGTTCAAACTTGAAATAAAATTGAAGACAAAACGTTCTTGAAATGTTCATAATTATAACTCAAAACTAGTTTCTTTAACCAGGTATTTATCTTTCTATTTTGTTTTTCAAAAAATCTCTGCCACCCATTAATTTGATATTCTTGAACCAGCAATAAAAACAAAGGACCCAGCTTCTCAAACACACACTGGGTTGACTGGGTCGGTCCCAGTATAACCCATTAGGGTTCAATGATCTATCATCACTCTTATTTAGTCTGGCTCGCTCCCACAGAACCAAACCCACCACCCAAGACGGCGCCTCTTCTGATATCGGCGTCCTCATTATCCGGATGGTCAGTATCAGTATCACTGGGAGCAACATGCTAAATGTGAGCATTCATTTCAATGTGATCCTCTGGATAAGTACCACCAGAACCCCGTGTGCACGTCAGAAAAAAATACATGATTATCTTGTTTACCAGAATAACAGAGTTGTTTTTAATTTTGATTTAAATGTTTCTACCCTCTGACTGGAGGAAAACTTATTAAGTTACAAAAGACAAAAGAATAAAATCATTTCATTTGAAGGAGTTAAAAACTTTGGATCAGATTTGACTTTCGTAAGGCGCCCTGCAAAAACACAAAATCTTACAAAACACTTTTTGGTCTGGTTTTTAGTGCAAAAATATAAGAACACTTGAAATAAGACAAATCTAACTTACAAGTAACTTTTCAGCAAGTCAATAATTTCATAGTTTTGATGAATAAGTTGCCATACGTCAACCTGCAAATGGAACATTGATCACATGTTGTAAGTTTTAACATATTTTCCTCATTTTAACACCAAGTTCATCTCCATCATGGTGTCAGAGGAGTGAAAGAAGACTTTTTAAATGCAGTTCAGGTCTTTGAGTGCGTTGTTTGGGAGATCAACGCCGGGTAAACAACAATCAGCTTCACACTTTAGTTTTGAAGTTATTGAACCACTGCCCTCTTTTATTTCTTTCCTGCTTCCATATTCAGATGTGCTGCACCCAATCAAGGCCTTCAGTCATGCATAATTACCCCAAGCATGAGCCTCCTCTTCCTCTCTTTTGACCCCTGGGAGTAATTGGAAAGACTTTAGGCTGCGTCTTGATTGGCCACAGCTCTTCCAAAGCTAATCCTCTATCTGCTCAAATACTTTTCCTGAAGTAGTCAAATTTATTAAAATCTCAGAATGAATGTTTATTGGTCAGATTCTGGAAATTGTTTTTGATTAGTCCAACATTTCTTGATGATCTTCAGCATGGCTAGTATTACACAATAAAGTTTTGATAAGGTCGACGTTGGAGTGTTTTTCTTCATATTAGACTCAATAATCTTTTTTCTGTAGCTTCTTCTAAGTTTAGGTCTTCTTCCACTTCTCTTGCCTGCAGGGCAACACAAGGTCCTGTTTTGAAGAGATGGCAGAAAACAAACTAGCACCTCTTTTGATGCAGATAAAACTGCCATGAAAAGCTCAGAGTAGTTGGCCCTGAACGGTTGAATTATGTAAACATTCACAACCAAAATGCAAAACAACATTTATGGTACAGATGTTTGTTTCCCTCTCACTTGTTATTTTTCCTTCTTAAAACTTTTTCCTTACCTTGATATCTAGTTGCTTCCCTGTATATCACCAATTATGTTGACAACCTAACAGCTAAAATCAATAGTTAGCTTAAAAAAAAACAAAAAAAAAAACGACATCCAGGATTATTTTCACCTATTTTCTATTGTACATAATCCCCTTCGTCTTATGAGACTCACTGCAAGTACCGAAAATGTTAATACTAATAAATCAATATGGGATTAATACTTAATTTACTCCATTTCACAAGCTTTGATGCCTCGCCGAAGGAATTAAAATATAAAAGAGAAACAGTAGGAAGTGAGAGTCTGGCTAAAGGCTCCATTTAAGAGCAGGCAAGTCACAGCAGGCAGGTTATTTACGTGTTGGAGCAGCAAAAGCTGCAGTTTATTTTCTATTGAGGTAACTAATCTAAGTCCCCTTACATTAGATCCTGATTTATTTCAGGGTACAATCTGGTTTGCATGTAAATGCTGTTCCAACTATTTAAATAAGTATTATTTTGAATAATGTTGGCACAACGTCATGTCTAGTCTGCATGAGCTGAGTTGGGCAGGGACTCGGAAGCTGCGTCTCGAAGGCGGGGCTACGTCCAACCAGGCGTTTTGAACAGCTGAGTGGTTGCCATGGTGATTAAACAATTTCTCACACATGCATTTCTCAAACTTTTCAGGTATATTTTTGGTAAGGGAATGACATTATGACACAGGGTAAGGCTCAAAAAGTTACTTTTATATCCATTCAATAGTCAAATTATTTTTTTCATAATCCTGGAGCAAAATCCATTTCCAGATGTTTAATCCTTCTGTCAACGGCACTATTTCTCTTTAATTTAACAATTTACACATATCTAACAGGGTTTTATTTTAACAATATTAAACATGTGAAATGTGTCTAAATTTGTTCTTTGGATTTATTTTGTTTAGTCAACAAGTTGTTTCTTTGTTGGCGTTTTAAGTTCTGTTATGTTGCTCTCTGCATTTAGCTCCTCCCCCTTTTTTCTGTTGGTCTGTAACTGTGGTAGATTTCACTATCAGCTATGTTTTTTCTTGACAAGTATTATATTTTAACACATATTTTAAGGCAAATTTAATAAAATACAGTTTTTCGTCAGTCATTTTGCTTTGTTTTGTAAAGGTTTCTGTTATTAATGTCCCTTTTAGGTATTTAACTGCCACTAACTGGAGCTATCGCTCTGTAGTTTGCTTGGGGTAATTTATGGCATTTTCTTTAATGTATAGGGGCAGAAGCTGCTGGACTGGTGTTACCTGATTTCCCCTTTTGTTAGAATAAATACAGAGTCTGACTGAAAGTCGACCTACTGGACCTGAGACGAACGTAGAACGGTTACATATCGCATGTTCCAGTTAAAACGGCTTTTTTCCCTAGAAATAAAGAAATCTGTCTGCATCCAGAGAGCAGCAGGTTCACAGATTCAGCCTCATCGTCATGTGTGGTGGTGTCATGGCTGACACAAAACGCTCATTTTAGTCCAGAAAATGTGAAAAAAAAATGGAAAAAAAGAGAGAGAGAGAGAATACACAGAGTATAAATTCACCGATTACCTCAGATTGGTAGCAAAATGTGATTTTTTTTATTTTTTATTATTGTTTTGGTTTAGTATGACTGCTGGCACTAGACACCAAAACAGCATGTGTGAACATTTGGGTTACTCCCATTTCTGAAGCGGCCTATCAGTCAACCAGGAAAAACATGTCGATATTTGGACGGACGTTCATGTGCATCGGACCTGAAAGGCATTACCAGCGGGGAGACGTGTGTGTCTGCTGCTGGAGTCTCTGCGAACCCATTGCGCAGCGTCTCAGGCCATATGCTCCAGGCTGTCTGCCTATAGCACACACAGGACCAGACAGGGAGGTGCTGCTATCAAACTGCAGCTGATATCAGTTTGGTGAGCTTGCAGGATTAATGTCAGTTTGAGGCAGGCGGGCTCCACTTCCTGTCGTTGGTTTCAAACGAGTGTATCAAGCCAAGTGTAACCGTAGGAACGCTCAAGCTGTGTTTCTGGGAATGCTGCCATGGCCAGGCTGGCAGGAACACTAAGAAACGTGTTCAAACAATCTCTTCCTCACACATGCACATTTAATGTAGCACTGACTGTATGCATGTCTGGATGCTTTTACTGAGCCTGTTTTCATTCATTTTTATCCCCTTCCTCTTGAATAAAAGCAAAGCAGCGAAAGCTAAAACCTGAAGTGTCGGTTTTGCAAAGCTATCGATATTTTAAAAAAGCGAGGTGGCTGCATCCTGAGTATCAACCAGCCTGAAAGGAAAGCGACTTTGAAACGCGGCTGATTTCAAGCAGAGGACTTCTGCTGCGCTCGCAGTCTGTGATTTGAAAGACACTTTCATTCAGAGACGGAAGAAACGAACAGGGCATGCTGCTTCCATAATTACCACACAATGGAGGATTCATCGCTCCAAGGAGCAGGGACACAAAGCTTTTGTTCTTAAGTGTGACTTGGCATAAAAATGTGTTAGCAAAGTCATTAAAAAGTTTTTTTTTTTTGGGCTTTGTTACCGTTTTCTTACTGCCTATAATCTGCAGATGGTCGAGTCAATTTCTACTTTCTTTTTAAGCAAAGAGTTAAGGGTCCATGAAAATATATCAGAGTTTTAACCAGCTGCACTTTCAAACCAGATGCAGTTCAGAGTTTTTCTATGGTTGAATAGGCACAAAAAGAGCAAAGCTCCAAATGTAATGGGAATAGTTCACATTTCATCCAAAGTAATGAAGAGAAAGATAATCACATTTGTTGTTGATCTGCAGAAAGGAAGGAAAATTGGATTGTTTTCTTTAGTAACTCAGATTGAATGTAAATTCTGTTTAATGTGATTGCAGCTCTCTGCATTACAAAGTTTAAACTCTCAGGAAGGTCTTTATTATAAATAATAAGGCCTTTACTCTGAATAGAGACCTTTCTGTCTTCTCCTGGTTCCTCTGATTTTAGACAGACATTTGGATTGTCGTCTCTATTTTTGGTATTTTTCTCAGACTCGTTTCTCAGTCTACTTTCCTGCTTCTATTCTTTCCTCTGCAGAAAGCAGGAAGTCACTGAGCTCCTGTTGTGATATGGCGATTAATATAAGGCTAGAAAAAGTTGCATATTTACCTCACATGGCTTTCTGTAAATATTTTTAAACATTACATTTATTTTTTTAATCTGTCAAACTACAATAATCTTTGTGGGTCAGTTAAACATTTCATGTCTGTAAAGAAATGCACTTTATTTATCGGCATAGTAAAAGTTAGTAAAAATGTTAGTTAACTAAAGTGGCATTTCTTTTGCTTTTCAGTTTTTTCAAATATTCACTGCAACAAGCATTGCTCATAATTACTAAACTCAGTATTTAAATAATCGCTGAGGTTTAGGGCCGCTGAAGGAAAAAGAAAAGTCTGATTTTATCTTAGTAGAAAAAGTTTTTACTCAAAATTTTGACAAGTGAGAAGAAAAGTCTGAGGAAAACAAAGTCAGTTTTTATTGAAAAAAGTCAAAATTCTGAGAAAAAGTCTGAATAAGAAAATAAAAAAATTCTGAGAAAAAAAATTTAATTTGAGATCAAAGTCAGAAAGTTAAAAAAAATTCAAAATTCTGAGAAAAGAGTCAGAATTTTTATAAAGTGCCCAAAATGTGAGAAAAAGTCTGAAATTCGAGTAAAAAGTTTGAATCAAAAAAATTCTGAGAAAAACTGTAAATTTTGATATTAAAGTCAACATTTTAAGAAAAAAAGACAAGATTTTGATAAAAAGGCCAAATTTTTAGAAGAAAAAACTAATTGTGAGAAAAAAAATTCAAGATCTGGACTCAAAATTCAGATTAAAATCTAAATTTTGTGTAAAAAGTCTAAGTAAAAAATATCAAACTTTTGACAAAAAAGTCTGAATTTTTCTTTTTCTAATCTATTTATTGCTATTTTTCTAATTAGAAAAATAGGGTTTTAGGGTTTTTTTTTGTAATTTCTGTGATAATGCCGTATTTTTACTCAAGGTTATCAAACAGGGGGAATCTCAAAATGCTCTATGATTCCATAATCCTTCATAATTAGATCTTCATGAGGCATCAGTGCCCCTGTCACTGGCTAATTAGATAAAAACGACACAAAAGCAGAAGCTTGTGACAAAAGATAAGCCCTCATTTAGCATCTGCATAAGCCTGCCTGCTGGACCGACTGAAGGAGGCCTTTAAATTATTTCTTCACGGTTAGGAAATGCCATGGAAAGACATCAGAACCTTTTTAGAAAAGCTTTTAGGGCCAGACATCAACAACAAAATCCTTTTTTTCCAACCTGAGAATGTCTTCCACAGCAAAGCCCTTTGACCTGGCCAGCTGGGTCAGAAAGCTTCTCCTGCTGCGGCCCATTTTCCTCTCTACCAGGAATATTCTAACATCCTGGAACGTCGCCTCTTCACGCCTGCAGAAACTGTCCTCTCCTGGTTTCGACCTCTTCCTCGGACGGGGTGCGGCAGGAGCGTGAAACATCTCTTCGGAGATGGGCTGCACCTCTGGGAATTCCTGCTGTTGTTTAGTTGTTGTGTGCAGCTTCTGTCGGGGAATAACGCCCTCTTTGGCCGTGGCACAGTTGGTTATTTGTGTCTCGTTGCTCTCTGGGACGGCGTTTCAGTTGAAACGAAGCTGCTCAGAGCCAGGCTGAAAAGGCTTCTGGCAACAGGTGTTGAGGATTTGGTGTTTACCAAAAAACCACCTGCCAAGATTGACTGATTATTAATACCAGAGGGGAAGAAAACATAAAAACACTCTGCTGGTATGAAGTCGTTCATTTCCAGTAAAAGCTGTTCAGTGGGGAATGGGTAGAAACAACAATGCCATGAAAAAACTTCCTCTGTTTTTGGTCATTTGTTAAACTTAAAAGTAACTTTTCGTAAAATAAACAGCTCTGGAAAATATTAAGGGACCATTTAAAAAGATCAGTTTCGCTCATTTTACTTTTTCTAAGTATATACTTCAGTAAAATGAACTTTGTTTTCTTATTCTATGAACTACTGACAGCATGTCAGTGACAACAAGCAAAGAATTTGTATTTATTAGTAGAAAATGAGAAAAGGTCAGAGTAACAAAAACGATGCAGCGATTTCAGACCTCAACTAATGCAAAGAAAATAAATTCATATTTATTTAGAAATAGTAATGTTTTAACTCAGGAAGAGTTCAGAAACCAATACACAGTGGAATAACCAGGAGGTTTCCAAATTCTCTGTATTTTCTTCATTTTGTCCCAGAGCTGTACATTTTTTTTACATTTTTGTTAAAATTGTCGCCATGACAGTTTCATATGAGACAGATAATCTGTAAATCTCCACTTGTAGTGCCATCTGAAGAAATTCAGAAATGCAAAAATGAATTTGTTACAAGTAACCAAATCAAGTTTGTCCAACTGAAAATGCTTGCCAACTGAATATTTAGCCAAATTCAGAAAATTAAATAAAAGCTGATTTTGGTTAGTAAAAATATCTGGATAAATGAGGTTCTACTTATTATAAAAACTTGGTTATGAAAACACAAACATTTTGAGTTGTTCCTAACGTTTTCCATTATTATGACATGGTGTTGGTAATAATTTCACCATGATTTAAAAATAAAGTCAATTTGGATCGGCCAAATTTGTAGAATTCTCAAACTGCTGTTGGGGGGCCACAAAAACTTAGTCCAACGGCCACAAATGGCCCCCAGTCCACACTTTGGACACCCCTGATTTAAACCAAAACCTGTGGGCTGGGAGAAGAGCAAAGAGAGAACCTGGAGCTCTACTTGATGCAAGGAAATTGTTCCAAGAGGTCAAAGGTCCCTCTATGGACTCCTTGCATCTCCCTGCTGGAGGGCAAAAAGCTACTGGCTAACAATGACTAGCGTTGGTTTTAGCTGTTAAGTTGTCAATGTTAAATGTACGCATGATATACAAAATAAAAAGCAAAGCAGTGCTTTGCTACTGATTGTCCACACTACCACAACTATATAACTATATAAGTTCGGAAAAAAGATTTAATTAAGAACAAAAATAGGGAGTGAGATGGAAGTAGTATGCTAGCTTGACTATGACAACCTTAACATGTAGATGCGCTGTGGAATTTGGTGTGCTTCATTTCAGTTAAAAAATAAAACATGGTGACCTAAACACCAACTCTGACAGATCATCAGTAGAACAGGTGTGTAAATTAGCCAATGAACCACCGCTGTGTTAGCTTAGCTAATAGCTATGGTAGCTAATCTACCACAGTGATCACGTAATCTTTTTTTTGCAGCGCTAGTGGCTCATATTTTTGCGACAGTAGGCAGACAGGAAAGAGGTTGAGGAGAGGGGGGAAGACATGCGGCAAAGGTTGCCGGGACTGGGAGTCGAACCCGCAACGTCCGGGTTGAGGACTAAGGCCTCCAAACGTGGGGCGTGCTAACCCCCTGTGCCACCATAGCACAGCGATCTCTTAATTAAAATCGCAGACTAATCGTCAAGCCTTAAAACATAAGACTGTGACAAACTGAATGTTCTGTTATTTTTGTGGGAAATGTCTGAGTGTTTCTTGGTGTTGAATCCTGAAACATTTTGTGACAATGTTGTCAGTTGCTATGACAACGAGTCTTATCAAAGCCAACAAAGAGAGCGAGAAAAAAGTGGCTTTGAGTTGTTCTTCAACAGTTTTTCTGCGTTATTTTTCCCCCTGCTGTGACGCACAGTACTAAAGTAAGAATAGTTACATCTCCATGTTTCATTTAGGGATTGCTCTACTGCGTCTTTCTTTCTCCAGAACTTGTGCGCATGTGCAACATTTCCAGATGTTAACAGCAACACGAGGGGGGGTCATAAGCATTTTCCTACCCAATGCTAGAGCACTCCTGCTGCAGGGTATCAGCACCAGTCCGGTGCAGAAATCTTTTGCAGAGATAGCTGCTAAAGATTGCATAATTTCCTTGGTTTCATTTTTGGATAGGGGCCAGCACCCTCATCTACCACTGACTGATTGGAGGGGTAAACAGTCCACCAATTAGTCGTGTCTGTCCTCTGACATCCATTAACCCCCGGCACTCCACACTAATGAGAGTCGTGTAATATTTCCTGTCAGAGGAAAGCAAGGTGTGTTTATTAGGTGTGTTCTCTTGTGAGGAAGAGAACAAGGCTGTCCTAATTAGAGGAAGAATCAAGGTCTGAAAAGGTTTTATTCTGCGCCAAAATAAACAGCTCGTTTCCGCGTGTGCATCTAAAGCATTTTGTGTATAATTACAGCTGAAGCAAATTAAGACCTTTTTTGTATCGTTGTTCTCTGCAGCAGAATGCCGCTTGTTGTAATTACCTCTTTGGAAATTAAAACAATCAATGGGTCTTGCATCTCGAATCTATTTTCAGTCTGCGTTCCTGACCGAAGCGCATGCAGTCACATTCCCGCCAGTAAGCGGTACTAATCATCAACAGCTTGCACATGCAGTACCTGTATGTGTGCAAAGGCCGTTTGTGAGCGGCGGGGTTCTCTGGGGAAACGCACACAAAGACTTTCATTTTAGGAGGCGAGCTAATTAAAGCTGGAGAGCAGATGGTGCCGACTTGGTCCGGACATAATGAGACGGTGAGTGGCGGGACGAACCGGACATGGCAGGACAGCTGAGATGGGGTTCGCCAGGTGACCAGGATTCAGCCGCCTCCCTGGAGAGAAGCTAAATCCTGCCAGGAAAGGTTTTCGAAACTCTGTGAAAACTTCTGTGGAGCTTTTTGTTAAATAAGCGTCTGGCGTTTTGGTCACAGCTAAATGTTTCAAATTAATAACAGCCTGAATAAATACTAAACGCAGTTTTTGAATAATATTTGTATTTATCCATGATAATCTGCCTCTGAGTGAAAAACTGTTTCAATTTAGTTTGACTGTTTCAATTTCTCTTCAAATAGAGAATGGAGCTCAAACTAAAAGAAAATTGTTAATGCCATTCTCAAGGTTTCTAGGGTTTGTAGAAAACAACATGGCCAACAGCATCCCTGACACACCCAGCACATGAAGTTGTTTTCAATTTACTAGGAAAGGATCAACGTCAGTCTTACTTTCACCTGACAAAAGCTCTCCCTTAAGTTGTTTTTACACCTGATAGTCCAGTAGACCCGGTTCAATTGGAGACCAAAACTGAACCGGCTGCTGTGGTTCTTTATCTCACTTTATTGAGTCAAACTAAACCCTTTGAAAACCTGCTCCCCTCCTCGCCTGTGGGGGCGCTGCACCAAAAACCACCGAAGGTAGAGACACAAAAACCTCTGAAGACACTGAGCACACTGAGCACCTACTTCACAAAATGTAACCAAAGATAGACTGGCTTCAGATTTTGGTGGTTGTATGATTTCGCTCCTGCCTTTGTTAAAAGACCAGAAGTCAGTCCTCCTGTTGGCGCCAAACTAGCACTTTTGTTTTGGTTGCATTTATCCAGAATGTCCTGCGTTGTAGCCCGCTTCCTGATTTGGGAGCAGTTTCTGGTCGTTTGGTGTTCACATTTGCATTCGAACCAGAGTTCACTTTAACCAAACTGAGACGGAGGTTTGTAGGCGGACCAGAGTTTGACTTTTCAGGTTCGGATTAAAATTTGATCGCACATTCACACTTCCCCAAACAAAACGGGCTTCCTAGACTGTATTGCAATACTTAGAAGCAGTATATAGAAAAGTATGTGTTTTTCTTTTGTTGATTTACTGATTTACTGCCCCCTTGTGGCCGAACTGGAGTTAGGTTTAGTTTTAGTCAGTCCATTATGTTTTCCTACATCGTGGCAGAGGGACATTTCCAGCGTTTTTCTTTAATGTGGGATTATATCTCCCCTCTGAATAAATGTTTGTAAATTAAAGTTCAGCATGTATGTTTCTTTATATTTTTTGTGGAAAATAATATTATTCCAATAAAAGTGTATTTAAACATTTTTGCACACCTTTACTGGTGGTACTAATTATTTGCATTTTAAATCCTGGTCCTCCAGAAGAATAATTTTATTTCTGTTTTTGCTTTAAAGTAGAAAACTAATTGAAACCTGGTGACTCCCCAAGGTCAGATTGTATTTCAATTTCATAGTTATGAAATACTAAAAAGTGCAACTTTTAGGCTTTTTCAAAAATGAGAGGAAATGAATTTAGTACTCAGTATTTTTAGGCATTTCTTTTGCTAAAAAGTGACAGAAAATCTTAACCTGAATGCTTAGAATCTGACAGCAACCTTTTCAAAAGGTTATGTTTTAAAAGTCAACCACAAAGTCAGTCTCTAAAGGCTTTTTATATTGAACAATAAACAAAAAACATGTCAGGAGGTTGAAGAAATTTCTTCTGTGAAAGCTTTACTAGTGAGGTTTCTTGCTAAAATGTCACTTTTCTAGTTTCATTAATATTTCAGAGTGAGATTGTTCAAATGAAAAACTGCAAAAAATAAAAAATAACAGACTTTTTTTGTTTCTTTGCAACTAATTTGCAGGTAGTAAATAGACAGGTTTTTGGTTTAGTACTGGAACTGTTAATCTGCACATTTCACCTCATATCTTTGTTAGCTTTACTAGTGGTGTGTTTAATGTAAAAGAAAAAAAAGCTTTTCAAAACATAGAAACAGATATAAGCAGGGGAAACGTTGGAAACCAGAATTTTACAATCATAAGTTGTATTCTGTTTCTTTTCTCATCTTTTGACATTAAATCAAACAAAATATCTTCTGTTTTTGGTCAGTCGGGTTGACCAAAACTATTTGTATGCCAGAATAGTAACATTGAAAAGTCTCTAAAGTTTTTGCTTTGCTTTCCACTTTATTTAAATTAAATATTTTCTTATAATAATGTGGGTCCTTTTACAGGTTCTCATCAGTTGGGGTTTTGGCCCATTCCTCCTGACAGATGTGGTGTAACTGAGTCAGTTCTGGTCTCAGATGTTACATTATGACAACAATACACATTTCCCAAAAACATTTCTGTATCATTTTCACAAGAGACAGAAATGAGGGTAATAGATTGTAAACTGGAGTAATTATGAATACGAGTGTTTTTTACTTCTTCTTCTTGCTCCTCCTCCTCTTGGAACATGTTAAGATTATGTGTGTTGAATTCCTTGTTTATGTCTGTTATTATTTTATACTGCTATCATGTTCAAAATAAAAAAAACAAACAAAAAAAACCCAAGTTGGAGACATAATCTGTTCTGCTTTCTGAGGACAGTGATGATTTACGTTTCCATGACGTCTCTACTTCAACTTATTGTTTCCTCCGATGAACCAATCATCTTCAGCCATCTGTAAATGTCCAAACATTGGACAGCTGCCCTAGTGACGATCTTATCATGCAAATATTAAATTAAAAACAATCCTACTTAATTAAATAATGGTGCATATCTCTTACTTTGATAATCATTTATAGCTGTATTCACTTTTTGGACATTAGGCCGTTAATGTGTTGAAATGAAATAAAGAAACCAGTTGTGGTGGTGTGCAAAATTTGAAATATTTTGTGTTAAACATATTTGTCCTGTAAATATGGATCACACATATAAAAACAAATCTAATTGTTCTCTTTTAATTTGCTGTAAATAGTCTGTTGGATATTTTTACATTTATTTTCCTACTCAGTTGCACATTTGTTTTAATTTCCGTTTTATGCCTGTTTTCCTTATTTTTCTGTTCATATAAATGTACACATACATATTCTTTTTTAATCTTGGTTTTCATTTTTTCCATTCATCTTTAATTTGTTGTTTGTACATGTGAAAACAAACAATATTGTTGTTCCTCTGCGGAAAGAGTTCAGCCTTTCCCTTGTTTTTATATATTTTTTATTTTATTATTCATGGAGAAACTTTGGCCTGACAACCTTTGGGCATGAAGAGCATTTTGTTTTTGTTTTTGTGATTTTGCAAAGAGCAGCACTCAAAAACAAGAAAGACTCCCAAAGCAGTTGGATAGTAAAAATAAACAACTTTTATAAATAAACAAAAAAGGAAAAAAAAAAAATGTGATGCTGAGGCAGGAAGTTCAAAACGAGAGACGACTCAAACATCAGGCTGACATGGTAGTAAGAACAGAGCGAGACAAGCGAGGGATCTGAAAACAAAACTGAAAAACTCTCTACACAAGGGAACAAAACCTGAGGAAGTTGAGATAAAATTCAATCTGCATTAACTTCTCACAGTTCTGCAGGCAAACTGGGTTGTTTGGGTTACAAAAGGAGAAAAATATATCAGTTACAACAAACAATGATGTTGACAAAAGGAGCTGTTCCATTACCTCTAAATGAACCTTTACAATTTCACATCACGTTTAGGTAGTTAGATAACAAAAAATGCTTTTGAGCTTCTACTATAAACGTGTTTTATTAAAATAATAAAAGATTGATCTGAAATAATATATCAATAACATAAAACAATCTAATTTCTACAAACAATTTTGCCCCCACGAAAAGTTGGGTGGCAAATAATTACATTTACTCAGTTACATTTATGAGTAACTCTTTTTGAATAAAATTACTTTAAGGAGAGTTTTTACAATGTTGTAATTTTATTAAGAAGTATTTCTACTCTTACTTGAGTAAAATGTCTGTATTTTCTACCCACTGAATGAAAAACAATAATTCACCAGACACAGACACGCCTACAGTTTTTGTTAAAGTTTCATAAGTTTTATACTGAAAGAAACTGATTTGGAAAAAATTTCGTTTGGGGGATTTTGTTATTTTTGTTACTGAATTATTTTAATTTTTGTCCTTAACATATCAAAGTTTCCACTTAACTTTATATTTTGGTCCATCTGATGATGTAAATCTTAAATGATTGACCAGTTACTCAGTATTTGAGTAGAGTTTTTATCAAATACTTCTTAACTCAACTAATTTCTACTACTTTTACATTTGAGTAAAACTATGTTGAGGTGCTAATCTTATTTGAGTATAATATTTGGCTACTTTTCCCCCTCTTATCATAAGTAACTTTTCAGGAAGAAATAGGAGCTTATTTTATGTTAACAATTTCTTAATATTGATGAAAAATACTAGTAGTTTCTACCCATTCCCCACCAAACAGCTAGTAGTACTAGCACTTCGTAGCCGAGTGTGAAGCGGCGGGGATGGCGATCAGTGCCTCCAAATCCGAGGCCATGGTCTTGAGCCGGAAAAGGGTAGAGTGCCTTCTCCGGGTCAGGGGGGGTGTCCTGCCCCAAGTGGAGGAGTTTCTTGTTCAGGGCGGGAGATAGACAGGCTGATTGCGTCTGTCCGTCATGGTGAAGAGAGAGCTGAGCCAAAAAGCGAAGCTCTCGATTTACCGGTCAATCTACGTTCCCACCCTCATCTATTGTCATGAGCTTTGGGTCATGACCGAAAGAACGAGATCGCAGATACAAGCGGCCGAAATGGGTTTTCTCCGTCGGGTGGCTGGGCTCTCCCTTAGAGATAGGGTGAGAAGCTCAGTCATCCGGGAGGGACTCAGAGTAGAGCCGCTGCCCGAGCCAGTTGAGGTGGCTCGGGCATCTGGTCAGGATGCCTCCTGGACGCCTCCCTGGTGAGGTGTTCCAGGCACATCCCACCAGGAGGAGGCCCCGGGGAAGACCCAGGACACGCTGGAGGGACTATGTCTCTCGGCTGGCCTGGGAACGCCTTGGGATTCCTCCGGAGGAGCTGGAAAAGGTGGCTGGGGAGAGGGAAGTCTGGGCCTCCCTTCTGAAGCTGCTACTCCCACGACCCGACCCCGAATAAGCGGAAGAAGATGGATGGATGGATGGATGGATGGATGGATGGATGGATGGATGGATAATCTGCCAGTGGAACTCAAACTGTGTTGTTAGGCAATGGGCTAGGCTTGGCTGGCGTTGCTAGGTAACGTCGCAGGGCCCATTGATAGTGAAATAATATCCCAAAGAACTAGACATTTTTAACCAATATTAATAATTTGATCAGTTACTTGAGTATACTTTTTACCACATACCTTTTTACTCTTACTTGAGTAATTTCTTGGATGGACACTTATTACTTGAGTAGAAATATGTTGAAGTAGTGCTACTTTTACTTGAGTGTAATTTTTGGCCACTCTGCCCACCTCTGTAATGAAAGTGCTCATTTAATCTTTGTGTCTCATGAATAATCTTCCACAAATCCATCCTGCATATTCCTGTAGAAAAGACACAATTATATGCAATGTCACATTTCTGTATTAAAAATGTTTTTCATTGGCTTGATGTAATATTCTAATCTTAATTGTTGTGTTTTAATTAGCTGTAAGCAGAAAATCATCATAATTACTTCAGTCTCTCTAATTAATGTGTTTCACTTTGTGAATTGTGCAACTGAAATTATGATTTTTTAAATAATATTCACACTTCTTTTAGTGGACGTGACTGAACAGCCTCTTTTTGTTTAAAAAATAAAAATCTCCTTTGCGAACCAATAAAAAAGCTGAATTTGATTCAGATTTTTCAGTTTTAGTTTGTTTTTCTGGCACTAAAATATTCATATTAAGAGTAAAGTGTGCCACAGTTGGACAAATTGGCAAGCAGAGCTTCTTGTCCGTTACTAAATTTGTAATCCACTCACTGCTTATGAATTATTTGCAATTATTGCTGCAATTAACACCATGTTGTCATTTGTTTCTCCTTGCCAAGTGCTTCTGTGTTTAGTTGTATCTTTCTTAGACAAAGTTATTAATGAAGCTGCTTCCATTAACGTTGTGTACTCTCATTGTTTTTCTTTTCCCTCAGCCGGTCTTGGTAGACGGCCCAAACTGTCTACCTATTAAGACTTGGACTCCAATTGGATTTAAATAAAACTATTTGACAAAATCGCATGACTTCCTTTGGTCATTTAAATTAATCTTTTAAAGTATTTTGAGATTTTTTTGGTCGATAAAATGCCACTCTTGGCTTCCCCTCTATACTCATCTTTAACATTGTCTGCTAATATTTTTGCAATTCATCCACATCCCCATTCTTCACATTTATAACTTTACATTTGCATGAGTGGAACCCGCCAAACAGGAAGTCCGCTTCGGCTGGGGAGTTACTTTAGTAGCTGAGCATAACCACTGACTTGGTTACTAATTTCAAATCTTAAAAGTTCAGCAATCACCTACACTGTGTTCCAAATTATTAAACAAGTGATATTTTCTCAGATTTTCTTAAATGGTGAATGCAAATGATGATATAATTTTCAAGTCATGAACTATTACAGTATAAATCAGATTTTACTGAACAAACTCCCCATGAGAACAGTATTTGTTTCAAAATGGACTGTTCCAAATTATTATGCACAGCAGATTCTCTAAACATTTAATGGATTATAAAGAACTGCAAACGGTCATTCTTTGAATGTGCAGCCTTAAGTGGTCACATGTACTAAAGTCAAAAGCTGTTTCAATTAAAAACATCTTAACAGACTGAGTTATACGTTAACATAGAACCTTCTTTGATATCACAGCACAATTCTTGATCCATTGAACTTGTGAGTTTGTGGAAAGTTTCTGCTTGAATTTCTCTGCAGGATGTCAGAAAACCTTCCCAGAGTTGTTTTGACATGAACTGCATTCAAACACCCTGCGACAGACTGGCGACCTGTCCAGGGTGACCCCGCCTCTCGCCCGGAACGTAGCTGGAGAGGAACCAGCAACCCTCCAGACCCCATTAGGGACGAAGGGTGAACAGAAAATGGATGGATGGATTCAACCCTCAGATCTTCTGCTTGAGGAAACTCCAAAGGTTCTCAATAGGGTTGAGGTCAGAGGTCACAGGAGGATGGTGACCACAGCATGAGTTTCTCCCTTTCATGCCCATAGCAGCCAATGACACAGTGGTATTCCTTGCAGCATGAAGATGATTTTGCTACTGAAGGTTACTACTATGGGTTAGGGTAGGTTTGCTACTGATGGTTCTTCTTTTGAACCATGAAAGAAAGTGATCAGTCAAAAAGTCCATTTACTTTGCTGAGGTCATTTTCACACCTTCAGGGACTCTGAAGGGCCCGACCAATAATTCTTCCCCCATGATTTCAGCCCAAAGCATGACTCCACCACCTCCTTGCTGACGTCACAGCCGTGTTGGGACGTGGTGACCATCCACTACTGGATCCATCTGGACCACCCAGGGTTGCACAGCAGACATCAGTGAACAGGTCTGTTTGGAAATGAATCTTCATGTACGGCTGGGCTCACTGTAACCGGTTCTGATGCAATAGTAGGTTCATGTCTCTGGAGGATCCTCCACTTTGAGGTTCCAGAGGCTCCAGCAGCTTCAAATAACTGTTTGCTGCTTTGTAAGGGCATTTTAACAGCTGCTCAACATCCTTCTTAAGTAGATTTCCTTTAATTGAGCTCACCAAACTAATCAACCAGCTCTCTGAAATGAATTACTGTGATTCAAAGAGCCCTGACACACAAAACCATCTATAAATTTAATAGCACCACAAAAAAATGTCATCTTTATGACTCTTAAATCCAATCTGCATAATAATTTGGAACACGGTGTAAAAGTGATGCCCACATGGTCAAACTCTGCGGATGAAGTTATATTTGAGAAATGTACTTCCTCTAGATCAGGGGTGTCAAACTCCAGTCCTCGAGGGCCGCTGTCCTGTAGTTTTTAGATGTGCCACAGGTACAAAACACCCGAATGAAATGACTTAATTACCTCCTCCTTGTGTAGATCAGTTCTCCAGAGCCTTAATGACCTAATTATTCTATTCAGGTGTGGTGCAGCAGAGGCACATCTAAAAGTTGCAGGACACCGGCCCTTGAGGACTGGAGTTTGACACCCCTGCTCTAGATTATTTTTGTGTTACCACTTGTTGAGTACAAGCAGATTTTTCTCTTTAAGATGAGAAATGAAGCGAGTGCATCTGATTCTCAAAAGGAGCTACGATCAAAAATAGTTCAACCTTTTAGAGGTGGAAAGTGGAGGTGTAGTGCTAAAATATTATATTTGGCTTTTATTATATTTTCATATGGCCCTATAGGTGACCTATTATGCTTCCTTGATCTGGTTAGGATTTATGATCTATACAAAACATAATCAATACATTATTTTTTAAAATCATTCTTAGGTAAAGAGATTTTAGCCTGGTCTGTTTCAGAATGGCCTGTTTCAGGGTGTCTTGTGTCTTTAAATTCAAATAAGCTGCTGCTGGCCACGCCCCCAAAACTAAACGTTTATACTCTCAAATTAAAACGGCTGCAAACAAATGTGCAATTATACAACCGTACATCTTTGAAAAGCAGAAATAGAGACTCCTGCACAATGACCAAGAATGCAGCGAGTGGTTTCTGGATCGTAAGTCAACAATAAAACACTAGTCTTTTCCAGCAGCCATTGTACAAGCGTATGCTAGGCAAGAGCACATTGCCTGTTGAATGTCTTTTAACAATCAGAAGGTTTTTGAAACAATAAAACACCAAAAATTATGAACGTGTTTGTTTTTTAAATGCTTGGTTTGTTTTAAGAAACAGTTTAGACTTGCATAGAAGTATAAAAAGGTGCAAAATGTGGAAATCCTTGAGAATTGTTGCATAATGGATCTCCTGTAAGCAACAATTCTCAAGGATTTCCACATTTTGTTATTTTTCTTTCTATCTCTTAAGCCTAGAGAAAATATGGGCATGCCAATGTACATTACAAAATAACTGACTTTACACCGTAAAGTTTGAGTGTGTTGTGAGATTTCACTGCTAAAACAAAATATTATCAAGTATTTTTGTTTAGTTTCTAGTGAAAGTATTTTGGTATCTTAGTACACTGATGAAAGTAAGGTACAAGTAATTTTTAAGCAAGATTTAGGAGCTTATTTTCAGTCAATGTTTCTTGAATATTGATGATAGTATTAGACTTATAATCAAAAAACGTTTTCTTTTCTATATTTTTTAACGTGTTTTGAGATGTAAACAAAGCTTGGGCTTAACTTGTTTTTGTTTTTGGAATCTTTTGGGTTTTGCAAAATCTCCAGAAACGTCCATTTAGTGCTGTTTAGCAGTATCATGAGTATGCTCAAAATAAAAGCTCCTTTTTACATTACATCGCCTAACAGTAAACCCTGTTATTGTGACACATTTGGTTTCTTGCAGTTTTAATATAGAAAACTGCTTTCAGGAAGTTCCAGCTTCCCTTTCGTTGATGCTGTAAGACCGTCGATGGGGAAATGTTCGTTTGTGTTTTAGTTACAGTTCCAGGACATTTGACATTTATGCATGATGAAGAATGAGACTGGGCATGTATTTTTACTCTAAGGTGACCTCGGTGCCTGTACTTCTTCAAGCTGAAGCAGCGCTGGACCATCAGTGTGTGGAAACTCGCTCTGGAACCACAACGTCAGGAGTTAGAGGCTCCCAGCGGCAGCAGACATGAACCTGCCGACCAGAGAAGAGTGTGAAGGGTGGGACCACATGAAAGTGGCGCTTTTTATGAGCAAGGTGGGTTTAAGAGGAATGACAAAAAGTTTTACAGCTGATGGCGGGGATCTATTTCCCTCAACATTTGAAGAATTAAACCATGAATGACAGGATGTGCTACTGATAACGCTTCTCTGCGATTACCGTCAGAATAACATGCAAGACTGCGCTGGAACTGTGACCAGATTAAAGATTGACGGACTCAAACTTCTGGTGAGTCTATTTTTTACTAGTATTATTATTATTGCATTAGTTTTGCAGAAAAAAAATTGTTTTATCTCTAACTACATTTAGTTTTCCTCACTTTGTTTTATTTTGACATTAAAATCAACAAATCCTTTTTATGTGGCCCTTTAAACTGCTGAGATATGCACAAATTGAACCTTCAAGGCAAGAGCAATGTGCTTAAATATAATTTTATTTAACAAATCAAAGTGGTTTTTATCTGTTTACTTGTCAAATTACATTAATCAATATGTCTAATTTCACTGTGATCGCTGAAATTAACGCAAGGTCAACAAATTGCATCATTTTCTTTTACCTTTGTGTATAAATTATTGAACATTTTCCAGAAAAATGGTAATTAGTTTGATGTGATGCCAACTCCCACCAGAAGGTGGCAGTATATTTTACTTCTCCACTTCTGCCTCAGGCTTAATTATTTCAAGTTCTAGTCTGCAATTGATTATTTGTGAGAAATAAAAAGTCACATTTATCATAAGCGCAAATATTTCAACATTTCTTGGAAATATTTCCAAATTGGCATCAGAAAAGTTTTGATTTTCATAGAAAAAAAAAGAAATATTTTATTTTCTGATTTTTAGAGCAAAAAAATAGTGAAATTCTGGAGGGACTGATCGGTGTGAAAAGATGTTCACTATTATTATTTTTTTTATTTTATAAACAGTTCCCACCGTTGGTTTATCAATACTCTCTCTGGCCCTTTAAGAACATTCATAATCTTATTGTGGCCCAAAGTGCAATTGAAAATTTTTCACTGCCCTACTGCAAATTATTAAAATAGGCATTTCGGTAAATCACTGAAAATAACAAACGGCTAAACTCGTTCTGTACCATTTTCACTCAGCTTTTTTTTTTTTATGTGTGTAAATTCCTATTTCTGCAAACGCGTGGGACAACAGACGGAGCCGAGCGCGACTTGAACCATGACAGACCCGAACACAGTTGCTTGTATTACTTCCTACAATTTGCCCTTCCTCTTACAGAAGTCAGTAAATCTGTTGCAACTTCTGCTTTGAGAGTCACTTTCATTGCTCACTGTACGTTTGTGTAGTTTCTCAGGAATGATGATTTCAGCTGAAACAAGTGAAAGAAATTTAATTTGACATCAACTAACCGTGATGTTCTAGTTTTCCATGGTTGAAAATATATATTTCTATTAACTGTTAGCATTAATCCAATAGCAATTAATTAAGTTAATGTCCATTAATGATTTTGTGCGATAGACTACCATGATGTTTTGTAAAAGAATTAATAGTTTTCGAAATAGAAAATCTATAAAGTGTGGCATGCTTTTACTTTCAAAACCTTTACTTGCAATTCAGACTAAAAGTCTTTTTGTGGGGTTTATATCAGCTTTACTCAATTGCAAAATAGCTCAAGCTCAGGAAGATGGATGCATTTTTAAGTCTTGACACAGATTCTCAATTGGAATTAGGTCTGCACTTGGACTAGGCCACCCTAACACATGAATATGCATTGATCTAAACTGCTCCACTGTATCTCTGGTTGTAGCTTTACTGCCATCTAAAGTCTTTTTTGGCTTCCCATCAAATCTGAACAGACTTCCTTTGTTAAAGACAAACATTTCCACAGCATAATGCTGCCACTACCATGTTTTATATTAAAAATGGGGTAAGTTAGATTCCAGCTTTCTCATGCCACAAATATCCTGGCATGATATTAATTGTATTGTATTATATATAGTTTTCCACAAGGCAATTTTTACTTTTACCTTTTAGAAAGATTAGACTAAGTTCAACTGAAACCTCCAAACAGCCATGCAGTGCTAATTGTTATATAATCTACTTTAAAAATCTCTATTGGTTCACAGAACTGACATAATCACTTTCAGGTGGACATCATTTACAGATAAAATACTTTTGAAGTTGATTAGTGTCACTGGATTTTATTTAGGAGTATCAGAATAAAAGGGGAGGACGGTCAAAAGCACCTACTTTTTTCCCAAAATGTTTATTTCTCCCAGAAAATGTGAAAAAATACACTGATCTTTATGGTTGTGACCTTATAAAATGAATAAGTTCAGGGTAGTGTATACATCCTACCCGTCACCATCCACATGACAGCAATAATGTATTATTTTTTCATATTATTTACTCACCTTGAGCTACGCCTTATGTCTCACAGGCTTATTTCTCCTAAAGGAGACTCAACAGGAAACATAATCAGTCAAAAAATGATGAATGTTTCAGAGCAGAGTCTTTGATGAGCCAGGTGCCACAGCAGAGCTGAAAAATACATAAATATAGAGATATTGACTGATATCCCACAGAGAGAGAGATTCAGCCCTATTAGGCTAACAATCACTGTGGTTCAGTCTAACTTTAAGGCTACCAAGTATTTTATCAGTGCACCGTTGGTGCTCTTATGCTGCATTCACACCGAATGCATTTTGTGCAACGCGTTTGCACTTTGAAGTCATACGCTTGACATTTTGTAAATCGCATCAAAATCGCTCTGTCAGCGCGTTGGGACGAACCGTTGTTTTTCGTTGCCGGTCTCTTTGTACAATGGTGAATGAAATTGAGAGAGCGGCACCAAAATATTACGCAGTGACAGCTTCTGCAATCACAGCAGAGGCTCTGATGCGTTTGCTGAACATTTTGTGTTCACTTTTTATTGAACAAGCAACGACAGCTGACAACAGCTTAACGCTCTATAGAAGGAGCCTCTTCCTTGTTTTTCCTCTTCTGGTTACTTTGAACAATGGCAAATAAAATATTGAGAGTATCTAGGTTTTATTTACTGAATTCAACAAAATGAGTGTTTGAATTCACCAGAAAATTCAAGGGTGTAGTGAGTTTCACAAGCTAGCTGGACGCTGTCAAGGGTCGCTATGAGCGCTGTTTTCACCTCAACTGAGCCCAGTTTGATGATCTGCTAACCCGCATCAGTGCCTGCATCTCCTGGCAGGACACCAACTACAGCCGCCATTACGTTACCTAGCGGAGTCTCTCTGATTGGTTGACACGTAGAGTCCAACGGCAAAAGTTCCCATTTTCAAACTCCAGCCTCGGATGCTCAGAACGCTTCAATTGCGGAGCTCTAGACACTCGAAACGCACCACAATGAGCGTCCACGTTGACTTTGAATGTAAACCAGACAGTGTTAGTTGATAAGTAAAAGGAGCAAACCTTCGGGGGTGTCCATGACGCTTTAGTTTTGATTCCCGTTCTGGTGGTAACCATGGTAACTTTAGTAGGGCTGTTTGGATTTGCTAAGCTAGCTGTGGCGTCGCACTTTGAGCTGACGTCACGGCAAATAAACGGTCGACTACATGCAGTACCATGTGGATCACTAGGGGCGCCCGCGGACCACCAGCGGTCCAGAGACGACAGTTTGGGGGGGAAAAGAAGGGGGATAAAAGCTGATTTTATGTTAAAATGGCCTGCCAAAGAATTTATAATTGATTGTTTCACTCTGTTATACATCACATATTATTGTACAAAAGTATAAATATTGTAGTAAAATCTAAAAGCTACATTTCTGCTGGATGTGTTGTTGTAAAAGGCACTTGGTTTCAAGACACACAGTTCTTTTTTCTAATTTGGACCAGCAGCTTGAATTTTCGTCTGGCAGTGAAATGTCTGTTCCTTTACTTTGCAAAAACATTCTGGCAGGATTCTGTTACATCTACGAAAATCTAACAACGGCCCAGAATGGACGTGTAGAAAAATCCTGAGACATTCCAACTTCATGTTCTGTTCGAGGAAAAGATATAGCGAGAATATTTCTATCTTTCCACAGACATGTTTTATTTCATCTCCAGTGTCAGAAAGCTCCAATCATGCATAATTAGGAAGGCTTCAGTTTTAACCAATGTAAAGCAGCTGGGTGCTCAGCGAGGGGAGATTTCAGGAGAAAAGCAAAAAGAAACATTTATTAGTTTTGTTGGATTAATTAGGAGCTTGAGTGATTTTAAAAATGTAATGTCAAAGATGTAAAAACTTGAATTTGATGCCCTGTAGTTTTGAATTTATCATAGTTTTTCACTGATCCACCACAAGTAAGAATCAGAAAGTTTCTCTTAGCAAGAAACTCAACACCTTTTAAAGGCATAAATAATATGGAGTTCAGTACATCTAATTGGTTCTCTGGTTTTAACCTAGTTTTTCAGCAATACTATTCGAGAATCAGATTTAATGTTTGTTTTGCATCATTGTCCTGTTGCAGCACTCGTGTCCCAGTTTCAACCATCTGACCCAAACAGTCCCGTTTAGATTAAAGCAAACGTCTCATGATGTCCAAGACTTCCCAAAGCTAACGCTGTGCTGACCAGGAAATATGCCAATGCTGCAAAATCACCACCTTCATGCTTAATTCAGGCTGTCCATATGGACAAGACAAACACCTTCTGGAGAAATGTTTTATAATCAGATGAGGGACAGCGAGTAGCATGTTTATGGAAATTTGATTAAAGTCCAAACTGAAGGATTTCATCTTAATTGTAAGGTTTTGTTCTGCACTTTAGGTCTTTTTGTGTTGGCTTAGGTTCTGTTTTAAGCTATACTTTGGTTTTTATTTTAGTAAACTAGTTGCAATGAGTTTTATTTATATTCTGTTTTTGTTTAGTATCTGATCCTGAGCTCTTTTGTCATATTTTATCTTGTATCTCTTGATATTTTGGCTTGATACTCGTGTTGTCTTTATATTTTGCCATTTTTCTACTCAGCTAGCTCAGTTTATGCTTCCATTAAGATATACTTCACTTCTTGTTTCTAAACATTCTTTGCTGGACTCTGCTCGTACGTTTGGCATTGCCTTTCATTAAATCATTTCTGGTATAGACCAGCCAGCTCCCTTTTCCTCTAAAGCCAACATACATGATACATAAAATTATCAGACTACACTAGTTCTAAGCGTGCATTCACACTAGCTGTGCTGAATCTTTAATCAGTCTCTAGTTTGTTTGCTGAGAAAGTTAGGTTTGTTTGGATAAATGTGAATGCATAATCAGACTCTGATTTGGATGAAAACTCTGGTCTGCCTGCAAACCTCAGTTGCAGTTTGGTTGAAGTGAACTCTGGCGCAGTTTCCAAAAGCAGAAAGCAAACTACAGCGCAGGGTATTCTGGGTAAATACAACCAAAACAAACGTGCTAGCCTAGCACTAGTGGGAGAAATGGGTTGTGGTCTTTTAGCAAAGACAAAAAGAAAACTCTTACTACCACTAAAATCTGATGCCACTTCATTTTTGTTTACATTTTGTGAAGAAGGAACTTGATAACTTCATAATGAGGTTCTGTTTATTCTGGCTCATTTCAAAATGTGAGAAATATACAGCATTTCTCCTCCCCTCACATCAAAACACACACAAGGTTTAAGGTTGGCAGAGTTGAATGATTGTTGAGTGGACGAAGTAGGCAGACATTAAGCGTCTGGCCCAGAACTGAACCCTATTTAAAATTTATGGACTATCCTTGATAGCCCTGTCTTTCCAAGGAAACCAACTAGTTTCACTCTGCTATTACCTTTGTTCTACTATTTGTGCCAAGAAGAGTACATAAGGGATGACCGTGGCTCAGTGGGTAGAGTTGTTGTTTTGCAACTGTTACATTTCGATGTGTCCCTGGGTTCAGTAGCTAGCGCCTGCAGCTGTACACACCGAGCGTATGGCTTCAGATTTTCCTTTAAGTATAAAAGAATAATTGTTTGATTTTTTTATCTAACCCTCTTTATTATTAACAAAACTCTGGAGAAAAATCAATATTTTCTGTCAAAACATCTTGTTTTTAGCCTTATACACCTTGTATTGGGAGGGGCACGTGTCTGTCTTAAACCTAAATATTTTTGGTCAGTTTACCTTTGTTTATTTGGCAGCTTGGCTCTCTTTTTGTAAGCTAAAAATTAATAACCGTAGTTCTAAGAGGGGTGAGTGGACCCCACCTAAGCTTTTTACCACTACACAGTTCTGGTGGGTGGGGGTCGGCTTTCTTTTGTGGTTTCGCAAACTGAAGAGCTAACTTTTCACCCGGTTGGCCGACCATAACATCTGCCGCGCTTTTATTGAGCATTGCGTTAAAACTGCGGTAGAGTTTAACAGGGAAAATGCGAGCAGCAGCGTTCTGATCAGCTGCAAACTTTAGGTTTGTGCGACACGCACATAATGCATGTTTGAGATGTGGTTGTGCTCTTATGGGTCGGGTGCAGTGATAGTTTTGGGCTTATCCTCCGATAATATCTTGAAGGTGCCCCTGCCTGGGTTAATGCACTACAGCGCTTTGGCTTTAGTGCGTTAACTTTTACGGTCACAATAACCGTAAAAGTGCCATATAAGTTCAGTCCGTTCATCTGTATACACCATAATCTCTTTGAGTTCCACCTTGAAAAAAGAAACTGTTCCAATAAGTCATAAAATGTCCAAAATTCTTCCAAACTTCCTGCTGATTATTGTATACAAACACCTGAAAGACACTGCAAGTTGTTAGCTTATGATGACAGCTGGCTCCGCCATGGAAAATATTCAAAGTTAGCCTCTTACTTTCCCTGTCAGGTTATCAGATAGAATGAAAGGTGTGAAAAATACAGTCTAATTCAGAGTACTACAGCAGGGCTGAGGATGACAGCCAGTTAGCACAGTGAAGATAAAGGTAATCTCTCTTTTTGAAGTCAGATTTGCTCACACAGGTAGAGAAGGTAAGAAGAAAATACATGTAGCAGATCAAAGAAGTGTCACGCTGTATCTCTGGGACGCTGCCTGTTTGGCAGCTTTGTAAGGAACTTACTTTTAGTTTTTGTGTATCACATCAACACTACAAACAAAGGCCAGTCACAGAGGACAGCCCGTCGATGGCAACACGTTAAATAAACGCATTACAGCATCCAGGTTAAGAGATGGTTCCAACTACAGTGGACCAAAAAAAAAAAAAAAGTTTAAAATTTTGATTTGCAATAAACATCGAACTTCTTTCTTTGCTACATTTGGGGCTTTTTAGCAAAAACGTTTTGACACTCCTGGATTAGATGTTGCTAGAATCTAATTTTATCCTCATTTTGGTTCTAAATATGATAGAAAAAATTCAGACTGAATGTTTTGGGTCATGAAGGAAGGAAAAATAAAACACTTCTCCCTGGAATTAGCTTGTCACATCGGTGATTCTGGAGCGTTTAAAGCCGCCCTGTGAACATGTTGGGGGTCAGGAGACATCATGCAGTGGAGGTGAAAGAACCAGAGGTAATATCGTGAGCATGGAGCTGTGAAACCGTTCTGTCTGCTGCAAAATTAAACTCATTTTTACCAAAAACAAACAAAACAGCTTGAATAAACCTGTGAACAGCAGTGTTACTTGCTGGGTTGACATTTCACCAGCAAACCACATGTACAGAAACAATGGCCGCATTCCTCGTGCCTGCTTTTGGTTGAAACCGAGATTTCACTCTTACAAAAGCTTTTTTTTTTCTTTCCACTTATGGTCAATTTTAGTCAGAAGAGAAACAGAAATCATTTAAATACCTGCTTGGAAACTTTCACTACTAGCAATCCAGGTTTTCATTGTTTTAGTTTGCTGTTTAAGCTGCATAATACCAGCTGAGGTGATTGTATTTAGAAATGTTGGGTTGTTAGCTGATCAATCATAGTCAAGATTAGTTTTATTGGACAAGAATTTGAATTACAGACATTTATAAGTATTAAAACTATAAAGAAAATAAAGACATAAAAAACATCCATTTGTTGTCTTCTGCTTATCCAAGATTTCAAAAGAGGAAATAAACAATTGATTATTGCAGCTATCGCCACCTTTTAGATGGCAGCCATGTTGGATTGTGAAGCCTCAGGTTGATGGTGTACCTCTGATTTCCCTAAGGGGGAGACTGCAGTTGAGTTTTCCAAATTGGAAATGTAAAATTTTGAAATTCAGCAACAAATGTAAAATATTTCTGTTGGAAATCTTTCTGTTCAAGTTAAAATAGAATGCATTATACAATTTAAAAACCTCAAAAACAAATGGCTAATTAGCTTTTAGCTTATTTCCACCAACATGCTGAATTTACAGTATTTTCACAACTATTTCCCAGAACCAGAACCAAACCTGGAGAAGCAGATTCAGCATCTATGGAGCTCACATCTGGAGCAAACTTCCAGAAAACTGAAAAACTGCTGAAACACTGAGCTCATTAAAACCCACCTGGTTAGAATTGTTTTTTATTAATATTGACATAAACATTGATCAGCATATATGATGCTTGATTTTGATTAAATGCTTATTGCTTGCTTCACAATTGATGACTTTTTTTATCAATTGTGCACTGTGTGCACTTTGAACTGTGTTGTTGTAAACAATTATTTTAGTAATGAAGAACTAAATTGATTATTCTGACAATTAATCGAGTAATTGAATAAAAATTTGATTGAATAAAACACTGGTAAATTGTTTTATTCACCATAACAGCAATATAAATATTGGATATCAACATCAGTCCAATTTTTCACATTTGAGCATCCCTAACAATAACTTTTCTGTAGTTTAGAAAATTAACCTGCAACAATAATAGCTCACTTTCTAAGTTAACCTGAAGAAAAGTTATACAAATATCTGAAATTACATTCAATTTAATAACAAGGACACTTCTATAAAATGTCTATACTCCAGATTTTAGCTTATGTATTCATCTTCTTTGAACTTGAAAATTGGACGTTATGATGCTAACACTTAGCTTGAGTCAACAACTCATAGGTGTAAGTGAGAGCGTTGCGCAACATAATCAATCACCTGGCCGGACATGGTTCCCTAAATAATAAAACATAATTTAACAAAGCTTTGAGAAAGATAATTTTCCTCTAGGAATTTTTATTAATCAAGGTACTCGAATCATTTGAGAAATCCTTACAGCCCCAGCTGTCACTCAAATGTCCTGTACAAAAAACAATTGACTTAATTTAATAAGTCAAAGCCTGTTCAAATTCTCTGGTTAATTTAACATCGAATCAGAAAGAATATATAATTTAATCATTTATAAATCCAGTCTGTGTTTAAAGTTAGGGTTTGGGATTTGTGTGGTTTTCCCTCATCAACATTCCTACATCGCTATTAGTCTGACCAGAACCCTGGGGCCAGGTTGCCATTCCAGAAACCTTGAAGTTTCTCACAACATAAACCAAGAAGGCGTTCTTCAACAACATCCAAGAATTCAAGCTGTGAAGGGCCACATAGTCGTGTTTTCTGGTCACGTTCTGGACTGGATGTAACCTGAAAAAGCATTTGGAGAATAAAAATGAAGCTGAACGTGAAGACTTCACGTCTGTAGAGCAAAAAAAAAAAAAGTGGCTGCTGTGTCTCATTTAAAACAAGCACAGACACTCCTATAAATAATTCACGTTAGGAGTAGTATTTGAGTATCCACTGGGGTAGACTATTTGATATTTTATTCTGTGTCAAAAGGCTAAGTCTGATTCTATACAGATGCTTTTTGCTCTGCTGTGAGCCAGAATGATGATTAAGTGTTTCTCTGAGGCCAAGGTTCAGTTCTTTGAAGGAGGTAAAGCCTTTCGTATTAAGTGATCTCTCTCTCTGATTTACAAATGATTAAATCACAAGCTTTGCCTAAAGGGCTCCCAGCTATGCTATGGGCGTATTCCTAGAGGTAATACAGCCCAGGGTTGCCAGATCTGACTGACTGTTTCCAGCCTAAAAACAACGTAAAAAATAAAAATTTTAATGTAACTCAGATATAAAATCTTCTGTCCCATACATCATAGACTTGTGACAATTCACAACATTTTTGTTTGTCCTTTATTGTATTCTGACCGGAACCAGCTACAATTGGGACTGCAAAGGACTTGACTCGTTGAACACAATTGGTGCTTTTCCGCACCCTAACCAGTTAATGTACGGTTTAGTTTTACACCAGGCAGCGAGCTTTTCCATTATCTGAAAATCTCCATTCCATTATCTAATCTGTTTCATTATCTGATCTGTTCCTTGCTATTGTGGGCAGGACCTGAGCAGCAGCAGCAGCAACTCTCCGCTGATGTTTGAAGCAACACTCAGCAATGAAGAGGGTTCTGATGGACTAAAATAAACCCAGATGTTTAATTTTGTCTTACAGAAATTCATATGTGGCCCAGACATAAAGATAAAGGTTCAGATCAGCTGATAATTGCACTAGAATTACATTCTGGCACTTTATTTTTTTACATATGCAACCTTTTGGATTTAGGTAATGCAGAAAAAAATGCAAATCAGTAGCCACGCTTAAACTTTCTTATTATTTTTAATCCAAATGAAAAATAAAATTAACATCACAATTTAATATAATGTAGTTCCAGAGTTTCACAAAACAGCAGCTCCATCAGAAAGCTGACCACAGCTGCACCGTTTCTGTCTCTATAAGTTTCAGAGCAGCTAGCTGCTAGCATCGCTGCTAATTCACGGTCATTCTGCTGCACAAGTTACCGGATGTGCTCATATGTTCCTGCTGCTCTTGATTAAACTCATAATTAAACTGCTGAGTTTAATTAAGAAGTACTGAGCAGCTCTGATAGCAGACGGCATGTCCGCGGTCCACAGCTAAATGCTGTTTCCAGTGATGTAAATAACGAGCCAATCAATGAATGCAGTCAGCTGTCAAACAAAAATAAAAACGGAAGATCGCGTATGATAAAGAAAATAGCGCCCCCTTCCTTTCCGGAGTGGTCCGCCAGGTGGTCCGTCCCCGCCTTTTACTGCTCGTTCATTTAATACTCACTTGCTCATGTTGGCCAGTTTCTACATCATTGATACGTATTTTGTATTTAATTTGTATCTTAGCAAAACCATCCAAAGACAAACTTTTCTGTCGTTGCTCATCCCTCAGACTTCAATGCAAAGGCTTTTAGAAATCTGCTGTCATGGGTCTTCATCACATTACAGCAATTTTGGAAACTGAAGCGACTTACGAGCGAATAACGACCTGGAGCCATGAATTATGAATGAAGAGGGGAATACATAATTTAGCAGGGTTAGTTGCATATTTTATCCTAATCATTTTTTCTTTCATTTAGGAGTGACAATTACCTTTCTGCAACAACACACATGTTGAAATATGACAAAATAAAATACAATGCAACAGGCAGGTACATTAATTCTTCAATGTTTGATCATTTTGGTTATGTTTTTATTTGAATATTTAATGTCATTAATTGAATGGAAAGCCAAATAAATTTTTTTACATGTTTTTATTTATTTATTTGGCATTTTGTCCCTTTTGTGGTGGGTTTTTAGCCATTTCAGCTTCCAGTTTGTGTAAATATAGTCCACAAAAGAATAATACAATTGTTGAAAATGTTATATATTAATGTAATGTTTGCAACTGTCTCTGATCTGCAGACTCCACAATTCAAATGAGCTTTCAATAAGTGCATTAAATGTTTAACTGAGCTCTGTTTGAGTAGCCTTCAGAGATATGCTGCCATCTGCTGTTATTAAGCAGATATTGCGTTCACTGTTCACCTGCTTAAATTAGTTTAACTTCTAATGTAAAGCTCAATAAATAAGAATATCTATACAATTATATCTATTTCTTTATTTTGATTTAAAAAGTGAGTAAAATCCACAAAGAGTCATCATAAAAGAAGCTGGATGCTAAAGACAGCTGTATCCAACAATATCAGTGGAAAGTTGAGTGGAAGGAAAAGGTTTGGTAGCAACTGTGATAGGAGAGGATTATGAAACAAACCCATTTAGGGGTTTTCTGGAGTTAAGCTGTTCCTTAAGCAGGGATGTCAGAAACATTACTTGGGCTAATGAGAAAAATTTTTGCTTAAATTGAAAATCGAGATCCCAGAGTTTTAAAGAAGAGCAGAGAAGCTCTTTTTTCCAAGTCCAAAGTCCCTCCAACCATCTACCAGAAAATCTTAGAGCTCTATCAGAGATCATTTACTGAAATAAATTCCCTTTGTAATGACTTTCTAATTGAGATTCACCTGTAAATTCTGTTTTTCTTTTTATTTCATGTTTTGACAGAATCTCACGGAGAACGACATCAGAAAGTTCAGCCTCCTTCAGCAGCCGTAAGTAACCCCCAACTTACTTTTTATTTATGCAGAAAAATTAATTTCTGAAAATGATTAAGTAGTACAGAATCATACTAAAGAAGCTGAGGCTCTGCTGAGGTAAAAACATTTTTAAAATTAACTTAGAATACTTGAAGTGACATTCGGGATTGGCCATCAATCTGTCACAAAAACATTGTTTTAATGTGTTTAAGGTGAAAAGGTAGAACCTAAAACTTAATCAGTTCAGAGCAGTCCAGCTCTTATGAGATATTTTAGTATTTTCATTTGCATACACAAAACAACGTTTCATTTTCATGACCACTATGTTCTCTGATTTCTACTACCAAACTAAAAGATTACATTTTGTGAGAATGTGCCAGTAAAACCGACCCGAGAGTGTTTATTTAAAAATCTCTTGTGTTTAAGTAAAATTACCTTCTTCAAGTCAAAAATTATAAAGTCTGTAAGTTTGTAAAACTTTCTAGCTTTTTCTCACATCTGCTGTCTTGAAAACGCAACTTACCCACATTAGCAAGTTAAAATAACTATTTTATTTTAGAATAATTTAAATTCTTGTTTCAAATTGCATGAATAAAATAATAATAATAACTCAAGAGTCAGATCAATGTAACGCACTTCCATCTCAGAATACAAAAACATGCCGCTAAGCATTCTGGGAAATAATTCCCACTCTTTTTCCTCTTTCAGTTTTTTTTAAAGTGCTAACTTAAAAACTCTTGGAGGTTTGACAAAATTAATAAAAAAGTTAACACAACTTACTGTTGTAAATTTATCTTTCACAAACTCACATTTAGGTTTAAAATCTAGAACTCACTGAACAGAAAATAGTATACACAGTTCAGTGTCACTTACAAAAAGTGTTGAAATTTCTGACAATTTCTTATGAAATGAACCAAAGATAATTGCTGCTAAAAGACATGAAGTCACATACTTCCTGTGATTCTCAGAGAGCTTTAAGTTAGAAGCACGGCCCATCCTACTAAAGCTATAAAATCTCTGAGTTTATAGCTTTAGTGCTCTTTCCACAAAGAGCAAACGTGTTTACAGCTGTGTGCAGCAGCTGGTTTTGTTATATAGATAGAAAGACAGACAGAAGAGATTTGGTTATGCCTGACTGCATATGCATTTTACTCTGAAATGTTCATTTCCTCTTTATTAATGGGTTATGTAACCTTTTCCCAACCTGAGACAAATTCCCCTTTATGTGGTGCCAGCTTTACTTTTGATTAATATGTTATTTTAGTTAAAAAGTAGAAGTTCTTGGATTCTTAGATTTACGTTTAAATAACAAAAGTAATAGAAATGCACTTCATTATTTTGTTAATTTATTGCAAAAGTTGCAGTTTTAGATGTAATTTCATACTTAAGTTGTGTGAGCTCTAATGGGATCCACAGTTAGTTGAACATGTTTGTAATTTGCCTATTACCTTAAAAAAATGCTTTTTGTGACATGTCAAAACATAATTACTTCAAAACATTTAGACCTTTTGTTATATTTTTCACCCATGGAGGTTTTCATCTGCTGGGTTGATGACACAGTTGGCTGAATCCATTCTGTAGTGGACTCTACAAAGTAAACACAGGAAGGCTAACTTTACCCAAGTTGTTGGTTATCATATTGCGTTTGACTGGTGTAATTTTACATAAGGCCACAAAGTGTCACTGTTGAGTGTAATTGTTTTTAAAATAAATAGGTGAATCTGCATCGCTTTCTACATGAAAAAAGAGTGCAAGGGAAAAGAGACGAAAACTTAACAACCTGATTGTGCTCCCAACATTTCTCCCCAGAAGCCGTTGAGAGATTTGTTCGAGAAAAACAGATGAAGGCTTCAACAGATGGTCATTACTTTAATGAGAAAAAAAATAAATGCAGTACCAGTTTTTATCCTAAACCCCCGCTGCAAAAACACACAAAGCCATCAGACAGGCAGCACTGGAAGCTGTTTTAGATGCTAACGCAGTTAACTGCTACTACAAATGGAGCTAATTGCTACTGCCACGGTACTGAATGTGAAACCACAACAGACATTGGGCCCCTAAACAACCGTTACCAGACCGGACTCAGCGTTACTTACAGAACTACTTACCGGATCGTAGTCCGACCAGAGGTACGTTTCATTCATTGTTTCATTATCCAGCTGAAGGCGACAGTAGCAGCACAAACACTTGCAGCTTCTCGGACCAATTTTTCATCTTCCTCCATTTGGTCCTCCTCATCTTCATTACTCCTTATGATTTATACATTCCCATTGATTTAAACATGCTCCCGTTCAAATTGAAAAGGCTTAATGACATTACTCATAGCTGTTTTGGCTAGACGGAGCTAACTTTTCTTCTTCTTTTGTATTTTATTGGCGGATGACAAACCAACTTAAGGTGCATTTACCGCCTCCTACTGGACTGGAGGCAACAGTGACAGTCAGAGGGAACAAAGCTAACTCAAACTCAGTAAGCATTACCCAGAATGCATTGCAGCATAAACAACATGTGACAGTATTTTATAAAAAGTAAACAGCCTACAGTATCACCCTTATGCTGTTTTTACATCTAAAAAAATTCTCAATTAAAGTGTATTGTTGCAACTAATTGTGGATTCTTTAAAAGTGATTCCTCAAATGCTAAACTTTGCAGCTTACATTACATCAGCTATTTCTATAAATAAGGAAGTTTTTTCTCCCCTTTATATCGAGTTCAACTTAAATTTGGAACCACAATGTGGAAAAATGACTTGCCAAAGGACGTCAGGCATACTACGTCACTGTCTGTTTTTAAATCGCTTCTTTAAACTTTTTACAGAGACAAAAACAATTTAAGAACCTGTTTGTGCTCTCAACATTTCTCTCCAGAAGACTTTGAGTCATCAACATCTCACCATGTGAGATGGTGCTAATTTTATTTTAGCTTAGGTTTTTTCTTTTTGCATGGCAAGCTACAAGTTAAAGTACTTTGTATATTGGTAGTGTAACGTAATGTTATTTATAATTTCTTATATATGTTAATGCATTAGAATGTTCCACAGATAGTAAACCTTGTCAACATGAACGCAGGGATGCTTTCAAAACATTTAGAGATGAGAACATTAGTGAACGCAAACCGTCATGAAGACCAAACACAGCAGACAGGCCAGGGAGACAGTTCATTAGAGATTTAAAGGGGCGGTGTCATGTAAAATTGACTTTTTTTTAGCTTTACATCTTGTTCTAAAGTTATTTTCTCATCAAAAACATACCTGGAGTGTTGCCTTGATTCTTTCATGCATGTCTGAGAAACCCTTGAATCTCTGATCGCAACCATTCAGTTGTTGAGATGATTTCCCGAAGGCGTGGTTTCAGAGAGAACAGGAGTTTTTGGTCTACAAGTAAAACACTTTCTGCAGAGAAAAAGGTAACACTCCACACCAGCCTGCCTTTAACATGCAAGGTTTAGGTTTTCTTGAATATAGACTCTTCCTTGCAAATACAAATTGTTATTCTGACCAACCACTAAACATTTCCATTTTCAGTAGTATTGTGGTTCATTGTGTACTTGTTGAACCAGGAAATTAAGTTTTAAAGCAACATAGCATGTCATGACTTGTCTTTATTGTGTTATGGTGTTAAATATAACAACCACTCAAATTTTTCCTCTGATCCTGCTGTACCATGATGTTGCAACATGTTCCACAGGGCGTAAATATATCAGAATCTTCTCTGTAATGACTATTATCTCATGTAAAATTCAATTCCGATCCAAGTAAATAATCTCTTTGCAATTATATTGGCACAATGCAACAATAACTGCAGCTGAGCATGTATTGCCTATTGGTTAAAAAAAGTTATCTTTAAAGTAAACATCCTGTGTAGACATCTGGTGACACAGGAGAGGAACCACTCCCTTCAAACAGGAAGAAACCTCCAGCAGAACCAGGCTGAGTATGACCATCTGCCGCAACCAACAGGAGGTTGGGAGGACAGGAAGTAGACAAAAAAAACAAGCCCCAGACCAGGTGCAAGTTTGACAAACAAAGAGTCCACAGGTATTAGCAGAAATAGTGCTAATAATCGCTATCAGGAAGAAAGAGTGGGAATAGACTCTGTATTCCTGAGCCAGGAATACTTTCCATTACAAATGTGCATAAAACTTTGTCAATATTCCTTTAACTTTGCAAAAAAGTAATTTTTGCATTACTAAAAATTTAATTTAAATCCATGTGTATAAGCTTATTCATGCAATAAGTAATACAAAAATAAAACATGCAGCGCCATGATCCTCCAACTACTTCCTGTTATTATCTTCTTTATAGTTTCCGCCAGTGGCAACATCCTGTTAAGAACTCCTGTTGTCGTGTGAAAAAGGTGTTTCCATAGCAATTTTGCGAAATAAACCAATTTTGATGCAGCAAAAAAAAGAAACCTTCATCCTAGCACCAAAACGTTTTATCCAAAAACTTGTTTTTTCGAAATTGCTATGTTTCCATGAAGCCAATTTATTTTCAAAATGTTAAATGGCGCAATCATACAGTCAATAAAAACAATAAAGGAAAGAGATTCAGCTAAACATGGATTCTAGTTTTTATTTTAGCCTGTAAAGAAAAATGGTGACATATGTGTTTCAAGTGCACACTAAATAAAGTTTATTGTTATTACGAGACATGAAAAACATAAACGCAGCTAGTTTATGCAGACATAAACTAGCTGCAGAGTTAGTTAACTAACTTAGCTGCAACTTAGTTAGATAACTCTGCAGCTAACTAATGCAGAGTTAGCTGCAGCATTAGCGCTGTCCAAGCTTTGTTTATTGAAGAAACACAAGAAAACATAAACATATTGTCCTAGGTGTATTAATCAGCTTGATTAAATGCATAGTCCAGGAAATAGTCTCATCCCAACACAGAAGTACTTTGCTTTAGCAGAAATCAAAGGCAATGAGAACTAAAGGCTAAAAATGGGAAATACAAGCAAATAATGCATAAATGAAGAGAGAGAGAAAAAAACTAAACTTATGGCAGGATAATATCATCAAAAATGTAAAGTTCTAGTCTTAAAAGTAAATATGTTATAATTCTTACATTTAAAAAAACTTTTAGTTTGTTCCACAGAACCAGATGTCTAAAAACTTTACCACTCTTTCTGCTTTTATCGTTCAGTTAATCTGCAGTCTGAACATTTAGAGCTTCACACATACAAAGTGAGAATTTAAAATTAGACTCTGGAAAAAAATAAAGAGAAGCTAATTTTGGAGAAACATGATATCTCCTGTTACACGTGGAGGCTTTAAAACTTACTCTCTTAGGAAATGAAGTCACAGGATGTCAAAATTTACTTGCTTCACAGAAAAACTACATGGAGCTTCTTGTTGTTTTTTTACATCTAAAGTCCTTTTTTTGTTTGTTTTGTTCCCCACCAGGGGGTCCTTTTTGTGGGCTCTAGTGTCCCTTACACCACAGTAGGCTGACAGGAAAGGGGGGAAGACATGCGGCAAATGTCGTCGGGTCAGGGAATCGAACGCGCGACGGCTGCGTCGAGGACTGAAGGCCTCCAAACGTGGGGCGCTCTACCCTCTACGCCGTCGGAGCACGCCCCTAAAGTCCATTTTCCTCATGATTCAAAGTCTTAAACATCCAGAATCCTGCTCAGTGAATGACGTGGACGTTTCACAAAAAACGCTTCCTGTTGTTGTGATCATGTGCTGTGCCAGCAATTATTTTGGCAAATTAAAAAAAGTGTCAAAAAAAAATAAATCACCATGGCAACCGCGCATGTGGTAATCTTCCTGACAGGAAAGGCTGCAGACTCATTTTCTTTAGGTTACTATAAATAGCAAAAGCTTGGGATTGCAACACTGTGTTTTCCATGACATCACCACACTTAAAGTAGATAAAGTTACATCTTTATGCTCTAAGGCTTATATAATATTTTCAAAGAATCAATACATTTGAATGGATTATTATTTGATACATTTATACATCGTTTTGTAATTGCTACACTGCAGAAACACAAAATCTTACCAAGTTTCTAGTGCAAATATCCTAGTACACTTGTTAAAAGTAACTTCAGCATGATATAGATACATTTCATTTTTAGCAAGATATATTTTCATGTTAGAAGTTAATTTAAATTAATAAGTTATCAATATTAAGGAATTATTTATTTAAAACAAGCTCCCACATCACGCTGGAAAGTTCCTTTTAAGTAAGTTTGTCTAATTTCAAGTGTAGAAACTAGAAGAAAAAAACCTGGTAAGATTTTGTGTTTTTACAGTGTTCAATACATTTCTATCAAAGTTGTCTTTTTATCACATATTGTCTTGCGAAGGTGTTAAAAAGGCAACTTCTGCTGCTGGAAAACGGGCGACATTGAAGAAGATCACAAAGCATCATGTGATGCAAGAAAGTGTGGTCAAAAACAAGAAGTGATTTTTTTTCAGACTCAGGCGACTGGAACAAAAGCACTCCCTTTTTTTCTCAAGACTGACAGTCATACAGAGCATTCGTTTTCTAACCAGCACAGTCCAAACCTACGAGAGGAATAAAGCTCGGAAAATGTCAACTCTTGGGTTAAATGTAAATATGGATACGTTGAATAAACTCGCAGCGCCTGCCACAGCAAAAATTCGGTAAGAAGTTGATTTTAATAGTTGCACTCCTGAGCATTTTTGTTGTTTAATAAGCTGTGAGCACAAATTTATCGGGTTTTTCTAATAGATATTGAAGGTTTATAGCTAAATAAGAGTGGAGAAAACTCTTTGTGAAGAAGAATTCATGTTCTGAGGACATATTTCTGAATGGCAGTGTTGTGTTTTTCAGGCAACTTCAGAAAATGGTTCAAGACATCAAGAAAAATGACGGCAGTCTGCTGAATAAAATCAGAAGGTCAGTGTCTGAAATATTTTGTCGTCTTGGTAATAAAGCTGCTTTTATAACATCTTCCATTTGTGACTCAGTCAAGGCGATTTCATTTGTTTAGCACACTGTCAGCAGAAAGGCAATTCAAAGTGCTTTAAAAGATTAGACAGAAAATAAATCAACAACAAGCAAATAAAGAAAACAATCCATTACAGTGGCAGAGTAAGGAAAAACAGTGACTGATTGATCACTTTATGATGTTCCAATTGTTATTAATCAAAGGTAGCAAATCTAAACAAATTGATTTAAAGTCTTCATTTAAGGGAACTCAGTGTTTCAGCAGTTTTACAGTTTTCTGGAAGTTTGCTCCAGAGAAAACCTGAGAAGTTCATACCACAACAGATCCTTATTATCTATGTTGGTGCTATGTTGGTTCAGTGACTTAAAAACTAACAAATGTGTTTTAAAATTGATTTATGGAACTGTGGAGCTGTGTTGCACACTGTAAAACATTTGAAGGTTGTTTAACTTGAAAATAAAAGCCCACCTGCTGCCTTGAAAATGCAGTTTAAGTCAACAGGAAAATTGTTTTGCTTTTAACACAGAAATTAAAGTTCATGAAATTGATTTAACAACAAGTTGTCTAAACATTGTTTTGTTCATTAATCTTTAACTGTGAGTTTTTACTTAATCCTGCAATTTAAACAAATAATTATTTCACAATATGCGAGAAAAAAACTGCCTTCATCTAGTTAAAGAGCATTTCTGTATTATTTCCACACATTGTCAAGTTAAAATAACTACTTATTTTACTTTAGAATAATTTACATTTTTGTTTCAAACTGCATGAATAAAATTTCTGATCTGATCATGAATTTTATTAAACATCACAATGAATTATGCTCAGAAACATTTTGTGAGAACAGGACATTAAAATGTACATTCGCCTTAATAACACCAGTCAGATTAATGTTAAACACACAGATTAATTAAACACACTTCCATCTCACGTTAAAAAAACATGCCGCTAAGCATTCTGGGAAATAGTTCCCACTCTTTTTCTTCTTTCAGTTTTTTAAGTGCTAACCTAAAAACTCTTGGAGGTTTGACAAAATCAATAAAAAGTTAACACAACTTAGTACTTTAAGTTTATCTTTCACGAAGTCACACATTTAGGTTCAAAATGTGAAACTCGCTGAATTTACTTTAAAAAGTAGAAGATAATAGACAACTAAATGTGACTCAAATGTTTTACAGTGGAGCAACGTCTTCACTAAAACTAAATCGGCGCCAACTCTTCTGTTCGACATCTGCTCACTTCTTTTGTCAGTCGCGTTGTTTTAAAAGTGTGTGTACATCATAAAGTGCGTGTAGCTACAAGAAATGATTGAAACATTTCTCTCCCCTTGTCTGTTTCATGTAGCAGGATTTTTATTTTTATTTTTCGAAGTCGGCTGATCTAAAAATTCTCCGTGTGGTTTGCATACAGTGCATGCTTCACTGCACAACGCCAATTCCTCTTTCACAGACGTTGGAAAGAGAGAGCGGCGCATGGACCAAAAAAACCTAAAACAGATGGCCGTTCTCTCACTTTCCTTTCCTAAAATTAGTCTGTTTGCTCTCACCTTGCTTTGCAAATATCTGATTCATTTCAGGAATTCGGTTCAAAACGTAAAACTCCAGTTTTATTACACACAGGACGGTTTATTTTAAGATTTTGTTCCTGACAAATGCAATGATTAGCAGTCGATATCAAAAACAACAAAATGATTAGAAAACAATGGCTGATGAGAGACGAACATAAGAAAACCCAAAACATAATATTGAAAAAGATCAATAACTAATCAGTTTTTAATAGAGAAATCTTCTGATATTATCTAAGCAGTAAGGGGGAGGCTGGTGACTTGTCAGCAGTCAAGCAGACAACCTGAGAATCTGAATGCTCACTTTGTTCCTCATACAGGCATATTAATGGAAAGTTTACTAGAAGAAAAAAGTGTGGGAAACTACCGTAATTTCCGGACTATAGAGCGCACCTGATTATAAGCCGCACCCCCCTACATTTTTAAAGGAAACACATTTTGTACATACATAAGCCGCACCAGTGTATAAGCCGCATGTGCCTACATTGAAACATGAGATATTTACAAAGAAAGACGGTACACAGAAAGTGTTTTTAAAGTTTTAATAATATGCCGTAGATTTTCTTTCTGAACAGCAGCAATATAGCAAAACAACACTAACAGGGCTGGTTTAAATAACATACGGTTAAAAGTCACGGAGAGCCGTCATCCTCTTCCTCCTGTGCACTGAAACCATGGAAGTCTTCTTCCTCAGTGTCTGTTTCCTTCTTTATCGGCCAGCTCGATTGCTTTTAACGTGAAAACTACATCATATGCATTTCTTCTTGCATTCTCCAGGATGAGGGTCTGTTCAAGCTAATTTTATTCATGAACAAAGCACGATGTTACATTAGTCTTCTTCTACAGATATATTCCAGGTGTCTCACGCTTACATTTTCTGCTCCAGCGCCCCTACTGGCCGTTAGAAAAAATTCATAAATAAGCCGTATCATATAAGCCGCAGGGTCGAAAGCGTGAGACAAAAGTCGCGGCTTATAGTCCGGAAATTAGGGTAAGTGTGTTCCAGTGACTAAAGTGTCACAGTTCAACAAACATGTCCAGTCGAACTGATGAAAGTTAAAGCAACTTGGGCTGGACTGCATACAACAATTTATAATAATTAATTCAAAAGGAACTTCAACCAAGAGCAGCTTTCAAACACTGTAAAATAAATGAACAGATTGTTTAGTAGGCCGACATGTTTTTATTGGTCTTCTATAAGGCTGGACGGTATGGCTGAAAAACTTATAACAATGTAAGCATTTCATGTCTGTTAATACCAAACCGGTGGCGTGACCTTTCCTCATTTACTTGCAAAGTCTCACAGCCGAGACTTTACAAAGAGAAAGTCTTCACAGATGTGGCAGAGCTCAATAAATTGATCATCATAACTAATTATTTCTGTTCTTATTGTTTTATTTATGACAGACTGAAAAACAAACCTCGTCCGAACGTTCCTGCCAGAGACTACAGAGGTAAGAATTCAGCGATAACGGCTCAATATATGTCCAAAATAATATTAATAACAAAAAATAATGGTGCTGTATGACTGCATTAATTAAATATAACAAAGCACAGCTTTCAATTAAGACAATCAAGATGTTCCTATCAGGACTTGTATTCACAGATTAGGGATTTTGGTTGACTGCAGTTTCACTTCCTCAGTGCTTGCCTGGGTGAATTTATGAGCTAAATTAAAGCAGTTTCTGTTTTAATCCATCATAAAGCTGTTGGTTGAAGTTTGGGAGGTGAGGCGACGCGCTCCGCTTGCCCCCACAACAGGATGGTGCACTCAAAGCCCTGGCTTAAAAATAGACAAAGTGCTCCAACACCTGCACACTACCTATGACTGTTTGGGGTTTTTCTAGATATGCTGCGAATTTAAAGAGTTTCAGTTTCCATTTATGATTAAATTAATTTCTGTTTGCAGATTTCAGAGACAGTGATCAATGCTCTGATCCAGAATACGTAAGACGCTTTAAATTAATTCAAAACCAGTCGTTTTGGTTTCAGATATTCCTTTGAAGAGTTACAAATGTGTTGTTTCCAGAACGAGCCATGCAATGACCCGCCTGATGATGACAGCTACGAGCCTCCTCCGGTCCACAGAGAGTTCACCAGAAGTCCCTTCATTTCCTTACCAAGGGGGGAGTATCTCGGTCAGTAAATATCTGCAACGTTGACTCATTTCCTCCACAAAATACGAGTCATTTTCAAGTGTTTTTGTTTAAAAGTAAATCATAAAATAATCAGAAAAAGATTTTCATAAGTTAATAGGTTTTCACACAAGTATCTTTCAACATGTTTCACTAGCCCTATTCCTTAGCTAATTGGTTCAGCTTCAGCTTCACTTTCAGCAATTTAGCTTTTAGCCATTAGCATTAGTTTTGGCAAACAATGCTGCAGGATTAAATGGAAACCAATTGTCTTCAGTTGGCCCTGTTTGAAATTCATTAGCAAATGTTAGCGTGCTAAAATGTAATGCTACACAGATTAACAAATAAATATCAGCGTTCACACATGGTAGCATTTGTGCATGCTAGCATTTACAATTTAGCATTTATAGCTAGCGACCATCACAAATAAGTCTTGTTGCTTATCAGTAAAATAATTTAACCTGAAAAAGAAATGTTTACATTTCTGGGGCACAGAGGAGATTTTGTCTACTACTAATGCACTGAACTAAATACTTGAACGAAGAATAATTTTTTTATTTTATCAATTTTTTGCAAATACCTTGATATTTTGTTTCTTGTCTTTCTTCTTCTCTCCAGACAGCTCTCATGCCCGACCAAGCCGACCTCCCAAGAAGCCCATCCGTCCTGTTAAAGGCTCCAAACAACTTCCTCCTGAACCGCCACATCCATGGACCGACAAAGAAGTGAAGCAGCTTTCTATACCTCATTTTAACCTTTATTAAATGCCTTCCAGACCTCTCAGGTTCTGGTTCTGGTTCTGCTCTGCATCAAGAACCAGAACCAGAACCAAACGAGGAGAAGCATAGCATCTATGCACCAAAAATCTGGAACAAACTTCCAGAAAACTGTAAAACAGCTGAAACACTGACTTCCTTTAAATCTCAACTAAAAACCCACTTGTTTAGAGTTGTATTTGAAACGTAATCAATTGCAAATTTATTGACGGAATCTGACTTGATGTTGTGTTTTTATTGTTGATTCTATGTTGCATTGCATTTTTGTGTTTGATTTGATGTAAAGCACTTTGAAATGCCTTGCTGCTGAAATGTGCTATACAAATAAAGTTTGATTGATTGATTCCTTTATTAAAACTTTCTTCTTTTGTTTTGCAGGAAGATTACATAGACCCAGATGCTAATGTTGAGGACGACTACATAGAACCCACAGAGAATTCATCTCCAAGTAAGTAGATATTAAAAAAAAAACAAAAGGAACATATGGTTACAATTGGCAGAAAATGTGAATTTATATATGAAATGTTAATAATTTGTCAAGTGTTTTTCTTGCCTTTCCTCACACTCCACATTAGACGGTGGAAACAGAGGTGACTATCCCATTTTGCCTCCAGCTTTACCAGATCGTCCATCCAGTCCTGAAGGTGAGTTTATTTAATATGCTGGTTATATGAAACCTTACTTTTAACGTAGCTAAGTAAATCTTGAATCAGTTATTTTACACTTTGTCAACTTAGGGTGTTTTCTGGTAGACTTGGTTCAATTGGGAACCAAAATTGCATCAATTGGTACATTTACAGCTGCTGCAGTCAAATGATCCAAACTAATCGAAAAACCTGCTCCCCTCCTCACCTGTGGCGGTGCTGCACCAAGAACCACTTGAACAAATTACATGAAAATCTCTGAAGAAGACACCGAGCGCGATTTCCTTCTTCATAAAATATATTTTAAAAATGGAGTAGCGTCAGATTTTAGTGGTTGTGGAATTTATCTTCTGTCGTAAAAGACCATGAACCATTTCTCTCGCTAGTGCTAGACTCGCTCATTTGAGTTGGTTGTATTTACCCAGAATGCCCTGTGCTGTAATGAACTTCCTGTTTTTGGACATATGCATTCGAACACAGTTCACTTCAACCAAACCGAGACAGAGGTTTAGGCGGACAAGAGTTCACATCAGAAACTAACCGGGCTTTCTAGGCAAACAAACTAAAGTTTGATTAAAGCAGACTAAACAAGACTGGTGTGAATGCACCCTTAAATACAACTACCTGAATGTAGTGCTTAAAGAAAGGACAACAAATATATAAAGCAACATAATGGAAAAGTTGCAAAAATTGCAACAGCTCTCCATAAAAACAGAAAGAAAAAAAAGGAGGGGGAAAAATGATTCCCTCTTCTGCAGCATTACAAGCTGACATCACATACACAAGCAACAAATAACTTAAGGACATGCAGCACAAAGTTCACAAGAAATTCAAATTAATAAACTACTTTTACGGATAAGAAATGAGACTTATTTGTGTCAATTTAAAGTGTCTGATGGTCGCTAGCTACAAATGATACATTGCACATGCTAGCATGCACAAATGTCACCATGTGTGAATGCTAACATTTACTTATTTGGTAACCTGCTAACATTTGCTAATGAATTTTAAACAAGTCCAACTTAAGACTAACGGTCTTCAAATAGTCCTACCGGGTTGTTTGGCAAAACTAATGCTAATAACTGAAAGCTAAGTTGCTAAAGATGAAACTAAGACAACTAGCTAAGAAAAAGGGCTAGTGAAACATGTTGTTAGGTGTTTGTATATGTGTGAAATAGAAATGAAAATGCCAGATAGTAGATTCAGTTGCAAAGGTAACTTCTGCTACGTGACTAATTCTTCCCTTGTTTTGTTTTTTTTGACAGATTTATATGAAGAACCTGAGAAAGAGGCAAGTTGCAGTAACTTCACTATTTTTCTATGAACAATAATTACTCAATAGGAACAACAACATCTGGAACATGCTATTGTATACTTAATTATAATTTTTGTCACTTTTACAGGAACCGTCTACGCCTCCAAAGAGAAACAAGTCAGTTTTAGACTTTTTTCCAGCATATTTCTACATGATTTGTTACTTTTCATATTTTATGTGTAATCTTAAAGATTACAGAAAATTGTACACAATTGAGTAAAAAAGGATGGAGAATGTCCATAAAGATACATTTTCAAGTCTTGCTGCACATTTGTAGTTGGATTTAAGTAGGAAACCATTTTATTCAACCCGTGTCTGGATGTTATGTCAACATTTAAGAATGTGGTGATAATGTGAAACAATTTAAGGGTTATTAATGCTTTTGACAGAAGAAAATTCTAGCAATATTTCCTTTATATTGTTCTCAAACAGTCAAATTTAAAGAGCTGAACCCCAAAACGTTATACAAAAAGCTTAAAGTACCTTTGAGAAATGTATTTCTTCTTCCAGAATCTCTCTAATTTATCTGGTCACAAGTTTGAGAAATATTAGTGATTAAAAAAGCTACACCTGCAGAAAAAATATGTTCATAATTACTACTAATTATAAAATGTTGGTTGCATGATGATGAAACAGTGTATGATACTTGTTATTTCAGTCAGCTTTAAATAGTAATTTGTTGTTTTATGCAGTATTACTACCATTAATATCCCTCATTTTGTCTTGTTACAACCACAAATATCTGTTTTATTTGGATTACATGAAAATAATGCATAATTGTGGAATCAAAGGAAATAATCAAATTTTTTTCTTTACATTTTTGAACATTTAAAAACTGCATGACCCTCTTAGAGGCTCTTAGATTTGTGCAGAAATTACAGTAAGACAAGTTTAGTAAACTTAATAGCCATAACTACAACAGAATGGTGTGATCACAACATTTTCAAGCATTACAATGGCCTAGTCAAAGTTCTGACCCATATTCCGTTGAGAACCAGTTTTAAAAATGTATCTTCACCTACAGTTATTCATTCATTTCAACCAAGAATAGTCAAAACCTTCAACAGATGTGTAAAGGCAGTAGAGGCATTGTAGTAAATCTGCACACGCTTTCAGATTTTTATTAGAAAAATAATAATAATCTGAAATTTTCCTTCAACATCACAATTATGCTTTAATTTATGTTGGTTTAAAACATAAAATCCAAGTGAGATACATTAAAGTTTGTGCTTTTAACATGAAAAAGTGCAGAAAACTAAGAAGAGGTATAAAAAATTTTGTATTTGGTTTTCAGTAAATAATAAAAATACTCCTCCTCTATTATTTTATGGTTATGAAAAACTTTATAAATATATTTAATATCCTTTTTTTTTCTCTATAGCATTTTTCCGCCTCCTTTCAAACCGGGACCTTCTTTACCAAAACCGACACCCAGGTAGGAATCGACCCTAAGCAACTACGTCACTAAATCGTTTCGGTTGCCATGACGAACGTAGGAAGTGAAGGACGGGACGGGAGTCTGAGCAACTGAAATTGTTTTTGCCAGTTTATTCCTGGCTTCCACTTGTTCGAGTCAAGCTAATTTGTCTATGAAGGTAACACACCTAGTTGGAGCTATTTCAGCTATTTACAAAATAGCTGAAATAGCTAGCTTAGAAACCGACCCATACCTCCTCCCTCCTGACATTTTGATCAAATTACCGACCTTGCCTGAATTCAAACCACATGATTTATATCATTACTTCATAAACAGTGTTTGCCTTTACACCTGAGCTGCGTTACAACAGAAGAGAGGCTAACTAACCAGTTGGGTGTTGGTTTTGGCTACATGACGGTGCGGCATTGTCTCCATGGTTACTAACGGTTACACACGTACCTTTGCCATAATGCGATATTTAATATATTTCTAATGTGAAAAATATCACATTAGAAAGTATACTTAAAGTATATGAAAGTTTATCTTCTTACCTTTACAAAGTGTTCGCTGCCAATCCGCGGTAACACCGAGAGCTGACAGTCATTATTGACAGCTGCTATCCGTCGCCTCCGTATCTTTCCTCATTAAAAGTTATAAAGTAAAATGCAAAAGTCTGCTTTTCATCCTTGTCTGATTGTGAAGCCGATCGGGCAGCACACTATGAGCATTTTAAAGTGAAATCAACTAAATAGAAGCGATATTATTATTGATTATTATTATTTTGTGGTGGTTGACAAGCAAGGTATTGATGTGCAATACCGCCATCTATTGGAGTGGAGTGTTGACCGGGATGCTGAAGGCATATTACGCCACACCCAAAACAAACAAACAAACAAAAACTGAAAAAAGAAAGATGTTTGTTTTTAGACTAGCTTTAAAGGAAAGCATTGTTTGTCTTGACGTCTGTCATGGCGGAGTAGGCGAAGTTCTAGAGGGCGTGACGTCACGTGCAAACGGTCAAAAGTTCAAACTAAAGCTATTGTTTTGCTAACACTTTACTCATACCAATCTGTTTTTACAGGCTGAATAAATGGGGACCCACGCCTGCTGTAAGTGTCATCAGATGTTGAACAGGAGATTTAAAATGGTTGACTCAGCTGAACTTGGGCACAAACTACATATTTTTCAGATCCAGCAACCTACAGATGACGATGAATATGAACTCTGTGACAATAGTGAGTATTAGTTCAAAAGAGAAGAAAATGAGTAAAAAATGTGGGCTTTTTGTAAACAATATGCAACTTCAGTAAATTAGACCAGAAATTTATATTTTAAGTTGCACTGTTTGCCCACTCACAGGTTCCAGTCATGAACCTCCAGGCGGTCCTCCCCCACGTCTACCTAAACCTGTACAGAGAGAGTAAGCATTACTCACCCTGGAAACACATCATTTACTTGATGACAAGGTCAAAACTGTATCTGATCTGTTTACAGGTCACCAAAGCTGCCTCTTTTGCCGGTAAGAATATGCTGATAAATTAGTTAAATGATTGTAGACCAGTGGTGTCCAAACCTTTTGGTATTAAGGCCAAAAATGTCAAGATGAGAGTACATTTATTGTTTTTAAATCTTCAATAACATATTTAATACACAGGCAAAGTAGTTAAAAATTTGGAGATCATGTCGATCCAAAATATAATCACAGTCTTGGACAGTTGCTGTTTTAAATGACAGGTAAATATTATAAAAAATTTTTTGGGGATTTATTGTCCTCAATATCTATAAAAAAAATTTAAAAAACAAAGATATCCTTTATATTGTTTTAAGATTTTATTTCTCTGTAAAAATCTCAAATTAATCACAAATTTGCTACGTTCTTGAATTATGGACCGAGAGCCCAAACCAAATCCTCCAGAAGGCCGCAAATGGCCCGTGGGCCTCAGTTTGGACATCCCTGTTGCAGACGATGCTTTTTCTTTTTGACCTGATTTTCACCTTATGATGCGAACTCTAATAATGTGTCTTATTGCAGAGACAAGACATGAAACCAAGACCATTTGAAAGTAAGTGAATTCAATTGAAGGATTTGAATTCACTTACATGAATTCAAGTACATTTATTTTAACGTAAATCATCAACAGCTTAAAGATATTTTTTTCAGAGCTAAATTACTCAAAGCAAAAAATAATCTGCCAGTAGAAACTGGCAGATTATTTCACTCAAAGGCAAGGCAAAACTGTCTTCTTATGAGTGAAATAATCGGCCTAGCAACTGGGTTGCTAGGTAACAGCTCAGTGCTTGGCTGGCGTTGCTAGGTAACAATTGTGTAGTAAGTGAAATAATTTCCCAGTGCAACTAAAACTTTTTCATCATTAAGGGATTATTTACTTAAAACAAGCCTCTATATCTTAATCAAAAGTTACTTGTAAGTTAGTTTTGTCTCATTTCCAGTGTTTTTGCAGTAGAATTTGTGTTTTTGCAGTGTAATTAGCAACAGAAGTGAGCCAAAAGCAAGTTACATAAAAACAGAAACTGGAGTTAAATACAATTAATTATGCAATAACTTAAAATAAAAGCATTACCCTGCATTTATGTGTGAATAAAAACTAGAAACAAGCATCAAAGAACAAACTTTATACATTTCTTACAAAAGGCACGTAAAAATTAAAGTTTGTGGATATGTTACAAATTTATTCCTCTTGGTTCTAGCATTGCAAAATGTGAAAAGTTGAAAGTGTGTGAATACTTCTGCAAAGACCTGCAGATGTTTATTTCTGGAAACGGTCATTACGCTAATAACTAAGTAGAAAGGCAGCTAATTTCAGGATGTCTGCATTTTCAAAGGTACCTCCCTGCCTGTGATGCACACAGAACAGAAACCGTCTTCTAAAGCTTTCTCACTGGATCTAAAACGACCAAAGTAAGACGCTCTACACTCAAATTTTACATTTATACTTCACTGATAATCAATTGTCTTAAATCACAGCTTCTGTCTGTGTATTTACTGCAGTTTACTGATTTTATTTTATTTTTTTACTTCCTTGCAGAATCCCCCTGCCACAGTTTACACCGCCCAGTAAGTTCTGATCCGTAAGTTTGCAACCATTCACATTAAATTTCTGTTTTTCCAAATCGACTGATGCAAGTTATTGTCCCAGAACCAGCTGAGCGGGGATGCATTGCTGCTGAAAATGGTTCAACAGACCAGGACAAGGTGTGCTTTACATCTACTTTTACATAAAGAGCGTTGATTTAAATGTTTCAGCTCTGTAGATGCTTTAATTTCAGGATGCAGATGTTTATCACAAACCCTGGTTTGCCAACGGGTGTGACCGTAAAACAGCAGATGACGCTTTACTGCGATCAAATAAGGTTTGAATGGACGAGAGCGCGTATGAAAGTGTTTGTGCATGAAAGCCGTAGGGGTTGACTGGGAGTGTTTTCTGTTTCAGGACGGTGCGTTCATGGTGAGAAAGAGCTCGGGTCAGGATGTGCAGCAGCCTTACACGTTAGTGGTGTTTTACAACGGCAGAGTCTACAACATCCCGATCCGCTTCGTGCCGAGCACCAAGCAGTACGCGCTGGGGAGAGAGAAGAAGGGAGAAGAGGTACAGCGCCTTCATTTGGGCTGCTAACATCAGACTACTTTTAAATTCACTGCAGACACATTTGTCTTGAAGATGAATGTCATATTAATTATGCAAAATTCACATTTTGCACGTTTTTGTGCTCCCATTTGGATCTCAAATTTAAAAAAAACACACATCTGTTGTTGACAGTAAATTAATATTTTTTGGTGTCTGAAAAATGAGCCTTTTCAAAAACATCTGGGGAATATATATAGATATATCTATATGTATATATATATATATATATATATATATATATATATATATATATATATATATATATATATATATAGATAGATAGATAGATAGATAGATAGATAGATAGATAGATAGATAGATAGATAGATAGATAGATAGATAGATAGATAGATAGATAGATAGATAGATAGATAGATAGATCTATCTATCTATATGTATATATATATATGGGAATATTTTTGTCACTAAGCATCACAGCATTCAGCCTTTAACATATCTAGGTCAAACTAATAAACCAGTTGTTTTTCTCTGTGTTTTTACCCTTCAGTTCTTCAGCAGTGTCTCTAGCATCATAGAGAACCACCAGAAGAACCTGCTGGTTCTGATTGACAGCCAGAGCAACACAAAAGACGCCACCAAGCTGTTTTTTCCTGTAAAGCCATAGACGACCGTCTCAGTTCTTTCACGTTGCATCTCTACGGCCCGTTTTCAACGTGTTTCCAAGTATGACAGAGCTATAGGTGGCGGTAGTTTGAAACCGACCAAAAGGTGCTCAAGAGCTTGCAGCAGGATTCCACTGCAGTCCTGGTTCTTCCACATGGAGACATTTACAGAAATTAAATTAACAGGAAGGTTTTAAAGTAAGATCCTGGATGCAATTTTTTCTTCTTCTTGTGGCTTTATGTGGAGTTTTAGTTCTTCAAAATTACATTTTCATTACTTCCAGCTATCCTTTTCCACATTGTGACCATTATCTTGCTGTATAATGCAACTTGCATGCTTCACTGAGGCAGTTTTTACATTTGTAGCACATCCTGATCTCTCTGTGATCATGCTTGATGAGTTTTTGCTCATAGTTTTTGTTTCTTTTTAAGCAGCAGGTTATTGTTGTTCACTCTTCCAGTAAAAATCCTGCTTGTAAAGTGTACAGTTTACTGCTTTTCTTACTGCCACCTGTTTTATTACTACCAGTTTCCATGGTTCTCTAAATAACATCATCTACAAAGTATGACACTGCCGCTGTCCTTTCTGCGCTTTTGAGCGTTTTGGAGGTAATTATAGTTTTTGCATTTTTATCACCGATAGTTTTCTTTAAGCAGGAACTTTTCTTAACAATAGGTGTTCGTTGTTTCATTACAGATCATTTTTGTAAAATGTAGTAAGTTCTGTTTTGTAGAAATACTCAATAAAACATTTTGCCCAAAGGTTTGTTCTGGTGCTGTTTTTGTTTTCTCATATTGTAATAAATTCCCTTGTTCATTTTCTGGTGCTAAAGAGCGAGTTTTTGTTTTTGCTCAATCATAATTTCTAAAAAAGTACAGCATAGTAAAAGTACTCCTAAAAGTATATTTTTTCAAAAAAGTTACTCAAGTCTATGTAACTAGTTACTACCCAACTCTGGGTATATATTTTTAAATCTCTGTTCTACAAAGCACATTGATATCTGTAATAATAAATTTGACATTTCATCAATACATGTCAAATATATTGATCAATGCTCCAGTTTTTATTAATCAAAGGCAGATCTCAACAAGTTGGCTTTCAGTCAGTGTTTTGGCAGTTTTTCAGTTTTCTTAAAGTTTGAGGTGCACAGAAGCTGAATTCTGCTTCTTCATGTCTGGTTCTGGTTCTGGGGATGCAGACCAGAACCAGAACCAGAAGAAATGAGTAATTTTGAATATCTTATTTTTATTAGCTGTAGGCGGAAAATCGTCATAAGTAACAAAATATAAAGGCTTTCAAACATCCATCTGTTTGTAATTAATCAATATAATGTAAATAAATGAGACCTTTTAATAACATTCTAATTTACTGCATTAGAATGTTGTTCAGGAAATAATATCTACAGCTTTCAACCATGTTTTGTTTTCTCTAAAATTTTTGTGGTTAAGATAAGAACATTTATGGTGGTTAAACACTTACAGGCTCTGAGTGTTTACCTCTGATCTTAATCTGCTTTCTATATGCGACAGCTGTTGCAGTGAAGTCTCTTTAAACAACCCAAATGACTCAACGTGTGAAACCAGCAATGATATGCAGTTAGACATTTGTTGCCTGCAGGTGCGCTACAACTAGAAGGAAGTAGAAAAGTTTACAACCCGTACCCAAACGTCAACTGTCTCGTTATTTCATACTTCCCAAAAGCTAGCACATAGATCCAAAGCAGCAGACGGATTCAGAAGAATTTATAACTCTTGTTTTATTAGGATTTTTCATGCTCAGTCAGGAAATGATCCTTTGAAATCAATGAGGAATTAAGACAGTGTTGCCGCAGCAAAAGGGAGCTGGACTTCTTACTTCAACAGTTACTGTAAAAATTTAAATAAAAATGTTTCGATTCGTCTCATCGCCACTCAAAACCAGCAAGTTTCATTCGTAATGCTATCACACCCATGCAGTTTTATTGCATAGTCATAATTTCCAGGCACTTGGTGAATATTCTCAGGTTATTTATTTTTACAGTACCTATAGCAGATTATATACAAGACTAATTATTTAAATTTAAAAATAAATCATTGAAAACAGGGATTTTTGCACACATTTCCCATTTAAATAAGGGGCCGTGGCTACATTAGTGAAACAAAGAGCCACAGCAGGATTGTCAAAGGCTAAGGCCTAAAAAGGTGAGGTAAAGGGCAGGAAAATACATTTTATAGTGCAATTCAACAATTAGCATCATTTCAAGTCCTCAAACCTCAAATCTTCAAGAAATAAAACAAAAATCTAATCTGTTAAATCTATTTTTTTTCTCTTTTTCTAAATCCATTTTGACAGAAAATAATTAAAAATTGTGACCAGGGATATTAACACCAACATGCATACATGCATGAAAAATAGAGCTCTCACAGTAAATAATATACTTTCTGAACATGATTCAACATTCATACAAAAGAATTTAGAAATACACAGATTCCTTAGAAATAATGCATAAAAGAAGCATTAAAAGACTAAATCTAGCAGGATAAATAAATGACAGCTTATTGTACTTTTTTGTTGTTATTTTTATACACACATTTGGTATATCTGAGTAATTTACAGCATTCTGCCTCCAATAACATAAATATGACAGCTACCACACTGTGTAGTCTACCCGTACATAATCTGCTCCAAAAACAGAGAGTATGGCAAATTAACAGATTACAGTGTTTTTATAAAATAATCCACATGACAGTGTACCTAAATCACCTTAAATAAAACCTTTTTGGAGGCAAAAAGACTAATAGAAATAAACTAAACTCTCTGTATTGAGCTTTACTGGAAGAGAAACAAAAGGTAACTGTTTACCCTGAGAATGTGAAACTTCCAGGAAGCATCATCAATTTATTTATAAAATAAAAAATAAAAAATAAAAAAATCACAAGACAGATCTAAAATAATAATTTCACTACAAAATGCAAATTCTTGCAAAGTATTTTTGCTCTTTCTAGTACAAATGTCTTAATATTCTTGAAATAAGACAAAACTAACTTACAACTAACGTTTTAGCAAAAATATAGAGGCTTGTTTTAAGTACACAATTCCTTAATATCGATGACAAAGGGAGAGTTCTACTGGAGTCGTTACCTAGCAACGCCAGCCAGGCTCAGCCCGTTACCTAGCAACCCAATTCGAGTTACAATGGTAGATTATTTCACTTATAACAAGATATTTTTTCATGTTATAAGTGCCAATAAAATTAGCACTTTTTCATCAATATTAAGAATTACTGACTGAAACTAACTAAAAGCTTATCTATTAGTTAGTTCTGTCTTGTCTAAAGTGTAGTACAATATTTAAAAAAAGAAACTAAACCAAAAATATTTGGTGAGATTTTGTGTTTTTGCAGTGTTTTTTTCCAGATTTAATTTTTCTTCCCCCCACCCCATCCAGTGCGTGTGACGTTTAAGACTTTTCACAGTTTGGCTTCCTCCAGTCCATCAGGTGGCGCTGCCGGTGGAGCATCATCTCCTCCTGGCTTGCGAACACCCGGCCACAGAACCAGCAGGAAACCCTCAATGAGGCGTCCCGGCCGGGCGACGCCACGCCCACGATTTCGTACTTTTTCCTGCTCACCCTGCGGAACTTCAGCCTCAGGGTGAACCTCTCCTGCACCGAGTTCTCGCCATGATCGTCCGTCATCGCTGCCGCCCCACCACCACTCAAAACCGATAGAGCCCTGAGAGTCTGCCGGGAGAGCAGGACTCTCCGCACCTGCCTGTACTTGTTGACAACCTCCATGATGCGGGCCACCTGGGGGATGTCGGCGTCCGGGTGGTTCAGCACCACGACGGGCTGGTGTCCCGCCGGACGTTTGACCGGCTGGGATGGATTTACGGCGACTAACCTCAGCGTTCTCGGCTGATGTTTCGGAACCAGCTGACAATGAGGCCTAGCCGCCCCCGCTGACGGCTCCCGCTGACTTGCTTCAGCTTCAGGTGACCGGACGCCGCTCAGGAGATGCTGGCTGAAATCTGTTGACGCCTCTTCGCATCTTGACCCTTGATCACTTTGCTCTGCTGGACGTTCAAGGCTCGAGTCCAAATTTGCCTTCACTGTAAAAAATAAAGATGATTAGTAAAGGAAAATTTTACAGTAAAGCAATATTATTCAAAATTAGCAGTAAATCAATTAATAGCACGATAAATTAAAATAAGCTTGATAATTTCCAATCATTAAAGAGGTTGTCTCACTTGATATCATTGAAAAGCAAACACTCTGACTTTTTTTCTTTGTTTTGTTTTTTCAAACAACATGCCTGCTACTTTTGCCTGTTTTCCTTGTTTAAGCTAAATTGATCAATATTTTTTAAATGACAGAGAATTCATAATCCATTTTAATTATTGTTGTTTTGTTTCTTATTTTGGATGTTCAAAACGTTTTCCAGTTCCAGTGTTAAATGTGATTTAGAAATTAAACTTTTTTGATCTTTCGGTACATCATTTTTATCATTATTATATTATCTGAGAATGTTCTCAAAATGACAATATTATCGTTTATCTCAATAATGTCACAGAAGGCATATATACAACTTTATGGTAAGAATGGGATCCAAAATAATCAGAACAGTTGAAGCTAGATCCGTCAAGATAAATAAGTTAGAAATTATCGTTAACTGGAGCATACAGACTCAATAAAGGCCATTTGCTGAAAGAACATCACACTGAGAGCAGTAATTAGTCCAAAAGATATAAATTTTGCATTTTAGATATAAAAAAATACATTTGCCTATAAACATGGTCTACCCAAAATTTTCCAAGTGGCATTGCTTTATCATCACATTTTCCGCTCAAATTTAATGAACAAATCAGCTCTACACTGCATCGATGAGCTTTTTGGATGTTGACGTTGGAAGTACTTTTTTAGACGCATCGTGCGTCCAGTTTAAAATGTTGATTAGAATTTAAAGTTTATTTATCTTTGAGAATAAAATGTTCTTGCATTATTGTTATGTTATTACTATCATATTATCTCAAAGCAACAATGTTGTTTATCGCAATTTATCTGAGACAATAAAATTTGTCTTATTGTGACACTTTGTGTTCTTGTGATTGACAGGAAATGAAATATTATCTATTTCTGAACTAATTTTGTATTGTGCTTTTTCAGCTTAGTGTGTTTTTTTCTTTTTTGACTCGACTGAAGATAAAATAAAAGAAAATATCGCGATAAAAAGTCCATATCGCCCCTCTCTACTCTCTCTTTGCAGAAAGTGGTTTTCCAGTACTCATTTCATGGCTGCAGAGTTTGAACTATAAATTACCGTCTTACCATGTGGAGAAGAACCACCAGGACTTCTCTTCTCCTCCGTCTCCTCGTTGGATTTTTGTAGCGCCGACTCTTTGTGCGCCGTGCCCACATTGGTCACTGATGCAGCCACAGGATTCGTCTCGCTTGTTCCTTCAGCAGATCCCCTTTTGTCTGAGAAATCCTGTGACTCCTCTAGATCGTCTCGATGTTCATTTTCCGTCGTAGCATCTTCAGCCTTCGCTGGTCCTACAGAGTCACAGATTGCAGTTTGTCTAGATGGATCAGGAAGGCCCGCCGGGGAACCTTTGATGGCATTTTGCTGAGGATTCAGCGGCTCCACGTGACCATTGATCTCAACATGTTTTGGAGATGAAGAGCTTTGAGAAACCCACTGTTTCCCCTTTACCAGATTCTTCTTTATGACAATCTTTAAGACCTTTCCCTCTGGTTTTCTTTGCACTTTTTTAAACCTGGCTTTTCTTCTCCGCCGTCGTTTTTTCATCTTCCCCTCACTCTCATTCGGCAACTTTAAATCACTCGACTTGCAGATGCCCACATCATCTACAGGCTCTTCCAGTTTTTCACCGTTTTCCTGGATCTCTGAATCAGTCTTTAATTTGCGGTTCTCCCGGTTTTCCTGCGTCCCAGCGCCAGACGACAAGAAGTCACTGCACGGTTTGTTTTCAATCAAACAAGGCGCCTGGTTTTTCAGATTTGGATTAAATCCGTTCTGGTCACTTGCACACAAAGAGTCGCCATTGGCGCTTTGGGGACAGGTAGGTTCCTTATCTGCGGAGGCCATTTTCAACCTTTTCGCGTAAGCGGCACCGTTCTGAGCTAGCGTTATTTTGTTCTTGACAGTGAGGACGGCGAGATCTGATGTGTTGGGCGCGATGCCGTTTTCTGAGTTTTTCTGAGGGACGTTTGATAGAACGGATTTGAGAGCCTTGGTCCACTTCTGGTCGTCGGTTTCCCCGGCGACAGATTGCATCAAAAACTGCTGAGTCTCTTCTAACGTTGTCTGTGGGTCAGAAAGATGGCAGTATTTATCCAGAAACTCCTTCCCGGGAAGCGACAGACAGTCCTGCGTCAACCAGCAGGTGTCTCTGACTGTGCTTCTCGTTAACCTCGTCTTCACTCTGGGGATCTGCTCATTTGGTTTCATTGATATGGAATGAATTCGCCTCCCATCTTTTCTCTGGTTGCCATTCTGGCAAACATGAGCAGTTTTAACGCTCTTATTGATCATCCATTTCTCAGGCGCCTCGCCGCCGCAGAACTCATGACCACCAACTTCTTTTTCTTCAACGGTTAAATTATGTTTATATATGTGGTCTAGAAACACCCGAAAGTCACATGTTGAGAATTTCTTGCACGTTTCGCATAAATACATCCCGTCCGAGCAGTGATACATAGTCAGGTGTGCACTAAACTCAGGCCAGGTGCGCTGAACGTTGTCGTTGCACATGCTGCAGGTAGAAAAAGTGTCTTTGTGGCTTAGCAGGTGAACCTGAAGGTAGGAGAATTCATGGGTGCTAAAGGTGCACATATGGCAGGAAAAAACGGGTGGACTGCCTCCGTGTTTTTCCAAGAAGTGCCTCGCCAGGTCTTTGGCGGCATAATCCGAGTTGTCCCCACACTGAGAGCAGGGGAACCTGAGCATACTGCCGCCGTCGTTTGTGACTCGGGCTTCCCGGGGAGGCTCCTTCGATGGAGGCCAAACGCTGGTCTGCTCCCACTTCTTCGCTATCTTCTTTGGCCCATTCTTATCTAGGCTTTGCATAGCTGGGGGCTGAACGACAGTTTTCCTGAGGTGGAGCCGTCTGTACCAGCTTCTATTCTTCTTGCTGACTTGCCGTTTTCTGTGGCCCGTTGAGGTGGCTGTGCAAACATCCATGTTTCTTCTGGTTTCTGGTGCAGAAAATATGCAACGTTAATAAAAACAGCATTGTTTAGAAGTAAAAAAAATACATTTTGAACAAGAGATGTATTTTTACTTTAATTTAATGATCATAATTAAATGTAAGCCCCCAAAACAAGCTTGTAATTTTTAAACAGGTCCACCTGTTGCTTGGCCCAGGTCCAAAATACCCCACGGTGGGCATTAGTGTGTCACAAACAACAAACACGGATATTTATCAACAACATGCAGAAAATAACAATAGCTTCACCTGCAAGATTCATAACCAGTTTTTAAAAGAAACACACGAAATAAATTTTAAAAAACATAATTTTTTTACGACTTGTTAAAAGGAAAACCAAAACAAGAAACGCACTAAAACTTAAAACGACCGAGCACAAACAGCCAGGGGGTCGTTGGTCCATTGTTTAGTTAAAGTTAACCACAACAAAGCGATAAAGACTCGCTTTGCAACGCACAGAGAAGACACAGAAACACAAATTAGAGGAAAAGAGGGGGGCTGAGCGTCTCTGTTTATATCTGAACACGCATTTAGTGGCGTTAACTGCGGTTTGAATTAACGCGACGCTTAAGAAGAGGAGCTTACAAAGACGAAATAAGTTATAGAGCACAAAGCGCGACGATAAAGTTCCCGTACACCACCGCGTTTCCACGCCGACTCGACTTATTACCGCAGACAAAGCTGTCGGGTGGGATAAATTCATAGTAAATGTGGCGTTGTCTCGGGTGTTTGGGGTAATTTTTTTCTCTTTACCTTTTTCTTTTGTGGAGAGCTTGACAGCTCATCGAGTGGCAGCCATGATGGTTTCATCCGGGGATTACAGCCTGCGAGCAGCTTTAGCCGTTAGCTTCCTCGCTGCTGCTGTTGCTGCTGTCCCAGGCCTGACGCTCCACAAAAACACTCCGCTGCTCCTCTGCCTCCAATGCTTTCACTCCGTTTTGCTGAGTTATTCATTCCTGTTGACATTGTTGTTTAGTTTCACACGTTACAGCCGCAAAATATAGTGTATTTAACCAGTATTTAATATGAAATGAACAACTGTGACGTTAAAGGATTGAACGGTTTTCTATTTTGTTTTTTTGCAATTACTAAACTGAAAGGTGGGGCATTCATCAACCTCTTTTACTCTAACCATAAATAAGTAAAGTTAATCAGAGTTTACTTAATTGGAAAAGAGGGTCCACTTGTTTGTAGTTTAATCTCAGTGTAGTCATGTTTTGGGGTAAAATAACAAAAATTAAAAGTAGCTGTCCAAGAAATTACTCAAGTAAGAGTAGAAAGGTCTGCTCAAGTACTGAGTGACTGATCAAATTATTTATTATTTAATATTTCAAAATTACATAATCCAGACAAGCCAATATATACAGTTAAGTGGAAATGACACTAATTTATATAAGTAGCAAAAAAATAACAAAAGAACATATTTTCAAATCAGTTTCTTTCAATAAAAAACTTATAAAACATTAACAGAATCTGCAGGTGAGTGTCTATCTGGTGAATTGTTGGTTAAATGTTTGTTTTACATGTTTGTTTTTCATTCAGTGGGTAGAAAATCCAGAAATTTTACTCAAGAGTGGTTGATACTTCATAATTAAATTACTCAAGTAAAATTAAAAAGTACATCATAGTAAAAATACTCCTAAAAGTAACTTTACTCAAGTAAATGTATTTGAGTAAATGTAAATAGTTACAACCCAACTTTGGCCGTGTTGAGTGACCTGATTATGCTGGTTTGTTAGATTTTGTTTGAAAATAACCTTTTTCAAAATTAGTTTGATTATAATATCAAATATGATTTCATAAGAAAATAATAATAATAATAAAGGAGAGACCTGAAAACATCAGATAATTAAGTAATATAATGTGTGTAACTTAGTTACTGCAATAACTGAACTTTTTAACTGAATTGTTTTGTTTTCACACCAAGCGTCCTACATCAGAAATCAATTATCAATGAGCCACTTCTTTTTTCTGTATTTTATTCGCTGACAAAAAGAAGTCCAATGTGCAAAAGCTATAAGGTTGCATTTTATGGTTTATTTATCCACCTTGGTAAGCAATAAATGCAGATTTATCTTTCTATTGTTTCCTTCTTCTCCCCATACCCACCAGGTACATGCTGGTCCTGTTTCTATAGTTATAGAAAATGGCTTCACAGCTCTTCCTGTCTGACTTACAAAAGCAAAACAAAAAACCAACCAAACAAAAAAGGTTAACCTACAAATTAACCCCAAGATATAGGGTAAGCCAAAAACAAATTTCAACAAATTTTATAAACATAAAAAATAGATATCTCCAAAAGGATAATAATAATAATAATAATAATAATAATAATAATAATAATAATAATAATAATAATAATAATAATAATAATAACAATAATAATAATAATTGAGTGAGACGCTAATTTCCAAAGTGTTAGTGTCTTTTAAAACGTTTACAAAACTATATTTGTCATAAAATAGTAAATGAAACATTCCTTATAAGGTAAAGGGTGAAATGATCACAATGCTGATTACAGACCACAATTGCTTTTTGGTTTGAATGAAGACAGACTCAGGAGCTTATGAGCTTCTCCCTAGACTTGGGAAATATGTTGAGACACTTCACAGTTAGGACACATTTTTGTTTATGATATTTTTAAAAATGTTAAACCCTGTCGTCCTCCCTTTACCCCAATCATTCCAGTGAAATCTACAAGGCGCTGCTCCTTGTCTAATTCAAATTTTTCCACTGGCTGATGTGCTAAGGTCCTCCGGAGCAAAGTGCTGGCTACAGACATAGATGCTCCCACGGATGATTTGAAAACTTGGTCCCTCATCTCTCCTGATTGCTCTCACCCAACAGGCACATATTGTTGGGTCCACAGGAAAATCATGGAAACTCAAATATGGATTTCTTTTTCAAGCAACTCAAGCAGGAGTTGTTCAAGCAACTCCTGCTTGAACAACATGGTACACTGCAATAGCAACGTCCTGATGATTCTGCCATGTTTGTTTGGTGGGTTGCTGCTGAGAAAGATGGACACAACAAAACAAAACAAGAAATTATGAATCATATCAAAATATGTAAATGATTTAATATTTACAACAGTATTCTAAGCAATACTCCATGATTTTACATTAATATAGGAAGTAAACCTTTGAACTTTACAGCACTGACAGGCAGCGGTGTAAATTCTTAGCTACCCGTGGCTAAAGCTGTTGCTAGCTCGCTGAATTTAAAATTGTAGGCTGTTTCCCTTATACACGCTAAGAAAATTGTAAATTAACGATGTCACTGACATGACTAACTAACAGGTAAACACTGGTTTTATTAACGTTGGTAGAAAAAGTAAACTTTTGATGTTACAGCACTGACATGAAGCGGTGTATATTTTGGCTAAAGCCACTGCTAGCTGGCTTACCGTCTAATCAGACGCTGTTTCTCTTATACACTGTAAGAAAATGGTAAATTGACAAAAATGGATAACGTTGCCATTTCTAATTAACACGTCAATATTGTTTTATTAACTTCACCTTTCGCTATACCCTAAAGATGATGAGTTTACATGAATTGTCCTGCCAGGTTTTTTTAGGCAAAAGCACGCTGGAAGTACAGATACAACGCATCGAGTCAGAACGGAAGTCATCTGACGTAATTGTGAAAATGGCCTGAAGGTTTTTGACATTGCGGGTCACAATGCAAGAAATGTGCCACTTTCTTTTTCTAGCTGATTAAAATTTTAGATATGTAATCATTTTGCATGTATATCTTGATCATACAAAACGTGGGACAAAACATTTGAGATGTAAAGAAGAAACAACGCCACCTACAGTCAAAGTATAGAATAATATAACACCTCCCGCGTGCGGTTTCTATAGTTACACGCTAAAAAATAATGGCAATAATTTGGATTATTTAGCCTATCAGAAGAGAAAAAAATATATAAGTGTAACTGTTTCAAACAAAGTATTTAATTACCAACGTAAATCTTTAGCTGCAAATTCACTTGCTAATAACCAGATGTGAACTCTCAAAGTTAAAGCTGGGTCTTGCGAACCTCCACATCAACTCCTGCTGGTGAGCTCATTGATAAAAGTCTGAATTACCATTAAAATGGCTCACCATTTTAAGCTGAGATGTTGTACATGTCGAGAGGAGAAGGAATAATAAAGAAGAGGAGACATGAGCAACAGCTGAAGTGAAAAGTTTATATTGTGCAAGTTCACCAGACCCAGGACTGTTTTGGTAGTGCACTTCTGCTTATTGGTGAGTAAAATTGTATGTAATCATTCAATATATTTATTAGTTAACTATTTAGCTTGAAGTTAATCATTTAATTCCAAAGTATAGTTTTAAGCTAAATATTAGCTTATTTTGCAAATATTTAGTTGTGAAAGCTGCTAATGATAGTTCATCAGTAGCTTTCAGTAGCTACTAATGAAACTAGCAGCTAAATGAAAGCTGGATAATTAGCTAGTAGCTAAATATTTTAGATAGATAGCTTAAAGCTAAACAGTTATATATAACTGTTAAATATATAGCTTCAAGCTAAATATTTTGTTTGGGACTGTAGTTTGAAGCTAAATCTGTAGCCTCAAGCTAAAATTAATCAATTGCTAACTAAATATTTAGATAAAGTTGATTAGTTAGTAGGCAATCTAATTATTTATTCTCAAACTAAATATTTAACTCGCTAATAAAGTATTTAGTTTGAAACTGTCATTTATAATAACGTGATGAAAATATCACTTTGAATAATGAACCCCATTTTGTTTTTCCCTTATGACAATAATCCATATTACTGCTGGTAATTTTGGACAATGTAACTTTACAGCCCATAAACGCCCAATTCCAAAACTACCCATTAATTTATACTTGGGCCGTAGTTGGTAGTGATGCTTTCAAGTGCTAAAGAAAATGTAAAGATGCCACCATCAAATAACGGGTATGAAAACATGAAGATGTGCGACGGATAACTTTAAAAGTGGCTCATTCACATTTTGATTCTTATCTCACTTTCCGAACCCCATTTCTCTGGTGTCATTGGTTGTTCTGATTGACGAGCTACGGAGCGTTGCGTTTTTTCGAGCAGCACTTGAACGCACCTGTGGAGTTTGAAGAACTCGTGTTGCTGCCGCCTGCGAGCCTAAAACAGCGAGACCAAGCAAAGCATGATCGGCTAGTCCAAACTGCCCTTTTCCTCCAGTGAACCGGCGCATTGGGTGAGTCTGCACCGATCATTCATTTCCATGTCACGGATTGTAAAGCTGATTGAGTTGTGACACCCACGGGATCGCTAACCGATGCGTGTTGAAATCCTGCGTGCAAAACGTTGCGTTTTAAACGTTGAGAGCGCATCTTCAGCACCCAGTATGAGTGTGCTAATCACTTTAACTTTGTTTTGACTTCCAGAGGTTTAAAAAGCCCTGTCTTAAATGGAGCTAGAGGACCAATGGTGGAAGGGACAACTTGCTGCAGATATTTACCAGGCGCTCAGATGCAAAGTGAGGGCGATTGACCATCAAATGGAGCCACAGTGGAGTAAAAATAATTAACAATTTCAGTGCATCTATATCGTTTTTGATAGCTTGTGTTCGTCCTGTACTTTACCGATGTTTTTTTTACCAGTCAGGCAGGCCATTATGACCACATACCTCCAGCAGGTAGCAACAATTGTACTCAAATAACTACTTAAACATATTTTATTCAAGTAAAAGTCAAAGGTAGCTATCCAAGAAATTATTCAAGAGTAAAAAAGTATTTCGTAAAAAGTCTACTCAAGTAGTGACTATCTGATCAAATTGTCAATCATCTTATATTTAAAAATTACATCATCAGATGGACTAAAATGTAAAGTTGAGTGGAAATTTTGGTATTTTAAGGACCAAAATGACAATATTTTTTATAGGTAACATTTTTTGTTACCTATAAAAATATTGTCAATATCAGGCAAAAGAAAATTTTTCCAAAACAGTTTCTTTCAATAAAAATCTTTTAAAACTTTCACATAAGCTGCAGGTGTGTGTCTGTGTCTGTCAGTTTCTGGTTAAAACATGTTTGTTCTTCCTTCAGTGGGTAGAAAATACAGACAGTTTACTCAAGTAAGAGTAGAAATACTTCAAAATAAAATCACTCAAGTAAAAGTAAAAAGTACAAAATAGTAAATATTATAATAGTAAACTTTAAAAAACAGTTACCAAGTAAATGCAGTTAAATTACATTTACCCAACTCTGCCTATTAGCTATGTTTCTGCCTTGACTTGTTGACTCCACCCCTGAAAGTTGTGAGGTAGAGCCTCTATTGATCTGACTTTTTGATTGATTTGTGATCTGGTAGGTTTGTTTGCTAACTAAACGAGAATAAATTTATTATAGAATGCTGCTAAAAAATCCGTGAACAGTTGTAGCAAAAATCATATTGGTGATATTTGTCAAAGTAGCCTCCATAAAGCGTCCTACTGCCTTACCTGGATGATGTTTTTCCCATCATGCATCATGGTTCTGTTGGTTCACCAGGTAACCAACCATTCTTGGGAGCCATTCTTCTGTTGCAGTTTTGATGCAACAGATTTCCCAGTGTTGGTGGTCAGCATGGTAACCCGACTGATTAACCAATAAGCAACAAACTGCAACGCACTTTTCATTCTGGCCCGTTTCATCAGAACCAGCATTAAGCCTTCGTCTGCGTCAGTGAGTTTTGTACCACTGCTTCCTTTGGTAGGTCTTGGACAGTTCATACCAGGATCCCACCAACAAGCTTTGGAGACCCATCGAATCTGTCATTTACCACCACTGTTTGGTCCAACTACTTCAAATTTTTATGCTTTTAATTATTGGTGGGACTTGATAAAAAAAATTTAAATTAACCAGGGTTAATTAATCCAACTGTATATCAACAAACTAAGCAACATTTTCAATTCAATAATCATTTTTGCTGGTCAATTATTGAATAAATACACATATGAGCTCAACAACTAAGATATTTATTGTTTTCAAAATTCGGTAGTAACTAGTTACATTTACTCAATTACATTTATTTTAGTTTTTTTTAAGTACTTTTAGGAATATTTTTACTATGTTTTACTTTTTACTTTTACATGAGTAATTTTGTTATGAAGTATTTCTACTTTTTCTGGAGTAAAATTTCTAGATTCTCTACAAACTGACTGGAAAAACAAACATCTTTGTGTAGACACACACCTGAAGTTTTTGTCAAAGTTTCATAAGTTTTTTTATTGAAAGAAACTGATTTGGAAGAAGTGAATTTTGCCTGATTTTGTTATTTTTTTATTATTTATATGAATTATTGTTGTTTCCACTTAACTTTATGTTTTGGTCTGTCTGATGTAATTTTTAAATATTAAATTATTGATAATTTGATCAGTTACTCAGTACTTGAGTAGACTTTTTTTACCAAATACTTTTTTTTACTTGGATGGCTACTTTTTACTTTTACTTGAGTAAAATATGTTGAAGTTGTTCTACTCTTACTTAGTTACATTTTTTGGGAACTCTACCCACCTCTGATTGTTTTAAAATCTGCTATTTATGTTATCCAACCATAAGATTGGTGCAAAGTGCTGTTAAGTGATCATTCATGCAACTTATTCTGAAATGTGAACTCTGGATGCTAACATTAGCGTTGGGGACGACTGTGCTGCTGCAACATGTTCAGCATTGAGATGGATTTTTAGGATTTAATAGCTTGATAGGCTAACTCCTGTTGGCACAAAATAGTCTTTCCCAGCGTCCCATCAGATCATTTTATAAAGCAAAAATGAATGACAAGCAACTTTGTCTTCCATCGATGTTGTTTACAGAAGTTGCTTGTGCGTGAGATATGCAGTTGTACCAGAAACACATGAATATAAAAGGTTCCAACTGGACCTTTTGTATGTAAAAGAAAAAAGGAAAAACATTGAACACATCACTGTCATGGAAGAAATTGCTCACTTGGTGCTTATATAAGTGATTTTCTTTCTTTGTGCTTGAAGTAAGAAAATATTATTTAGAAAGTTTACTCATATCAGTAACAATAATATTGTTTTAATATCAAGCTTTAATATCTTACTAAAATAATTAACTATGAAAACACAAAATATTTTAACATAAAAACCTCTTTGTGAGAAAAATTATCTACTCAGAAAGAAAACAAGCATAAACATCCTTAGTTTAAGACATTTAATCTTATTTAAATTTCAGTTTTTGCCATATACCAACTACAAACATCTGTAGTTATGCAATTTAAAGGTCAGTGGTCATAATGTTATGACAGATTATTATTGTTTTACTTTCGGTTTTATTTTATTATTGTATATCCATTTTGTAATTGGTTAAGGGAATACAGATGCAAACAGTGAATATTTATATTTGTGTTGTACATGGTGTCTGTGTTGTGAATACAGTTTATTATTGCTGTGGTTCTGGAACAGGAGCTCAAACTGCCGTCCTACAGAGGCCAGTCCCCTCAGCTGAACCTCAGGCGATACTTTGCAGACCTCATCGCCATCATCTGCAACCGCTTCTGCCTTTGCCCCGTGGCCAGACACCTGGCCGTCTACCTGCTGGACCTCTTCATGGACCGCTATGACGTCACCATGCAGCAGCTTCACATGGTCTCTCTGTCCTGCCTCCTTCTGGCTAGTATGTGTATCTGTGACCTCTCAGTTCAGATGCTCTGTCAAATCGCCATATGCGTAGCAAAAACTGTCGGGTATATCTGTCAGACAAGTATGCGCCACCTGCTTTCATTTAATCATGACATCCTGACGAAGATGTTAGATCATAAACTTTGTTATTAACAGCTGTATGATAGCCAAACTTAGCGGTTAGCTAGCCAGACCATCATCAAGTTTTATACAGCACATTTTGTTGTTGATTGTAGCTGCAGCTGCTTTAAACACACTTTGAATCCCTGACAATGCATGTATATCCATCTAGTTATCATTGAAACAATTTATTAACTTATTTTTTGTCGTATCTTGTCACGTACGCCAAACTGACAGCTCCTCTAAATGTAGCGGACTCTTAATGCGCACGCCTGCGTACTCACTGCATGTACGCTAACAGGCAGTTGTTGTTTTTTTAAATAAACTTTGTTTACAAATAAAGAATATACAATTGCAGTAACAAATCCGTAGGACTCCATGAGAAAAAGAATAACAGGTCACAAATCAAATTCATCACTGAAGCTATAAGTTTCATAGCTTGGTGCATAATTTTAATGAGTCCTAAAAACATCTCAAATAAGCTCTAAAACAGTGAGGTTAGGTTTGTTTTTAGCCAGTTTGCAGGCATGTATGTGGAACTTGGCCAACCGAATAAGAATGTTTATAATATGTTGAGCGGTTTGTTAATGCGGCTAACTTTGTCCTGGTTGACTCAGGTAAATTTGAGGAAAGGGAGGACCGCGTGCCGAAGCTGGAGACCCTGAACAGCCTGGGGTGCATGAGCTCCATGAACCTGGTCCTGACCAAGCAGGGTTTGCTGCACATGGAGCTGCTGCTGCTGGAAACGTTCAGCTGGAACCTGTACCTTCCCACCGCAGCTCACTTCATTGATTACTATTTGTCCGTCGGCGTCCTGGACGGAGATCTGCACGACGGCTGGCCCCTGGCGAGTCTGGAGAAGACCAAGCTGTACATGGCCAAGTACACAGACTACTTCCTGGAAGTCTCCTTGCAAGGTGAAGATTAGGCAGAGGAAACCAGAGAACCTGTTTCTGTGTGTTGAAGATTTATTTTAGGAACGAATAGAATGGGTTAATTTCTCTCTCTGTTTTTCTTTTTTCTTTCCTTTCTTCCCTCCTTGTTTCTTTCCATCCTTTCTCTCTTCCCTCCTTCCTTCCTACCTTCTTTCTTCTGTCCTTACCTCCTTCTACCTTCCTTGGTTTCTTCCTTTTCCTCTTCCTTCTTTCATTCCTTCCTTCTTTCCCTCCCTCTTTTCTTCTTTGTTTCCTCACTTTCTTTTTCCTTCCTCCTTTCTTCCTTCCTTCCTTTTTTCTTTTTTCTTTCCTCCTTCGTTTATTCCTTCCTTCCTTGTTTCCTTCATTTTCCTCTTCCTTTTTTCATGTGTCCATGCTTTCTTGTGTCCACCTTTGTTTCCTTCCATTCATCCTTCCTTCCTTCCTTCTTTTCCTGTCTCCTTTTTTCCATCCTTCCTGTATACTCTCTTTCTTTCTTTCTTTCTTTTTGTTTTTCCTTCCTCTTTTTGTCCATGTTTTCCTCCTTTCATCCTTCCTCCTTTCTCCAAGTATCTCCCGTGAATTCTGTATTTATGTTTTTAAACTCTTCTATAAAATTACAGATAAAACTGGAATTTTGAGTCTGGAGAAAATTATTGACATAAAAGGTTTAATAATAGACACCTTTGTTTTATCAGCTGGATTTCTTCCTCTGATCTGTGTTTTGTTTTTATGTAATTTTCCATAGATCACATCTTTTTGTGCTTTGCTCCGTCGCTGGTGGCTGCTGCCTGCGTGGCGGCGTCCCGCCTCATCCTCCATCTTTCCCCCAGCTGGCCGACCCGCCTGCAGCGCCTCAGTGGCTACGCCTGGGAGAACCTCATTCCCTGCGTGGAGAAGCTGCTCATGTGAGAGAGGCCAAGACAAAGTAGTGAATAACTGAAAACATACAAGAGTTTCAATATTCTGACAATTGAAAATTTGAACACTGAAGGATTCATTTGTATTCTGCTGACTCACCTGAACAACAGCTCACATCTCGATGGAAATCAACTTGGGATATTTTGAACTCCTTATCTAGAGAAACCATTGGGGAAACGAAAAATTTACCCGTTATCTCAAGAAAACAATGGGAAAATGAATTAAGCGAGAAAACCATATGAAATTAATTTATTTTATTTCGAGAAAACCTTCAGGAGAAGAGTTTATGTTAAAAACTTAAAATTTACTCGTTATCTTAAAAATAATCTGGAGAATCACTTATTTGGAGAAACCATTGGGAAAAAGTATAAGCTGATAGGAAAATAACTTGTTAAATCTAGAAACCATAAAGAAATTAATTTCTTTATTTTGAGAAAACCTTTATGAAAAAGTATATGCGGAAAACAGGAAATTTACTCCTTTTCTCAAGAAAACCATCGGGGAATGAATTTATCTCCAGAAAATTATCTGGAAGAAAAGTATGCAGAAAATGTCCCTTCTCAGCTTCTGTAGTTTACACACAATCACTTGCAAAACTAAACTACTCACTCAAGGATTTTATTTATGCAGTTAAAGGATTCTAAATATGACATTGTTTGTTTTTTTTTCCAGTGCACATGACAGTGATGTGAAAGAAGCCAGTAAGCAGCAGTGCCTTGAGCAGCAGCAGAGCCAGGCGCTGCTCCACAGTTCAGGCCAGCCAGCCGCTGTGTCGCAGTTCCTGCAGCTGCCCTCCATGCAGTTCACTCAGAAAGCCCCACAGGCAGGCCTGGCCGCCGGCCACAGGTCTGCATCCTACCCGCAGGGCCCCGGTGGCCCCCAGCAGAGCGACACACAAGCCTCGGCCGCCTGTCTGGACCCGAAGCCCAGCTTTCCCAGCCGGGCGTACCCGGTCAGCATGCACTACAGCTACCAGGCGCCGTGCTTCGACAGATGATCGTCGTTTTGGGAGAGAACCAGCCGCGATTGTTTGAACGTGCAGAATGTTGTTTTTAATTTCCAGAGACTTGATAAGATTTGTGCAGCACTTTGAGCCGTTCAGTGTGCAATAGATGAGGGTGTTTCTTTTCTTAATGTTTGAGATACAGAGTGAATGTCGATGCACTATTTTGCACCAATTTCTGCTAGTATCACTGCTGCAGACCAAAAAGCCTTGTGTTTGTTTTATGCCAACCTGAAGTATTAATTACCCTGTGTTGAAAGTTAAGACAGCAGTAGCCAAAAAGGGGGATTTGGGAGAAAATTAAGAGTTTTTGTTGTGTTGTTGTTCTTTTTTAAGTTTTCTTTCTCTAATTGTTTGGTCAAATGTCAAGAACAAAGATGATAGATGCTGCAGCACGTGAAAATGATCCCCCAGATTTCAGTCAGCTTCTACAGTCCTTTTAAATAAAACCCAAACCTGTGTTAATGATCCAGTTCAGGGGGGGGGAGAACTTGAAATTCTGTCAGTTTCACTGTATAAAAATCCTTAAAAATGGATGACTGCAACACTGAGTCTGTTTCTTTATTTACAAAAAATCAAGCAAATAAAGTAGATCGATATTTATCGTAGATCCAAAACTTGAAAGTGTTTATTTTTACAACGTATTGGGGCCATTGTAGAAAATTTTAGACGTTTCAAATGAAAAAAATTCCCAAGTTTTTTTTGTAAAAAAAATTTTTTGACATTAATCTAAAGATTAGATTTTTTTCTAGCAAATGTCCCTGTTTTTTCCAATAAATATCTTTGTTTTTTTATTTTATTATTTGCATATTTGTTACACTTATATGTAACAAACATGGGGAAAAAACAAATAAAATAACCATGATTTATTTTCCCACCACCTAAAATTTCCAATAACAGATTAATATATGTGTATGTAGCGTAACAAACGTGCAAAGGAATACGAAAACTTTTGCATGTGAAGTGAAGTGACAGCTGACGGCCAGCAGAGGGCAGCATTTGTATCGTCTGTTGTGTGCTAAGAAATCTCCCTTGCCATCTCAGACGTAAAAATTAGAAATAGAAAACCTCATCCATCAGTCTTCTTCCTCATTCTGCAGATTTTCCAGAGAAACATACCAGAATATATTTCTTTTAAACTCCTAAAAAGTAACTTTGACCCTGAAGACGTAAAAACAGACCGATCATATAAAGTTCAGCTAAAACAAACGCTAAATATTTATTTTTCTTTGTTAAGGCGTGATCCACACGCTGTCATTTTTTTCAAACTCTTAGTTTGTTTTTGAATAGTCTGATTGTTTTTGAATGAAAATCTCAAAGGGGACTGAACTGAAATGAGTTCCCGTCACTAAAACAATGTGGTGAGTAAAAACCTCTAATGGATTCCTGGTTCCAGCTTGTTATAATGGGATGGAGTTTCCTGTGCAGAGAAAGGCAGAAGGAAGCAGATTTGCCATATTTACCCTCTATATTAACCTTTCTGTACTGCTGAAGTACAGAGTAACTGATCAAATTATCAATCATTTCATTTCTTAAAATTACATCATTAGATGCACCAAAATATAAAGTTAAGTGGAATTTTGGCATTTTAAGAACCAAAATGACAATAATTCATATAAATAAATAAAAATAACAAAATCAGGTAAAAGAAAATGTTTCCAAATCAGTTTCTTTCAATAAAAAAAACGTATAAAACGTTAATAAAAGCTGCAGGTGTTTTGGCACTCTGTACTCTGTACTCTAGTACTCTGTGTCTGATGAATTTTAGGTTGAAACATGTTTGTTTTTTATTTAGTGGGTAGAAAATCCAGAAATTTTACTCAAATAAGAGTAGAAATACTTCATAATAAAATTACTCAAGTGAAAACAAAAAGTACTGTGTAGTAAAAAAAATACTCCCAAAAGTTGTTGTTGTTTTTTTTTCATTTTTTTCAAAGAAGTCACTCAAGTAAATGTAATTGACTAAATGCAACTAGCAACGACCCAACTCTGACTCCTGGTAAATAGATATGTAAAAAAAAACTGATATTTTACTGTAGTAGCTTCATTTCCTACTTTAACTGGAATCAAAATCTTTGAGTTTAATAATAGTACTCAGTGGGAACTGAACTTTTGTATTTTTCACAACACAATCAGACTGTTTAAGAACTTTTATTCTGTAAACTGTGGCTTCCCGTTTCTCCTGGAATGTAAATATGAAGTGACGGGCTGGGCTTGGCTGGCGTTGCTAGGTGACGGGCTGCTTGCCTGGCGTTGCTAGGCGACGGCGCCAGTAGAACTTCCACTTTTTCATCAATATTGAGTAATTATTTACTTAAAACAAGCCTCTATATCTTACTGAAACGTTACTTGTAAGTTAGTTTTGTTTTATTTCAAGTGTAGTGAGATATTTGCACTAAAAACTGGACCAAAAATACTTGGTAAACGTTTTTGTTTTTGCAGTGTCTGACGTTAGAAGGCCTTCTTGTCTAACCATTAGCTTCCTTCATTGATTCTTTGTCGGGTTCACGTCAGGACTCTGCCTGGCCCGCTCCAAATCGTTAATTTGTTTTCCAGTCAGAACAAAACCAACTCGGTAAAAATTAAATACGACGACACTTTGATTAAACGTCTGGTGGTATCTATGCAAAAACAGAAAATGGGTCAACTTTTATTCTATTAGTAGGAAAATTAACCAGAAATATGGTCAGAAAGAACAAAACATCCTTTTTTTTCTTTACAGAAACCCTGTAAAGATTAAAAACAGAACAGGAATAGTTTGTATGTTTCAACCTTGGGAAATGATTAGGTTTAAGTCCTCCAAAAACTGATCAAAATGTAAAACTTTGACCTGAAATATAAATATATTGCAATCACTAGAAATTACCAGAGAAGATTCAGGAGTGAGGAAGTTTAAAAAATGACAGTCAGTGACTTCCTCTTAATTTTTTATTTCTGCCTCGTTGTTCTGTGTGGAAAAACCCGGCAGCCCACTCACCCCTCTGTTTCTCTGCGTGAACGGAAACAAGCAGAGCTTTTTAACTAAATCTATAATAATATGAGTCCTACATGGTTGTGTCTTTCATTATTAGCAAAAAATAAAACCCAGAAAATATTTTTCTGGTTTCAACTCTGAACCCACAAAACAGCAGGCCACAGTGGCATTAACTTTAAAGAGAAAAAAAAACACTTTTAAGTTAAATATGAACAAAAACAATTATCAGAACAGCAATAACTATATAAAAATTATGCTGAAAGAAATCAAAATATAATAGTTGCCTGTATTCTCTTTGGTTTTCCTGATTTAATCCCAGAACAAGAATCAGAAAAGTTTCTTGATTATCAGACAAACATCAGACAAAAATGTAAATAAAAACAAGTAGCAGCTTTTAAGTAATGACTCATTTTATCAAAGAGAAAAAAAGCAATCAAAACCCAAACTATGGTTGCCTGTCATGTTAAATTACAAAATTACCGCAAATACACATTGATGGTTTTTTTCTTTGTTTTAATTTCACTATTTTCAGAAACACTTAATTAGAATATCTGACAAAGAAGATCTTAAAAAGCAACATGTCGTATCCAGATCTAAAGAATTAAAAAAATCAAAAACATAAACAATATATCAGTTTGTTTTATGGCTGCTATAAAAGAATTACAAAAGCAACAAAACTTTAGATTTGTTGTTTTTGAGTGAATGTCAGAGGTTAGATGGAAACAAAAATGAATATCAAAGTATATTAGAAAATTATTATTTCATGTGTGAAATAATCACTGACTTTATGTTTTCTCTGTTTTAACCCTTTCTTATTTCCTTGTGTAGAATTTCTGTTTATGTTTGTTTTTGTTCTCTCTATATTCTTTTTTGATTGACTTGATTGAGTTCATGTGAAATTTATTCAATTGACACAAACCCTTGAGATGATATTAATTATAAATTGGTCTTACAGAAATAAGCTGCAATACATTTAACTAAATTAGACTGAAGAGACAATGCAGAATGAATAAAACACAAATATGTTTGTGACTGTGGTGTTTAAAGAGTGTCAGAAACAGTTTAACAAATCAAAAATACAAAATAAGAATACATTTAGAGTAGATTAAATTAAATACAATTTACTGACATTTACATATGTGGACACATGCTGTTTTAATCCAAACTACCCTGCCCTGAGCTTATTGTAGAGATTGCATAACAATGTTTCGTAAGCAAAAATACAGAATAAAGACAGGATGTTCGTAATGTGATAAAATCCTTTCATCCAGGAACTCTGTTCTGTTGGACTGAATGTTCCTTAAGCGAATCCTAATACTTTGGAGGATTTGCAGAACCGAAACTGCAGCTAAAAGGACTGAAACCAAGAAAAGCCTGGTTGACATGGCAACAATTTGAAAACACTCAAATCATGAAGAGGAAAAACGTTCAAAGTGTTCCCTTTGGGAGAGCTACAACAGAGAATTTGACAGAATTGTAAAAGGCAGCTAAAGATTGTTTTGCTGCAGAAGAAACTGTAAATGTTATCCACATATTCAGCTGGTGCAAAATATCATAATCATATCACAGATTTATGGAAAACAATAAATCTGTTTTCCATAAAATTTTAAATAATTATGAATTCTCTCCTAATATTAAACTCTAAAATATCAATTATGTCATTCAATTGTATAAAACCAAAATGTGCATCTTCTGTTCACCGAATTTCATCACTTTATTTATTTAACTAGTTTTGCTAAAAATGTGTAAAGCAGAACAAGAACAACAATAGTTACTTAACAAGAAAATAAATAAATGTGTAAAAAAATATATATATATTTAAAAAACTAAAAAATATATGCTCCAAAGACATAAAAAAGGATTGTTCTGATCTGTGGACTACAATGGAATATCTGGGAAATAATATCTCTATTTGACTCTTATACATAAAAGTGTCTTCAGTCAGAGAATTCCTTAAATTTGCTGTAATACAGACTGCTACAGAATACCCTTCTTACCCACAGTCAGCATCTACAACAACTCTTCGAAGAAAAATAAAAATAAAAGTTAAAGCAACTTTTAAATTTCATCTTTGAATAATAAAGTATATTTGATTTTTAAATAAATATGAAATACAAAAGGCTTTCTGAAAAGATTTCTGAGAAGTCCCCTTATGTGATGTTATTAGACGGATGTTTGCACGGATGCTTATTCATCGGAGGCCAGATTTTATCTTGAATTTATGACGATTTATCAAAGAAAAAATAAAAATATAAAAGCACAAAGAAAAACTCACTTGCCCGATAGGTGAACTACATATAAGTGATTTTACTGAAAAACACGGCTGATCGTTTTTAAATTATTTCAGGACCATGGCCAGCTCAAGTCTTCATAGGCAGGCGTTTTAGTAAATGTTTTTTAAAGACCGTGATTTTAAAAATTCTTATAAATATTGTTAATTTAACGTAATTTTTATGTCATATAATGATGGCTATTTGCAATTATACATACACAAAAACTGCTGTCGCATTTTTGTAGCGAATGCATGCGTGGAGAGTGGAAATGTACACGGTACTCCACGCTTATAAAGAAAAAAGTATGAAGCGTTTTCTTTCTCTTTTTGACATATATTCTTTTCTTCTTTTAACACGCATTCTGATTGGCTCTCCCAAACGCTTGTAGCCAATCAGCCCTCGCCTGCCATGGAGGAAGGAATAAATGCAAGATGGCTCCTCATATAAAAACAGTCTTCTTGGTCGCCCTCGTCGTGCAACAAAATAACTCTCTAATCCTTATTAGGTTAAAATATTTATCCGCGACGAGTTCTGAAGGATAAACTGAGCTTTAGCGTGGTGACATTAGGCTCTATTTTGTGGAAATATATAGTAAGAGGACAGCAGGGACGGCTTTGAGGACATGGTTGTGAGAGCTCGGAATCTTCGTGAACCGTTGGGCTGCTGAGGATCACACAGCCCCGGCAGGGCCTTAGTTAGCAGCTAGCACCCAACTAGCTAATGACTTCGCCCACTATCCTCTACCGTTTTGGAACCCTCAAAGAAAAGAAGGAATACAACCAATGCTGAATGTGGGAAGTTGAAGCTCCTGTAACAAATGATCATGGCTGTATCAAGGTAAGTTGTCCCTGTACCGTCTCGGTTCTGTTCCACCGAGTTTTCTTAACAATTAGCTAGCTGGTGTGCTAACGCTTGGTAGCTTTAAATTGGCAGCGGAATAGCGTGGCGATGGCCGACTAAACCGGGACTCTTGTTACCTCAATTTGGTTCCAAACGATTTGATCACTTTATTGAAGTTCACAACTGCTGGCAAACCTTTATTGGACTTGATTTCTGTCTTGACTTGGGTTTATGTTGTTTAGTATTACATGAACTGTTATTATGAAGTTGGGTGATTAAATGGGATTTGCAAACCCTCATTAATTAATTTATCCCCATGTTTGTAAACGAAGGGTTGTTATACGACTTATTAAAAACCATTAAATAGTGACCTTGTGTTGCAGTTGCCTAACTTGTTCTGGTTTAAGTATTCATCTCTCTGTTTAGTTTATTGTTTTTAATTGTACTCTTTTGCATATGACAGAAGTAAAAGTATCTACCTATAGAAAACTATATAGTGAACTGTGGTGCACCAAAGCTGTTATAACCTCTTTAAATCCACTTTGTTACTGCTGTGCATGTGCAGTCGTATGTGTGCTGGCAGCATTTCTAAAAGCATTGCATGTTTAAACAACCTATATCTGGAAAAAAACAGTATAACTTTTAATAGATCTTGATACTTAAAAATTCGGCACTTTTTGTAGAGAGTATTTAATAAATCAGCCTTTTGTAATTCATCTTGATGTGCTGTTTTAGATCTACAATAAATGTCTTATTCAGCTGAAAGGTCATGTTTATTACTGTAGAATTTGGGGATTTTCTGCCCAAATGTAAAAGTCTTCCTTTATTCAATTTTTGAGTAAAGACTAAATTAATTGTGCAACAGAGTTAAGAAATAAATCCAGTTTTTATGGAAAATGTAGCATGGATTATGTGTTTCTCATTTTATTTGTAGAACTTTTAAAATATTTCTGGTCTTTGATTTGTTTACAGTTTTCCTCTAGTATTAATATCTATATACTTTTGGTTGATGTTATGCATCCTAGTCATCTTTATTTGAATTAAACACAATTTACTTTCATCAAAAGTATGCAGCAAATCGAAATGGGATGAGAAAAGGATAATATATGTAATTTTACTAAAACTGTAACCTGCAACAGGAAAATAAAAATCTGTTTTAGGAAGTAATTATCTCCAAGGAAGTGTCAGTGAAGCCACAAACTCGCTGATGGCAGCATGCATGTTTGCAGCCTTTTAACGGTTTATTGATCTGGATTATTATCTTGCTAACTTCTCCTAGACTTGACCGTTTGTTTATCTTGCTCGACACTGGAACCACACCAGTAACCAGGAAAGCAGCAGCCCAGCAGCTTGGAGAAGTGGTGAAACTTCACCCACATGAACTCAACAACCTCCTGTCAAAGGTGAGGATTTGCTAGTTTTGTTGTTGTTGTTCTAACAGTGTTTCAAACACAAGTTCATACGTAAATTAACTGATAATCTGGTGACTACAGGATGTGTTTTTCTATATTGTGCAATCCTCCTGAGCAGATTAGAGTTTTTGCCATCATCTCTCTTTGGCTCATGTAATTACAGTTCCTTGTGAAAGTTATCAGTATGACTTGAACTTATTCATATTTTTGTCATGTTGCAATCACAAATTGCACTAAGATTTTAAGGAATAGACCAACACATAGCAGAGGATAGTTGTAGTGGAAGGGGAGAGGGATACATTGCTAAAACAATACATAACAAAAACAAAAAAAAAGTGAGAAAGTGTCAGGTTTGTATATGCAGATCTTAAAATTGTTGCCCATCAACAGCTAATGCTCAGACCACTTGGATTTAGAGCATCTGTAATCATCAGTTTTTCAAATTTTGCAATAGTTTCTCAATTGTTAGCATTTCAACTAAATTTGATGCTAAGAAAAATACTCGATAGCATTTTCTGTAACATTTTGTAAAGGCTTACCAGCAAAAAACACGCAGAATTACAATATGACAATATTTTTAGCTTATATGCAATTTAAAAATATCACTTTCCTGTTTGTCAAAACAGAAAACAGGCACTGGATGTGTCTTGGTAGGTTTTTATTTGTCCATCTTTAGGTGATGGAGTGAGCTTTTCAAAATGTTATATTTTATTTTATAATCTAATTCTGCTTTAAGCTGCTTTATCCTTAAGCTGTCTGCTGAGTTCCCCGGTCTTCATGATGCTGTTTGTTCACTAATGTTCTCAAACAAACCACTAAAGTCTCTGTAGAAAAGCCGGATGTATCCAGAGATTAAATTACACTCACGTACTGATTAGGTAACTTCTGGAGGTGATTGGTTGCACAAAATTTGTGGTCTTAGGATGAGGGCGGGCAGAAAGCAAACACCACACTTTTTTTTACTTTTTATTTCAATTACCAATATGTACTTTTGATTCCGTTTCATAATTATGCACCACGTTTTTAAGTGCTTCTCATTGCTATTGATGCGAATATGTTGCCTAACAAGCAAAAATCCCAATATAATAGATTTGAATTTGTAAAAAACTAAATGTGTGGTGTGAAAACTTTAGCGAGGTACTGTACATGCTCTTTATGTTGATACTAAATTAATTTAAATTATCTTCCCGAGGTTCTTACCTATCTACGGAGTCCCAGCTGGGACACTCGAATTGCAGCCGGCCAAGCCGTGGAGGCCATTGTGAAAAATATTCCTGAGTGGAACCCGGCTCCGAAGCCAAAAGAAGGTGAGAATTCGACCATATGATTCAGAATGACACTATTTGGTTTTCATACACATAGTTGATGCATATGTCACGGCAAGCAATGGTGTCGTTGGAAAATGGTGGCGCAGCATTTAGCCAGTTTGTTGAACACAAATTTAATTTGTTTGAGTGTCTTATGTGGCCCTCTACACTCCAAATTACATCAATAATTTTCACAAATCTGCATAACTCAAACAAAATTAATAAATTCTCACATTTTTACTGATTTATTTATTTATTTATTTTTTTTGCTGCAAATTTCTCTCAAAATTGGCTAAAAACATTGGGTCTAAGTAACCGCTGCCTCAACCTCACTTGATGTCAAGTCATAGTCTGTGATTGATACGGCAATTAATAAAAAGTCACGTTTAACATCACACAAATATCGTAAAAATCTTTACAAATATTTCTAAGTTAGCACTGCAAAATCTGTAATTTTGATTTCAAAAATCGCAAAAATAATCACGAAGTACCAGATGGACTGACCAGTGTGAAAAGATGTTCACTTATATTGTTTAATATAAAGAAACCTTTACCGAATGCTGAAACAAACAGATATTTTTATTAGTATTTTAACAGTTTAGTGGTTTTTATCAATACATTCTGGCACAACCGGCCCTTTAAGAACATTCAGATTTTTGATTTGGCCCAAAATGAAAATGAGTTCGACACCCCTGCTATTCATCATGAGTTGCAGCAAAGATGCCAAACCGTTTGTCATTTCCAAAGTGTTAATCTAAACATTTCCAGCTGTTTATGAAGCAGTTGGGGAGAAAATGAAGTCGTTTCTGGACTCTTTCCTTCCCTCTAGAGTCTCGTGAAGACCTGTCCCCGGAGGACTCGTCCTGTGACCGGTTGAATTTTTACCATTTTGACATCTCCCGCCTGCTCAGGCATGGAGCGTCGCTGCTCGGATCCGCAGGAGCCGAGTTTGAGTTGCAGGAAGACAAAACTGGTTTGTACAGACGTGTTGGTAACTGCTCTGAGTTTCATGTGTGGTTTCCGTCTTGATTTCCCTTCTCCTAAAACCACACCTGTCCGCTTTTTCTTTTTTTAAGTCTTAATTTTAAAGGTGTGTTTTCTGAAATGTGACACCACTTCTGTAGAGAAAAGGATTATGTTATCTGTCAGTGACCAACCAGGCCACTCTGCTGCATTTGAATGCGATTTGAATAGGAAAAGCTGAACTTATCTTATACCGGACATTTTACTTCAGGTCTTCTTGTCTGCTGGTCGTTTCATTTTTATATTTTTATTTTTTTTAACGCATCCTGTTTGACAGTGTCACGAAATTGTTTGAAACTCAACACATTTATCTTCAAGTGGAGCATTCAGCCGTGCTGCATTAATACAAAGATCATGATTTATTACAAAACAATTTATGATTTTTATATTTACATATTGCCTAAAAAGTTTTGTGTTCCTGTCACAATAACCAATTTTGTTAGACGATTAACTGTTTCAGAAATTATTGCAATAAACGATAAAATTAAAATTTTTTGATAATTGTCAAGCAATATATTGATAATGTCATAAAAATACAAGCTAACCCTCTTCTCTCTCTTTAATTTTGCACACAACACTGGAACTGGAAGATATTGGAAATAAAACACAACCGAAACCATAAAAAATGATTATGATGTCTCTAAACAAAATTACAGTCAAAGAATATTAATCATCAGAGTGGAAATGATCAAGCACATTTTTATCACGTGATTAATTGCGTATTGCGACAGGCTTAGTTTAAATATGTATTTATATATTTTTTCTTCAAACTATTGATTTTCATTCCAAGCTTTTGTCAACATGTTAAATTTAAACTTTAAATAAATAAAATAATAATAATAATAGATGGTCTGTAATGGGGGAGGAAAATGAGATACAGTTGTAAAGATTTACAGGTAAAATAAGAGAGAAGAGTTTCATTGTGTTCTGCCGTTTCCTTTGGATCATATTTCCTGTAGAAAACCTTCAGGTAGACATTAACTGTATCCATGGTGTTCCTTCTGAATGATCCATTGTTCACACACCAACAGTCTCATTGTTGTTTTCTGCTCCCTCATTGTTTCTTTTAAAATCTGTCAGGTGAGATGGATCCTAAGGAACGTCTGGCTCGTCAGAGGAAGCTGCTCCAGAAGAAGCTGGGTCTGGATATGGGAGCTGCTATAGGAATGGACACAGACGAGCTGTTCAACGACGAGGACCTGGACTATTCCTGCCATCCCAGCAGCTTTAAAGCCCAAGGATTCAGAGCTACAGCTGGCTGCAGCTCCCGCAACCATGTGGTGAGTGTTTGAGTCTTATGTAAATCATTTGACCTATTTGGAACTTTCACATAGAATGGTTTTAATTATTTTATTTATTGGTCAACTACACTGCAGTTTATAGTCTTAATTCTGCAGCGAGTTCTTAATAAAACTGTCTTGGAGTTAATCATCTTCTTAATGGCTCAGAACAAGAATTGGTTTTCGGAAAATGATGGAACCTCTCAGCTTAATTCTGCATCTACAACAAACTCATTTTGTGTGTCAAAAACAGTCCAACGCGTCAAGTTCGACATGTGTGCACTTTGAAGACAGACGCTCGGCATTTTGCTAAAGGCACGTCAAAATCTCTGGGCGGGCGTTGAGAGGAGACTCCTTCGCATACGTATCCCTCAAACTCTTCCACCATCTCCTGAACATTTGATCTAAATGTCTATTTAACGTGACTCAGCGTTTTTGCTGGATGGATTCGGATCACTCAAATGAGGGGAAATATTTCCAAATAATAAGTTAAAAGTTACTTGACATTCCAACTTCTTTTGCTGATCCTCTTCCAACCAAGGTCTTTTCTATTCCTGTCCCTGTAGTGTACTTGTTAGGTTGTAGATTACAGGATGAGAGGAAACAGACACAATTGGTTTATCCTCCATAGACTTTAGTTGTTGTTTTTTTTCTGAGATCCCGTCGGGGAATGCACATAGCAGATTTTTTTCTGATTTGTTGACGCTCTGCGTTGAGCAGCAAAAGTTCAGATTTTCCACAGCGCCAGACGCCTGAAATGCAACGCGCCTCCACAAAGACTTTGAACGCAAACCAAATCCGCCTGATGCTGAAAACACTTTGGTGTGAACGTACCCTAATCATGACACCATTGCTGGAAATTGCAGTAACAGTAATGATTATAATTCACTCAAATTTCTCCAGAAACTTGGCTTTATTTTTTTATCACACAATGTCTTCTACGTGAGCATTGAGGGCATTTGGTTTCCATCCAACCAGACAAATATATTACTGATATGCAAAGCAGCAATACCTGACACTGGAAATAGCCTAGAAAATGTTTATTTCAATATATTTCTTTAAGGTTGAGATATTTATTGTGTGGGATGATTTTTCTATTTGAAGTACACTCACTCTTTGATTTGTTTGAGTGCATGTGAGGATTTTGCCAACACAGGGCGATTTTTCTAATGTTATGTGTTGCTAATTTGCATATTGTCAAAGTTAATCTGTACCAGCTGTTTCTATATTTATCCATTATTTACTTTGTCACACATGTTGAAAATATAGTAGACTTCCTGTATCTGCAGAAGTTGGAGACCACAACTCTCCATGAATAGCTTAAATCTGTATTTTAATATTTTTTCTTTCAAATAATTTTGATTTTCTTTACAAAAAAAATCCCTGAATAGTTTTCAGTAAAGAATTTGGAGTTGCAATTAAGAGAAAGAAGCAGGTCTCTGCTGTAACTCTTTTAAATTTGGTCATCATTACCAGCATTTTTGAGTTTTTTAGAGGAGCAACATAAACATTAAACCACCCATAATATCAGTGGCACATAATTCAGTTGTCTCTGTTATTTTTACAGTTTAGATTCTAGAGGATACAGTCTTGAAATCATTGTTTTTCTTTTGTTTCCTGCTTATGCTCTAACATCCAGTACATCTTTTTGTTTTGTTTTCTGTGGGGGTTTCAGACTATTCAAGCTGCTGAATTGATCGACTCGGAGTTCCGGCCCGGCATGAGCAGCCGTCAGAAGAACAAGGCCAAAAGATTGGCTAAACTCGTGGCAAAACAAAAATCCAGAGACGTGGATCCTAACGAGAAGAGGTGGGATTAGCCGCACATTCGTGCTTCTGTTCTGTTGATCCACAACACACCTCTGTGGGTTTATTTTATCCAAGATTTTACCCAGCTTGTGTTAAGTGTCTGTACTATTTTATTCGATGTTAGCAATGACGGCATAGAAGGTGAACCTGAGGAGAAACGGAGGAAAACGACCAACGTCGTAATCGACCAGCCGGCAACAGAACATAAGGTCTTAATTGACAACGTTCCAGACAACTCCAGTCTGTTAGAGGAGGTATGAAATTATAAATAAACATGTTTATGAATCCTTATTCTTTACTCTAAATGTGACGTTTAAATGCTTTCTGTTCAGTCACAAGAGTGGCCGTTGGAGAGCTTCTGTGAAGAGCTTTGTAACGACCTCTTCAACCCTTCATGGGAGGTAAGATAACTTTTTGATTCCCCTGAAAAAGTTTTAACATCTAGAAAGTTACAGTTTCTAAACTTCAATATGTTATGTGTGGTAAAAATGGTCAAATGGAAGGAAAGTGGTCCTCAAAATTTTTTATCAACGTGGATCTGTCAAGGCTTAGTAATTTTACTGGGGGCAGGGTGGCAGTGTTTCAATTTTTTGCGCCGATTTTCCACTTAGGACAATCTTAGAACATTCTAAGTTCTAAGATTGTCACTTGAGATAATCGTAACTGATCATCCTGCAGTGTGGCGTGTTGCGTGGAACGTCGGGACCGCTCCGATCTAAAATCAGGCATTTTCAACATGTTGATTGTCTTGGCCCTTTTATCGCGGCGTGTGGGGTTTTCCCTGACTGAGAACGAGAACGCAACCTGTTGAATGTGACAGATAGCCAATCAGAAAGCGCGGTGACGTGATCACGGAGGGGAATCCCAGACAGCTGACAACGAGCAGCTGAGAGACTGATTTAGTGCATAGTGCAGCAAATAGAGCGGCTGCTCCAGCACTCTTTTATCCAACGTTTTTTCTTTTTATCGCTTAAAATGAGTCCACAGACTATCACTGCTGCTTCTGCATCATTGGATATGTTTGATACTCTAAATTCATGTATGGTATTTTGGTGGTTTTACTGGATTTTCTTCTAGAATCAGGATATTCGTGAGTGGAATCGGTTCGTGTGGTGTGTTGCTCCTGCCGTGTGGCTGGACACACGAACCGATCGAACCTTTTGGACTTTTATTGGCTTGTGTTGTGTGATTTCCCAGAGGTTTGGAAAATCTACTGACAATCCTTAAATTGTGCCGTGTGAACTGGACTTAAGACTCACAAGCTCTTCTCTCATCTCTCGACCACTGCCCTAACGCTCTCTGACTCTGGTCGCTATGGTAACGTTTACACATCCCTTCAAAATAAGATACAGATGCGCCACAAAAACGAACATTTTACTTTCATGAAAATTTTAACAAACAATAACGACTAATGGGAATCCTGAGCTTGTTTCTCTGCAACCAGACGGTCCCATCTGGGAGTGATGAGAGACAATGACACCTGAAGTGTTGCTTATGCACAGGGTTTGGTCTCTATGTGGAGAAGCAGTTTGAAGCTTCATTCCCTCATTAACCAGCCGGACACCATATCATGAAGAGCTTGGAATGAGGGAATCACCTACCGGGATAAATCCATTCTCCTGTCTCTCCTCTGGGCCTTTTCTCTTCCCAAAGAGGCCTTCTAAAGACATCTGATCTGTTTCTTACTCATTTTGCTGCTTGTGGCTCAATGTTGGCGCGCAAAACGTAACCGACAGAATCCGGTTAAAGGATTTTCAAAATAAAAGATCCTCCAGACTCAGATAATACATAAAACGGAAATATTTAATTATTTATTGTGCGGCCCGGTACCCTAATCCCCAGTCCACATTAAATCTTTTTTAAATGCAACTTTAAAATAAGTTGTTTTATGTGGTTGTCAGGTTCGTCATGGTGCGGGTACAGGCCTCAGAGAAATCCTGAAGTCTCATGGTTCTGGTGGTGGGAAACTGGTTGGAAGCACTGCAGAACAGGTGAGTTTTAATCGAACATGAAGCTTTTATTTTCTCCCTCCCAAACAGAAAGTGGTTACAATATGAGTGATTTTTGTTTTGGATCAGATGTCTCGACAGCATCAGGAGTGGATCGAGGATCTGGTCATCCGTCTCCTCTGTGTGTTTGCTTTGGACCGCTTTGGGGACTTTGTATCTGATGAGGTAATGTTTTCAACTTTCATGCAGTATTCATGCCCTGCAAAAGCAATAGATATTAGTTTTGATCTAGTTTTTATTCAAATTAGGCGTGTTGCTATGATAATTGCATGATTAATTAAAATTAGCTCAATAATTTCCAATAGCATGATTTTTCGTTTTTCTCTTTTCTTTCTTTTTTACCAAAAACCGAATGATAAAGTCTTCAGTCTGGTGCATTACATTTAACCAATGCCTTTTTGGAAGGACCGTTTTGTGTACAGAGACTTTTGTAATTTAATTTATTTAGTTAGTTTTTTGGGATATTTAAAATGTCTTTCTGTTCCAGTGTTAAATGTTCATTAGAATTTAAACTTATGGATAAATAAAAATGTGTTCGTGCATTTTCATTTTGTCGTTACCATTACAGTTCTTAAAATTGGTCTCAAAACAACAATATTGTCGTTTATCACAATAACTTCTGGGACAATTTATTGTCCAGCAAAATTTGTTATTATGACAGGCATAGTTCAAATTTCTTAGTTCATTTGAAACAGTAATTTTCCAGCAAATTATAGGAGTGCATTTCAATCAATCAATCAATAAAATTTTATTTGTATAGCACATTTCAGCATCAAGGCATTTCAAAGTGCTTTAAGTTTAAACCAAGTTTGTAAAAACCCAACTTGTTCCTTTAGTAGATTTTTCTACTTATAACATGTGAAAAATGTCTTGTTATAAATTCTGTCAGTAGAACTGGAACTATTTTAAAATAAATATTAGGGAATTATTGACTTAAATCAAGCATTTATGTCTTAAAAAGTTAGTTTTGTCTCGTTTCAAGTGTATTAAATTATTTTCTCTAGAAACTAGACCAACGTGTCTTGGTAAGATGTTTTGTTTTTGCAGTGCACACCTGCTGGCAGGCAGCACGTCATGTTTGTTTGTTTTGGTGTGTTTGGGCAGGTGGTGGCTCCTGTCAGAGAGACGTGTGCCCAGACGCTTGGTGTCTCTCTTCTTCACATGAGTGAAAACAGCGTTGCCATGACGGTGGACGTCCTGCTGAAGCTGCTGAAGGAGGACCAATGGGAGGTCCGGCATGGAGGCCTGTTGGGGATCAAATATGCCTTGGCTGTCCGACAGGTACCAAAGCTTTTTTTATTTTCTGTAATTCCTGTAAATCCTTAGCCTGTGCATAACGTGCATAACTGTTTTCATACCTTTTTAAATTCTGTTCTGTTTCTCGTTGTGTTTCCAGGACCTGATCTCCGTCCTGCTTCCCCGGGTGCTGCCTGCAATAACCGAAGGTCTGCAGGACCTAGATGATGATGTGAGGGCGGTGGCTGCTGCTGCTCTCATCCCAGTGGTGGAGGGGTTGGTCCATCTTCTGCCCAACAAGGTACTCCTCTTGTCTGCAGTGGTACAAGCAGAGAAAAACAACAAATCACCTAATTTCTCTGCGGACTGCATCCCCTTGTTTACAAGTGTGTAAAGATTTTTATTGATTCTAAATTTAGGAATCATTTGCACATTGAATAGTTATTCACAGCATATTGCAAACTGTAGATGTGATAAAATCTGAAGTCCTTCAATTTTACATATTCAGACTCTAACTACTTTATGGTAGACAGTGATGGAGAAGCAAGTCTAAGCCATAAAGTGACATCATCATCATCATCATCCTGGCTCAGAGCAGAACGTCGTCTGAATAAAGCTGCACTTCATCTGCAGCCATTTGTCCCAGCAGGGTCTTGAGCTGAAGGCATTGGTAGCATTAATCTTTGTGATGTTTGTTCTGCTGGTTTTGATGCAACGCTGCTGTCATGCAGGTTCCTTTTATTGTAAACACACTATGGGATGCACTCCTGGACCTGGACGACCTCACCGCTTCCACCAACAGCATCATGACGCTGCTGTCTTTGCTGCTGACCTTTCCTCACGTTCGGCAATGCAGGTCAGGTTCTCATATCGGCATCTCAAATTCAGCTGATCACAGTTCATCTCTTCCTGCATAGTTTCTATTAAAACACTCTTATTATTTTCTGTTTTTGCTGTAGCATGGAGCAGTCACTGACTGTCCTGGTTCCTCGAGTTTGGCCGTTTTTAAGACACACCATATCATCCGTAAGAAAGGCTGCGCTGGAAACGCTCTACACACTGCTGTCTAAAGCTGATGAGGTAACTTCATCCAGTAAGAACTGGAGCTGAAATTATTCATCATGATGGAAGAAAGGCTGCGCTGGAAACGCTCTACACACTGCTGTCTAAAGCTGATGAGGTAACTTCATCCAGTAAGAACTGGAGCTGAAATTATTCATCATGATGGGTCCAATAATCGATAACTGGAACATGCAGACTCAAAAGAGCCATTTGCTAAAGTGAAAAGTAGTAATTAAGCCAAAACTATACTAAAAATATATAAAGGTTGTATTTAAGATAAAAAAAATTCATCTGTAAATATTTTTTACCCAGACCTACTGAATCATTATTTTTGTTTAGCTGCAGGTGCTTCCTTTGCTACAAATGACTAAGCATTCATTGATTTAATTATATGTTGCTGCATATTAGGCAATAAGATGTTACATTTCTTTAAAGAAATAATTCAATATATTGCTTGTGTATGTTAATGTGTAAAAATAGCTTCCGTGGTTAAATAAAAAAATCTGTAAACTTTGCCAATTTTTTTTTTATCGGATTAATTTACTATTCTACCAATTAATATACTAATTGGTAGAATAATTTATTAATGAAATGGTTAGTTCAGCTCTAATCCGAACCAGGGATGTAAATGTAAAACAGCACACTGGAGTTAAAGTACAATAATTTGATAAGTTATTGATAACTTTTTCTATTATTTTTTCTTTTTCTTTCCCTTCAGAATTGTGCGGTTTGGATAAATCCCATTTTACAAGACATGTTGCGGCACATCTTCCAGTCCTGTATACTGGAGAGCAACGACGAAATACTGGAGCTCATTCAGAGGGTTAGTTGTAAAAGCTAAAGATGTACTCTTCTTTTTAGAAAAGAAATATATTTGTTAGCATGTGCCGTGATGATTTTTCAATACCCCCGATTTCCCTTCCACTCCATACTGATCAAAATTGAAGCTGGTATCGGCGATACTCATCCAATACTTTGTATCTTAAAACTCTTAATTTGCCCTCTGAATTATCTGGTAAATTCAAACAATTGCCCAACAACAACTTTCTATTGATTTCAGTTAATAAAACCGAGATCATCTCAATATTTCATCCACTGTTGTTCAAAGTAACCAGGAGACGATGTAAAGGTAAGAAGCTCCAACGCGCGTCGTGCTGTTGTTGCCGTCATTGTGTTTGTTCAGTAGAAGCTGAACACAAAATGTTCAGCAAAGACATCTGATCACTCTGTTTTGATCACTACATAATATTTTGGTGCTACTCTCTCAGTTTCATCTGCCGTTGTACAAGAGACCAGAAACGGAAAACAACGGCTCGTCCCAAAGCGCATCTAGATTGATTTCAAAACGCACAAGCTTCCAACTTGAAGCGTCGGACGCGTTTTTGATTTGCGAAATGCGTTTGGTGTGAAGGCAGCATTAAATATTAAAAGTACTGATACTTGAATTTGAGAATCGATCTTGGAGCATAAAGGTTTGGTTCTGGAAGTACCAATATTTCACCTCTGTGCAGGTGTGGATGGAGCTGCTGTCTCAGGTCCCCCAGCAGTTCGTGGTTGCAGCCAGCTGTCCTTGGATGGGCGCCTGGCTCTGCCTGATGATGCAGGCCTCTCACATTCCCATAGACCTGAACATGCTGCTGGAGGTGAAGGCCCGCTCCAAGGTAACGCGCTGTTCTGTTTACTTTTTATCTGCACAGCTCTCCTTCCATTCGTCTCCTACACACAGCTGTGGGCGGACGTGATTCATTTCTTATATTGGATATTTGGGAGAGACACAGTTTCTAGCCATTTCTACAAAAAATCAGATGATGGTGATTTATTTAATGGGACTAAAGTTAATATGTTTGACCTGAAGGTGCAGCAATAAACTTCAGTGGTTGCTAGGTGACAAACAAATTACTAGATTTCAATGGGAAATGTGGTCTGTGTATTCAAACAAGGAGCTACTGGTTTAAAGAATCGTTTCAATTATTCCAGCTGGTCGGAAAACATACATTTTTGTAATGTTCATCAAAGTGTGTGTGTATACATATATTTTTTTTTAATTTATAATTAGTTTTTCTGTGTGTGTGGAGTAATTCAACAACATAACTTAAATCTTACTACTACAGCTAAAGTTAGTAATACTCTTACCTATAAATGAATAGATTGAATTAGTCAAGAATTTGAAAGTAGACTGAAGATTTACTTACTGAGAAATTACTTATAGATAGGATATCATAAGTGTACCCCCTCCTTTAAATGTTTATTTATTGCATTACTGCATAGTGTTGTAAATTTTTACATTCAGTAAATTTTGAAAATACAGATCTTTTTTTTTTTTTTTTAAATCATAAGTGTATGCTTCTGAAAGTTCATACTCAACATTTGTGGCCACTTCCTGATGTAATTTTTATTTATTCTGTAAGGTAAAGTTGTGTATACATATTCATACTTCAGGATAAGACTGGAGCAAAGGCTCGGCTAGGAAACAATCAAGTGAAGGAAACGGTGCAGCAGTACATCGCCGGGGCCGAGACTGTAGCAGACGATTCGTTGACGAGGGATTATGTGGTGGTGCGTGCCAGACTCATGGCCGCCAGGTACGTTTTAAAAGCTTTATTTGGCTCATCAGATTGACTTCTGACCATTTCTTCTGAGAGTTATTTATTTGTTCTGTTAGGTTGCTGGGAGCTCTGTCTAGGTGCATCTGTGACCCTCAGCTTAACGCTGCATCCCAGGAGATCCGGCCAGCCGAGTCTTTGGGTCAGCTGTTGCTCTTCCATCTCAACTCCAAATCAGCCTTGCAACGGATAGCCGTGGCTCTGGTTCTCTGTGAGTGGGCTGCACTGCAGAAGGTAAATGTCCAGCATTTCAGAGCAGCTGCAGCTGATTCATAACGCTGCTGCTGGCGTTCTGACTAAAACCAGGAACATAGAGCGCATCATGCCAATTCTTAAGTCCTTCCTCTGGCTCCCAGTAGCTCAGAGAACACACTTTGAAATACTTAGTTTATAAACCGCTGATCGAGTTAAAGATCTGCTGCTGTTGGAACAACCTTAGCATTCAGCTTCTATGCACCACGAATCTGGAACACTGCAAATACACCAAATCTTACCAAGTATTTTTAGTCTTGATTTTAGTTCAGATATCTTGGTACACTTTAAATAAGACAAATTAAGTAACTTTGTAGCAACAAACAAAGTTACTTAAGTAAATCATGTATCCCATGTACTGTATGTGTTTTTGTGGGCAGTTACTTAAGTAAATAATTCCTTAATATTGATGAAAAAGTTCTTGTTTCATTGGCAGATACTTCTAAAAATGTCTTGTTATAAGCGAAATTATCTGACATTGGAATATATAATTTTTCCATCAATATTAAGAAATTATTTACTCAAAGCAAGCCTCTACTTATTACCAAAAAGTTACTTTTGTCTTTTTATCTATTTTGTTTTATTATCCCTGTATTTATTATGACTGCAAAAACACAAAATCTTACCAAGTATTTTTTGTCCAGTTTCTAGTTCAACTATCAGAAACTAGACAAAAAATACTTTTGTTTTTGCAGTGAACAAACTTCCAGAAAACTGAAAACAGTTTAAGTTCCTTTAAATCTAGACTAAAAACCCACATGTTCAGAGTTGCTTTTGAACCATAATAAATGAAACATTAATCAACGCTTTGATGTGTAACGACGGCATTTGACAAAATGTAATCCTTCAGTTGTTGAGTGCGTGTTTTTAAACTTTATATTTTTATGTTTTTATGATGTAAATTTCTTTGTGGCTGAAATGTGCTATACAGAAAACTTTAGTGGTTGAACTTGAGTGATTGGAACCAGTTAGATTTGCCCGCAGTCTCTCAAACTGTGTCTGAATCTTCTCAGGATTGCCAGATGGTGTCGTCCATGGTGCAGCCGCGACTTCTGGCTGTCCTGACCGAGCAGCTGTACTACGACGAGATCGCGATTCCTTTCACACGCATGCAGAATGAATGCAAGCAGCTCATTTCGTTGCTTGCTGAAGTTCACATAGACCTTCAAGATCGCCTCAACAGCAGCGTTTTCACCATAGACCAAGCCAACGAACTGGTAAACCTACATTTTACATCTCCTTCATACAGAAAAGAACAACCTGAGAGATATTCCTTAACCAAATTACACAGTTCACGAGGAGTTGGAAAACATTCAGTTAATCATTATAAAATCATTAAGCTTTTGCTGTTTTGTGTCTGAAATATTCCAGATATTTAATTCTTCTCTTCATTCTGGTAATTTTCCACAAGCCCAGAAAGCAGAAGCAATAAATGTTTGCCTGGTTTTGATCTAAATTAGTTCAGTTTTCTGCAGACTGGAGTTATTTTTGTGATTACAAACTCGGGCAAAAAAAGGATCATGCGTGGGGTTCCTCAAGGCTCCATTTTTAATTTAACGTATTCCTCTGTTCAAATATGCCGATGAAACAACTTCAGATTAAAGTCTGTTTAAAAATATCATTATGTGCGTGGGTCAGAATTTTCTTTTGCTCAATGTAGAAAAATCAGGTTTTGCCACATGGTTTAGAAGGGTCATCAAAGTGACTCATATCTCAGTATAATCGATACTAAAAAGATACTAATTTGCATTAAAATTTGTATAAACTGATCCGTTCTTATTTGCACAAATTGCAATTGCATTTCTTCTGGCAGCAGCGCTGCTATAACAAACTCAACTCCTTCACTCTCCAATGGGCTGCTGCTGTAAGGTCGAAGCTCTGCTAACACAGCGAGACAAGACAGGAAAAAAAGCTTTATTTTTATCATCGGCTTAAAATAAATCTGTTTTTAACCTGTCTCTTTAGCTGACAAGTTAAAAACAAAAGTCTTATTCCCACTTAGTTTGTCTATGAGGCCTGGAAATGTCAAATGATGCCACATGCTAGCTATGCTAAAGCTACAAGTTAACGCTGTGACACTGTTGTAGCTATTTCTGTCAAGCTTTCATGCAAATGATTTTTTTTCTTTTTGATGTTTGGTTTTATGCTTTATGGTGTTTTTTAACCAATTTTTCTACAAAACGTTTAAATTTACCATGTATGAAGGTGCTAGCCAAATAAGTTAGCCAAGCAGCTGAGTTAGCTTTGATAATCATGTATCCCATGTACTGTATGTGTTTTTGTGGGCAGAAAATGCTAGATTAATCCAGTTTGTCTCTGTTAAAATAAAACTTCTTCTTTCTCGTTGCCTAGGTTACCACCATCTTCACAGAGACAACGGCAGGTATGAATGTGAAGTCCAAGCAGTGGCAGGCGCTGGAGAGCAAACGACAGCAAGCCCAGTCTACGGTGATGGAGACCAACACGGAATGGCAGCAGCTGCATCTGCGCGTCCACATGTTCACCGCCTGCGCCGCCATCAACCTGGAGCTGCTTCCCGACAAGCTCAACCCTCTGGTGCGGCCGCTCATGGAGACGGTCAAGAAGGAGGAGAACACCCTGATCCAGAGTTACGCCGCTTCGTTCATAGCCAAGCTGCTGCGGCAGTGCGCCGTCCGCTCGCCGTGCCCCAATCCAAAGATTATCAAAAACCTCTGCGCTTCGGCATGCATGGACCCCTCGGCCACGCCCTCGTCCGCTTGTCCCGTTCCCACAGCGCAAGAACAGGCTAAAGGTTTGGAGAGATCATTAACTAGAAAAATCAGAACATTAAAGCTGCAGTAAGGAACTTTTATAAACATGTTTTTACATATTTGTTAAAACTGTCACCATACTGTAACAGTTTAACCCTTTGTCATAATTCCAAATCTCCAATTGGATATCTTTGCTTATTTCAATTGTACAAAGTTCTTAAAATGTGCTGAGTAAATATATTTGTCCATTTTGTCATAACTGGAAGTTTTAATAGCTATCAAGGTATTTTCACAATTTACCGTCTATTAAAAGCGTGCCCCTCAGGTTAATTTGTTAAAAAAACACAAGAAAAATCACAATTTTATTTCCACACATTAAGAGTTTTCTTTAATCTTATTTTCCAGAGTCACACATATCTATATTTAATTTTCTTTATCCGAGTTTTGTATCTTTAATAAATTAATAAAATGAAAACCAAACCTCCGCAAATTTTTATTGCTTCCCTTTCTGTCGCTAACATTTGTGTAATCCAAAATGTGGCACTCAGACTATCTGCTCTTTTCCAAAAGAGCGCAGAAGATTTGTTCTGGCATGCAAAAGATGCATTGATTGGTTATTTCTAGTTAGCACTTGGAGATTGTCAGAGATTAACTGTCTCATCAATATCTTTTTTTTAATAAAAGTTACATACTTCAGCTTTATTATGTGCAGCATTTCTGTGTCTCAATATCTAAGGAGGTGGGCTGGAGAGAGATGGCATGCATCACACAGTCAACAAAACCCAGGGGATCATCACTCTGTACCGCCACCAACGGGCCGCGTTTGCAATTACAAGTAAAAGAGGTCCGACACCGAAGGCGCCGAAAGCCCCGGTGACGGACCTTCCTCCTGGCAGCACAATAAGCTCCGATAGCGATGAGGTAAAGACGGACGCACGTTTTCTCACACGCATCAGCAGCAGATTCTCTGTGAACTGTTTTTTTTTTTTTTTCTTTTCTTTTCTATTTAAAGAGCAAGAAGCAGTTTCTTGTTCAAAGACGAGGAGCGGAGTTTGCCCTAACGACCGTTGCTAAGCACTTCGGTGCGGACCTCAACAGGAGTCTGCCGTACCTCTGGGAGAACACGGTGGGACCGTTGAAGACGGTCGCCAAGGAGAACCTCTGTATCGGTACGTAGGCCGTTTGGCTGTCAACGTAGTTATTGCAATAAACTTAGATACAAGTAATATGTTGGTAATTTCATGATTATACCGGTTCCAGATTTTTTTCTGTTTTGTTTTGTCCAGTTTTCAGCGGTAAACTGTACAGATTGTTTCAGTATTTGTTCTTCTGAACCAGTGTGTGTCCTGTTTGTGTTTTAGACAGGCAGGCCCAGCTGGAGAGAGGCAATGCGGCAGCTCAGGAATTGGTCAACTCTCTGCAGGTTTTGGAAGTCATGGCTGGAGCCATGGCGGGTGAACTTCGACCTTTGGTGAGACTGTGGTTCATTATCTCTCCTGTAGTGTCCTTTGTGATGCTACCAAGCCCCTTCTGCACTTTAACCGTTCCTTCCTCAGTCAGATTCGTCTCTGTTGGCAGGTTCTGTGCGGTTCTTTTCCTTGTTTTGGAACCACTTCAAGAGATTTGATTGGTTGACACCGCAACTAAAAACTGGTTGTGCTAACTCTAACGCTGCAAAAACATAAAATCTGTTTAGTATTTTAAGTCTCACTTCTAGTGCAAATATCTTATTACACTTTTATTTTTTTAATAAGATATAGGAGTTTGTTTTCAGTAAATAATTCCTTAATATTGGTGAAGAAGTACCAGTTCCATTGGCAGATAAGTTAACTTATAGCAAGACAATTTCCCTGTGTTTTTAGTGCAATGATCTGCTAATGGATCAATTATTATTTTTTCCCAATATTAAGGAATTATTTACTTAAAACAACCTCCTATATTTTGCTGATAAGTTGTGTTTAAATTAGTTTAGTCTTAATTCAATTTTACTAAGATATTTGCACTAGTAACTAGACAAAATACTTGTTCCACTAAGAGTATTGGAGCATAAAGTTTTCTCCCCCTTCAAAATAAGAGCATGAATATAAACCATAACTACATAAAAAATGAACAATTGATGTCTAAAACTTTAACTCAGACGTCAGATTTTATTCGATGGAAAATTTACAAAAAAGTCACAAAAATAAATTTAGTGGAAGCTAAGTGTGTTGAATGTTTTCAAAGTTGGAAAAAGCTCCAAATAAGAAATTAGCTCTGTAATTGGCGCGTTAGCAGAAGCGTGCCGACCACCGGAAAGCAGGCTGGATTCATTGATCCAGTGGATTTACATTATGACGGGGAAACCTGCAACACACAAATACACCGAGTGATTTTGGAGATTTTACATTTCTACCCCGTAAGGAAAACACCCTGCCAATGGAGACAACCCGACCAGACCAGAACCAGACATTAACCAGTTAAAGTGAGAACAGGCTTTAGTCAGAACCTGCCTGCCATCCCAGTTACATGCTGCTGTTTTTGACCCAAATATCTCCAACCGTTCACCTCTCCTCTCTTATTCCTCCTAGTTACTGGAACACCTACCTCATTTGTTTACATGCCTGCAGCACCCGTACACAGCGGTGCGGCACATGGCCGCGCGCTGCGTGGGCGTGCTCAGTAAGATAGCCACACTGGAGACCATGAACAGTTTCCTGGAGTCTGTGCTCCACTGGTTGGCTGCCATCGACGACTGCACCAAACAGGAGGGCGCCATCGAAGCGCTGGCTTGTATCCTTCACTGAAATTAAGTCAAAGTTTATCCATCAACCACATTTACAACAACTTCAGCTTTCTAAAGTGATTCACAGCAAATAAAACCTTTCTCATACCAGATTTGGTTTTAATTTTTCCTCAATTCTTTTGACTCCTTTTCTAATAAAGAAATGACAAATTACAGAATATAACTGCTTTTATTCCAGACACAGAATTTTTTGTTTAATGACGAGAATATAGTCATAATATTGGCAGAATATAGACGCAATTTTACCAGATGCATGTCTTAAAATTACGAGAAAAACGTTGAGAAAAACATATCCCTGTCGTAACAAATTAGTTAATAACACGGTCAATTAAAATGAGCTCAATAATTAATTTTTTCTGCTGAAGAATAAAACAAACTTTATTTTGTTTTATTTATTAGGATATTTAAAATGTCTTCCTGTGTTAAATGTTCATTAAAATTTAAAGTTTATTTATATTCATTTATATAATTTGAAAATGGCCTCTAAACAACCATTTTATCGTTTATCTCGTTAACTTCTGGGGCAATTTATTGTCCAGAAAAATTAACCGGGACACACTGTGTCACAATGTTACTCTGGTAATATTATGACTTTACTCTTGTTTTATTTTAACTTTGTTTTGAATAATGAAAAAATCTTTGTCCACATAAATGGAAACTGTAAAACACGCTTGTCAAACAAGATGGCCGCCATGGCGTGCTGACATCACTCTGAGCTATGGAAACCTAAGGACTGGTGAAAAAAATCCAGATTTTTAACAAATAAAACCTTGAAAAAACAAACATTGGATCAATCAATATAATTGGATTTACACCAGTCAGATGTAAAGTCAGCATTTAATCGCAGCGTTGATGTTTGTTTTGGAAATGTTAGCTTCTTCTGCGTGTTTGTTCCCTTAACCAACGCTCTCCAGGTGTGATGGAGCAGCTGGACGTCGACATCGTTCCCTACATCGTGCTGCTGGTGGTTCCCGTTCTGGGCCGCATGAGCGACCCCAGCGACAGTATTCGTTTTATGGCCACTCAGTGCTTCGCTACGTTAATCCGCCTGGTGCCTCTAGAGGTACGTTCTCCCGTTTTATCAGTGTAAATCTTTACTGTTGTTAACAGAACTGAAAACTGTCAAATTACGTCATCAAATCGCAGGCAGGAATACCAGACCCGCCGGCCATGTCGGCCGACTTGATCCAACAGAAAGCGAGGGAGCGTCAGTTTCTGGAGCAGCTGCTGGACGGCAGGAAGTTGGAGAACTATAAGATCCCTGTGCCGATTAAAGCCGAGCTCAGGAAGTATCAGCAGGTGAGCCGTTTGTCAGCCGTCTGAGCAGCAGATGGAAAATGAATTAGTTTATTATGAATAAAGATATAAAATAAAAAGTAGAAACAGGAAAAAAGTGATTTCTTATTCATTTGGATAAGAAATAAAACGGACAGAGAGTTGAGGAGCTTAAACTACAAATGTCATTTTCCAGAATTAGCTTTGTTGTTAGCCTCCTGCACCGTAGGCATGTCCAGCTGGACAGTTATCCTGTTGAAGAAATGTATGGAGCATCATAAAAGTAAAAAAAAAAAGAATCATTTTCTCACTCTTCTACAGTTTTACCTTCCACTGAACTTTCCGTAAATGTTTATGGATATTATATATGGAATCTTGTGTGTGTTTTTTTTTTTTTTATCGAATTCATGTTTTATTTAAAAATAGAAGTTGAATAGAAACTGAATGAGTTCAAAGTTACTTTGTGACCTGAGTTTTACATTTTAGAGATTAACTGAGATTAACTTTTTGTAGATCAGGTTGTTTGGAGATTACGCCTCTCTGATGTTAACACAAACCTGCTGCTGTGTCCTGCAGGACGGCGTGAATTGGCTGGCATTCCTGAACAAATACAAGCTGCACGGTATCCTCTGTGACGATATGGGCCTGGGCAAGACGCTGCAGTCCATCTGCATTCTGGCAGGAGATCAGTACCTCAGGTGCTCAGTTCAGGTTTATTTAATCAAGGACAGCAGAGTTAAACGACGTTACACGATAAAAACAAAGTAACTGTTGCTTCGAACAAGGGTTTTGTTGCAAAACTAGAATTAAAGACTCCCATCACACACACTCTGAATTACTACAACTTCTGCCATCACACAACACAGTTCATAGAGAAGTGGACAGAAAAACATCACTGTATATTGTTATGACGTAAAACACTGAATTACCTTGTTGCTGAAATTTGCTACAGTGCCGTCAGGTTTGTTGTCTCATAGCTATGATGCAGTGTTTGGTGTCTTCCCAGTGAGGCCAGCTGGCGGTGGAAACGCTTTTCTGAATACGAAGGATTATGGGAGCGCAACGCACCGACTCGTGCCGTACCACTTAGTGGAAAAGAGACAGATTTTGTTTTGTTGTGTTTTTTTGTTTCTCCTGCTAGCGCTAAACTAGATCATTTGTTTTGGTTGTATTTACCCAGAATGCCCTGCGTTGAAGTCTGCTTCCTGCTTCTGGAGGGGTCTCTGTTGCGTTTGGCATTCAAACTTATCAGAGTTCACTTCAACCAAACAGAGACAGAGGTTTACAGGCGGACCAGAGTTCGGCTTATTTAGATTTACTGTGCGTTCACACTTCCCCAAATAAACCAAACTAACCAGCAAACCAGAGTTTGATTCAAGACTCAAGCTTACCTGAAGCTTATAAACAAAACATCCAACTCTTGTTTCCATGGCTACAAATTCCCATAAAGGTCTGAGCTTTGTAACGGCTCTGAAATGTAACTTCATTCATTGAGATCTCATCTATGGAAAATGCTTCTTCTGTCTGTTTTTGAAGCTCTGATGCTCACTTTGTGCTTTTCAGGGCTCAGGAATATGCAAAGACCAAGGCAGCAGACTGCAGCCCCCTGCCCTCGCTGGTGGTGTGTCCGCCCACGCTAACGGGCCACTGGGTGGACGAAGTGGCCAAGTTCTGCTCCAAAGAGTTCCTCAACCCGCTGCACTACACCGGGCCTCCCATGGAGCGAATGCGGTGAGCATCCGTCAGCTAGCCACCGGAGCATGACTCAGACTTACCCTGCAGGACTGAGCAAGCAAGGAAAGCGTTTCTATTTTTTCCATGAAGCCGACACTTGGATGACTAACCGAGGCTTTGTGTTTCAGGTTGCAGCATCAAGTGAAAAAACACAACCTTGTAGTCGCTTCTTATGATGTTGTGCGGAACGACATCGACTTTTTTAGGTGAGGATCCTCCGAGTCTCTTCACATTTTACGTAGAGCAGGGGTGTCCAAACTTCTTGCCAAAATTGTATATTCAGATGTAAAAAGAAAAAACTCCTAAAATCAAGCAACCGAAGTTGCTCGATATTTATTGTAGAGCAAAAACTTTAAAGGGATTTTGAAATCTCTTTAAAAATACCTTTAAAATGAATGGAGTAAACTTTACTCAAATTTCTGACAAAAACTCAGATATTTTGTAGAAAAACATTTAAATTTCAAAAAGTCTTTTGTGTACATTAATGTCAAAATTTTATTTCTTTTTCCTCCTCGTAAATCTTTGACTTTTGGAGCTCAGAAATTTCCTTCTTTTTTCTAGAAAATTTCTGAGATTACTCTCAAAATTAGTTTTTTCTACTTCTACTTTAATTTTGCATGTTTGCTGTATTAAAAAGAAATGCATCTAGTTTTCCATTTCTTTTGGGTTTGAGTGAATAAATTTCAGTAATAGGATTTGGGTCACTTTCTATCAAACCGTTTGCTAGATTTAGTCTAGATTAAGAAAAAATAAAAGATGATTTACAGCAAAGTGGGCTTTCCAGGAAACGTGAAGTTTGGTTTAAACTTGGTTATAAAAGGATAAATACTTTGTGTTGTATTTTACATTTTCCTGTGTAAGAAAATTATGTCAATTATTACAAACTAAAAGTCTCCATCTGCATCTAAATTTGTATTGTTTTTGATCTGCAGTTTTGGCCGCAGAAAATAGTCTACGGGCCACAAATGGCCCCGAGCCGCATTTTGGAAACCTCTGTCTTAGAATCATTCCATTATAACAAAATGTCTGTTTTTAACTTTTTAACAGAAATATAAAATTTAATTACTGCATCCTGGATGAGGGTCATGTGATCAAGAATGGGAAAACCAAACTGTCCAAAGCCATCAAGCAGCTAGCGGCTAACTTCAGGGTCATCCTGTCGGGAACGCCCATCCAGGTGAGTCCTCAGAGGAAGCATCGGCTCCCCCTGGTGGATCCACTGAAACCCTCCGCTTCCTCTGCAGAACAACGTCCTGGAGCTCTGGTCGCTCTTCGACTTCCTGATGCCCGGCTTCCTGGGAACAGAACGCCAATTTGCCGCTCGCTACGGGAAACCCATCCTGGCCAGCCGCGACGCCAAGAGCTCATCCAGAGAACAGGAAGCTGGTAAGTCGTGTTCCCAGAATGCAACGGTCCAACGCAGCCTGGAATAATAATTCAGGTTGAGAAAAATGACTGAAGGGTTGGAGAGGAGAAACGTTGTCTAACCCTACCAGGATGCCTTCCTTCCTTCTTTCCTTCCTTCCTTCCTTCTTTCCTTCCCTTCTGATTCCTGTCCTTCCTTCTTTCCTTCTTTCCTTCCTTCCTTCCTTCTTTCCTTCCCTTCTGATTCCTGTCCTTCCTTCTTTCCTTCTTTCCTTCCTTCTTTCCTTCTTTCCTTCCTTCCTTCCTTCCTTCTTTCCTTCCCTTCTGATTCCTGTCCTTCCTTCTTGCTTGCTTTCCTTCATTCCCTTTAGGGCTGTTGTAAATAAATATTTTAATAATCGAGTAATCTATCGATTATTCTTATGATTAATCGAGTAATCGGATAAAAACGATAAATCATTGGTAAATCTAACATAACAGCAGTATTACTATCGCATGTCAACATCAGTCCAGTTTTTCACAATTGAGCTTCCCTAACAATAAAGTTTCTGTAGTTTAGAAAATTAACCTGCAACAATAATAATTCATTTTCTAAGTTAACCTGAAGAAAAGTTATTCAATTTAATAATGAAGATTAAATCAGGCTCACAAATACTAAAAAATGTCTATATTCCAGCGTTTGGTTCATGTATTCATGTTCAGTTTAATAGATGAACTCTCACCTTGCCCAGACATTTATAGCTTTGTGTTCATGTTAGTTCATGTTAGATTTGACACCAGCTACGTGCCGCCATGATGAGCTCCGACACCCATTTGTTGAGACCAGGATGATATGAAATACATTTTCCGGGTCGTCCGAAAAGCTACACTTAGGTTAATCATTTAATGCACAGCTGCCTGCAGTGTTCGGTTTATCCGCTCACCTGTATAAATACACCTGCAGCTCTTCCCTGCTGTTTTCTCTGATCACCAGGCAGCAGCTCCGAGAGGAGAAAAGCTGCCGTACTCCAGGCATCGCGCCAGTCATTTTAAGGATTCTTATTGGTCCCCCAAAAAGCGACAAAAAACCGGACATTATCATAAATCAGTAAAATCCTCCCATGTCGAACTGGAACACGTTATGCTGCCAACTCTTAGCTTTTGTCAATAACTCAGCCGGAAAGTGAGAGCTTCGCCCAGCGCAAGTAATAACCCGGCTGGAACGCGGTGCGATAAATAATAAAACATAATTTAACGAAGCTTCGAGGCAGATGAATTTTCCTCGAGGAATTTTAATAATCAAGGCACTCAAATCACTCAAGGAATCGTTGCAGCCCTAATTCTTTTCCTTTTTTTCCTTCTCTCCTTCTGCCCTTCTTTCCTCTCTCCCTCCCTTACTGCTTGCTTTCCTTCCTTCCTTCATTCTTTCATTCCTTTTTTCCCTCCCCCATTTGCTTCCTTTACTCCCTCATTTCCTTCCTTCCCTACCTCCCTCTTTTCATTGCCTTCTTTCCTTCTGTTTTATGCTTTAGAAACTGAATTTGTTTATAAATAATTGTTTAATGTAGAAATTGTGAAATGTCATCATGAACGTTGTAGGGAAACTCTTACATTTGTCTTTTCAGACTAAAATTGAACTTTATTTTCTCTGTTTTAAACTGCTGATGCGTGTCTCCTCCTGCCAGGCGTCCTCGCCATGGAGGCTCTTCATCGGCAGGTTCTGCCGTTCCTTCTGAGGAGGATGAAGGAGGATGTGCTGCAAGACCTTCCTCCTAAAATAATCCAGGACTATTACTGCACTCTCAGTCCTCTGCAGGTATGTGTGCTCTCTCTGTTAGTTATTAACTTTTAAATACTTAAATTTAGAATCACTTGCAGAAACCCAACACGTTCCCCTACCGTTCTAGATAATAGAAGGAGTTGAAACGTGTAAAACAGCAGCTGGTGTGATTTGGGGACCTCTTCAGGCCAGACTGAAGATTGCATTGAACAGAAAACTGCTTTTTGTCCCATTTGGGACAAAAACTCTCCGATCAGCTGGAAAAACACCTGGGAGTTCAACATGTATTAGTTTTCAGGTTGTTTCCAGCTGGGAAATGAAATTGGCCTGCATATTTTATACATCTTTGATTAAATTAAGTCAGTCCTTAAAACCCGACTGGCTGCTTGCTTTCCTTCTCTTCTTCCTTCCTTCTGTCTTTCTGTTCTTCCTTCCAACTAACCTTCTTTCTTTCTTGATTTCCTTCTTTCCTTTCTTTGCCTTCCTTCCTTCTGTCCTTTCTTCCTTCCTTCATTCCTTCCTTTTTTTACAGGAGTTAGGATTGAAGGATGCATTCAGATGTCCGGCTGTTCTTAACAGACTAACATTTGGATTTGTTTTCAGTCGTTTTCTCTGAATTTCTTCATCCTGTTGCCTTCAAAATGCTCAACATGCAAAATGTCGGTTTTACATTTTTGTTCTCTTCTTATCTGATCTGTTAAAACCCTGAATGCTCTCTCAGGTTCAGCTCTACGAAGACTTTGCAAAGTCTCGAGCCAAAGCCAGTGTGGAGGACAGCATCTCTGCAGCCTCCAGTGAGGAAGAGGAGAAACCCAAGCTAAAGGCTACGGGTCACGTCTTCCAGGTACCGAGACTTTTTGATGCAAACTTCAGTTTTTTTATCGCAATAGACATGTGATCAATATCAATAGCAAAAATAACGTTTTTATAGAACTTTATAATTTCACTGGAGTCTGATCCAGAGCCGCATGGCATTCTGGGGGATGTAGGCAGAGGAAATGTTGAAGAAGTTCACCGAACTGAATGTAGACCTGAACTTTAAAGCATTTTTGTATGCGAGAATGGTCTAGTCGAAGTCCAGATTTAAATTTAGAGTTTGAACTTTAACTTTCAAGTCTTGCATCGTCAGACGCTCTTTGACTGATCCTGTCCATTTTTTTTCTTGCAAAGATTTTCATGCTTTTCAGATCATTACTCTACAAAAATTGTCATTTTCCTTTAAGTTTGGGAATTAATCGTATTTATCATTTATCTTAATTTATTGTCATAATAATTTTGATTTATTGGTGTCACAATAAATTCCAGTTAATGTTTGAAACTTCAAAACTGTCCGTATTGTTGGGATTATTAGATTTACTATTTCATCCAATGAAAGTATCAATGAATTTGTCAATATGTGACTGGTGACACAAATCAACTATTTTTGTGACAGGAATCCTGAAGAAGTGGGAATATTTTTCAAGTGCAATGCTTGTGTTTGTCTTCTGTGACTACAGTTGCTCTCATGCAGCCATACAGTTACCTAAAAAATAAGCAATAATTGGTTACCTTCACGTTTATCGTTCCACAAAATATTGCAGTAAAACTTTAAGTCCAAATCGCCCTCCATTATTTTCCTTCTGCTCCAGATTTGAGTTGGCTGCTGCATTGTGTTGCTTTCTGTTGTGACCGCGCTGTAACCCAACTTCCTGTCCTTCAGGCGCTGCAGTACCTGCGGAAGCTCTGCAACCATCCAAACCTGGTTCTGACGCCGCAGCATCCGGAGTACAAACGCATCACGGATCAGCTGGCGTGTCAGAACTCCAACCTGCGCGACATTCAGCACGCGCCGAAGCTCTCTGCTCTCAAACAGGTAGAGTCCCGAGGCGCCGTTGCGTGTTTTTTTTACGTTTGTGCGGTTCTGACGTGCTCTCGCTCTCCAGCTGCTACTGGATTGCGGTCTTGGCGGCGGCGGAGGAGCGGAAGGCGGGACGGAGGCGGTGGTGGCGCAGCATCGCGTTCTCATCTTCTGTCAGCTGAAGAGCATGCTGGACATCGTGGAGCACGACCTGCTGAAGCCCAAACTGCCCACCGTCACCTACCTACGGCTGGACGGCAGCGTGCCGGCCGGCCACCGCCACTCCATCGTCTCCAGGTACGCCACCTGCGTCAAACATGAGGCTCTGGGGCCAAATCCGGATCGCAGCAGCTTTTTATCAATCAGTACCTCCAGTTTTTCACAATTCTGCAAAAAATCCAAACAAAGCCAACACATTTTCTTGTACAGATGCGAGTTTATTGTAAATTTTGCATAAACATTGTCAAAAATCATGTTTAAGTGATTCCACCTCCCCTCCTGCAGGTGACGGTATTTCTTACTTTTACAACACTGCTGCCTCAGCATTACTTGCGTCAAGTTACAGTGATCAAAGTGGCGAGTAACAAAAAGTCACCTTTAACATCATACAGAAATGTAAATATTTATAAGTTGGCACCAGAAAATTTGATTTTCATTGCAAAAAATTAGGGGCTGTTTCATAATCTTGATATGACCCAAAATTAAAATGAGTTGCATTACATCAATTAGTTCCTTTAGTCTCTCAATTCTGAAAAACATGGATTTTAGTGCATTAATCCACAACTATTTATTTAAAATAACTGTTTATAAAATCATTGGGTTTAGTGATGCCAACTTCCACCTGCAGGTGGCAGTATTTCTTACTTTTACAACTCTGCTGCCTCTGCATTACTTGAAGTCAAGTTACAGTCTATGATCGATGTGGTGAGTAACAAAAAAATCAAGTTTAACATAATACAGAAATGTAAATATTTCTAAATTTGCACCAGAAGATCTGTGTATCTGATTACAAAAACAATCGCAAACTTTAAGAAGATGCAAGATCTTAATATAACCCAAAATGAAAAGAGTTTGACCCGCCTGAGGTAGAAGAACAAACCCTCAGTTTGTTGATGAGATTATAACCAAGGCTGATCATCATCATCATCTTTTTTGTTCCTCAGGTTTAACAACGATCCCTCCATTGATGTGCTGCTGCTCACCACCCATGTCGGTGGTCTGGGTTTGAACCTCACCGGCGCAGACACTGTGGTGTTTGTGGAGCACGACTGGAACCCCATGAGAGACCTGCAGGCCATGGACCGCGCCCATAGAATAGGACAGGTACTGCTGCGGGACGCTTTATGACCTCTCATAGGAAATCAGGAAGGGGAGAGACGTGACGTTCGTACTTCCATTTCGGTTTCTGCTGCTTCTAAAAACCTCCTAAGCTCTTTAAAAAAAGCACCCAGCTGTTTTTTTTAACAATAAGTTAATGTTGTCTAGCAACAAAAGCTGAGCCCCAGTATGTTTGGTCAGCTGGTTTTACCGCTGTAGGTACTGCACAATGGCTGCTGGAAAAGTCAAGTGTTACTATCCAGAGCCTCTTGCTAAAGTCTTGTTGGTTGTGCAGGAGGCTCCACTTCTGCTTTTCACAGTTGTATGGTTGTATAATTTCATGTTTGCAGACAATTTTACGTGCGAGTGTAAATGTTGAGTCAGGAGGTGTGGCCAGCAGCAGCTTATTTGGATTTAAAGTGACAAGATGCCCTAAACAGCTAAAATCCCATCATCTAAGATTGATTTTTGTGCAGAAAATGTAAAGAACAAGTTTTGTCTTGTCCATTGACCTGTCCTAGCCTGTTGAAGGAAGCATGAAGGCTCCCCTTCTACATCCTGTCGTCTGTGTTGTGCAGAAACGGGTGGTGAACGTTTACCGGCTGATTACGCGAGGCACGCTAGAGGAGAAGATCATGGGACTGCAGAAATTCAAGATGAGCATCGCCAACACCGTCATCAACCAGGAGAACACCAGCCTGCAGAGTATGGGAACAGACCAGCTGCTCAACCTCTTCACTCTGGACAAGGTGACTGGAGATGGAAACACATTTGCTGAATTGGTTCTGATGTGACTTAGTGAATCACAGTCCAAACCTCCGGCGCAGAGGTGAGGACTGTCAGGCCAGAGGGGCTGGTCGCTCCAGACTGGGATGGGAATGGTAGAACACTGCCACCCACTGGTGGTGGTGGTCTGTGCCTTACCAGAGGCATGAAGATCTAAGATCTTTAGTCCAACCCTCTAGGTTGGAGGAGATGACTCCATATTTCTGAGATGTATAGTCCTCTACTTTGTTATTTACAGCCGTGCTGAAATAAACATAAAGTAGCATCAACAGCTGAAGAAATGGAGTTGATTTGTTCCACAAGAGTAGTAAGTTAGACACGTCTCTGCAGATCCCGCATATTCTGGACATGAACTATTTAGACTTTCATCTTTATATTGACACTGCAGAGCTCTGTGTGCAAAAACAAGACGGTTTCTTTCCCCAGTTTCTCTCTGGTGAACTCCAAGGAGTCAGACTGTCCAGATTAATACAATTTTGTTTGTACTAATTCATCCTTGTCTTGATTTTACTTTACTAGAGTGAAGTTATGACACATTGCTACTTTTAGGGAACCTTTCTGGATACTCTTCCTGTTTTGAGGGACCTCACTGCATGAAGAACAAACATTTTAACTCAACTGTAGGCATGAGTTTGTCAATAGTAAGACTTCTGACACATCTCTGCAGATCCCGCATATTCTGGACATGAACTGTTTAGACTTTCACCTTCTGATTGACGCTGCAGAGCTCTGTTTGCAAAAACAAGACAGTTTCTTTCCCCAGTTTGTTTCTCTGAGTGTCCAGATGAATATTGTCTAGATATTTGGACTAATTCATCCTTTTGGTTTTGATTCTGGATTATTTCAGGACGACAAGAGTGACAAAGGAGAGCAGTCGTCATCGACCTCAGGAAAGGCGTCCATAAAGTCTGTGTTGGACGGCCTCGGGGAGCTGTGGGACCAGCAGCAGTACGACTCGGAGTACAACCTGGACAGCTTCATGAACTCGTTGCACTAGCACTGTTAGGACTCCGTTCAGTCATCTACAGGCCAAGCAGGACCTGGCCAGGAGGGGAAAATGGTAAAAATGGATCAGGGTTACAGTAGAAGTCAAACACAACCAGATCAGGAACTGTTTGTACATTTTAATGCTCTTAATTTGAAAGGTCTGGAATTGCAGAGCTGCTCCAAGACTCAGTCCTCTTTCAGAACTTTTTTTTTTTACGTTGACAGTAAGTAAACCCGACCGTCACAGACCAGTAAACCAGAGCAAGCGACAAACATCTCCAGTGTTGAATTGCGTCGTCGCCAGTGGGTGCTGCTCTCACCTTTCAAGCACATGTATAATAATTGTAGCTCTAATTTATATCTGCGGCAGCAGGAGCTCGCTCTTTTCGCACTTCACCTTCCAGAGGATATTCAGTGTTAACTGCTTCTGCAACATGTCACAAAGTCTTAAACTGAACCCTGCCTGTCAGCACTTCTCTGACCCACACGGTTTGGATCACAAAGGGAACCCAGGTGGCTGTAACGAGCCGCGGCGTCAAGCCCAGACTGATACCTGAAAACTTGGCCCAAAGTGTTTTAAAAAGGAACTGTAGACTTGTACATATTTCTCTAACTGCTGCTTTTTCTTTATGATAGTGGAATTGTAATAAATTCTGCAAACCTTGAATGTCGCCCTTTTTTTCTGTTTGTGAAAGCCATGTCAAACTCGAGGCCTGTGGGCCAAATCCGGCCCGCCGGGAGTTTTCATGTGGAGATTACAGTTGTGCTTAAATATTATTTTACTAATCAAGTCAGAAGGTTTATTGGTGCCAAATTACATCAAGGTGAAACGATGTTTAATTTCAAGTGGTTTTCATCAAATGCAGAGAACTTTCCTCCTTCAGCTCCTTCAGACTAGCCAACAGCAATTAGCAAACACCTGCTGGAACTGTGCATCTCCTGAACTCATTATACAAGCTGCTTCTTATTGAAACACTCTATAAAAATGCTCTTGAAGGGTTAATAGAGGAGCCATGTTGTGATGACTTCGTGAAGGGGGAGCTTCAGAAATGACAAGCGTTCTTAAAGAGACAGAGGCCCAATTTTAAATCAGGAAGTAACAGTCATGTTACATATATGTACATATACATATAGCATTTTTAAAAGTAATGTTCTAAAATAGCCTAAGTTTCTGGAACATAACACCGCCCCTTTAAAAGAAGTTTATCAATACTCCATCACCATCCCTTTAAAGATGTTCTTTATTTTAACCTGGTCTAAAATGAAAAGCATTCACTCTATTGTTCACATTTATCTTGATTATATCTAAATATTTTGGCACCTATCTTCTTATAATATTTTATGCTATTGCAACTGTTAAAATATTTGTGTTTTTTTTTTTTTTATAAATCACAATTTAAGTTTAATGGATTTTTTTTCCAGGTTTTCAATAATTTAATTCTTCAGCTGCCACAGTGCACCCTCTTGACATTTATTCAACTTTCATGAACAAAACTCTGCTATTCGTACAAATTTCAGTCTACAGAAGTACTTGATGACCCAAAACGTAGCCACGACTTTCTACTTTGAGGAAATATAAGCAGCATTGTCTAGATTGCAGTGTCGCACATTTGAGGACATGATCGTATCAGTGAAATTTGTACTGGAAGTGAACATAACAACCAAAATAATAGAAAATAGATTAATTTATTAAGCTTTAAGCAATGCAAAAGACGCTCCAGGTGTAATTTTTGTGGCTAAATTCTGTCTTAATGTATTTATAATGATTAGTTATAGCGTGAGGTCTTTTAAATTTGAAAAACTAGATGTAAAGTAATTTTTTTCCCAGTTTTAAAGTTTTTTGTAGACTTATTTTCCTTTTATTCCCTCCAGTTTTGGACGCTATCCAGCCGGAAATAAATATATATTTTAACTTTTGTACAACTACGATACAAAAGCAGATGAGGTTGATTAGCAGAGCTAGCCAACAACTGATGACATCATCCAGGACAGTGGTTCTCAAAGATTGTCTGGACTCCCCTATGGATTACAATAAAAGACCCCCAAAAAAGAAAAGAAAAAAAAATCAACTGGGCACACACATCGTTCAACCAGATATAAACCTTTACACATATTTTGTTTTCAAACTCCATTGATGTTTTTCACACTTCAGGTTGCAACAAAACACAACTTTATTACAGTGAAACCCTTTTGTGTAGTTTGTTTATTTGTTTATTATTCATCCATACCGCTCCCGTGCCCCCTCTACCCCTGCAATGGCACTGCGCCCCCTCTAGAGGGCGCGCTCCACACTACGGGCACCACTGATCCAGGACATGACACTATAGAAATATAATCTGTGCTGCCCAGATAACTAGCTGTTAGCATATCATGATAGTCATGAATCGCACAGCAACAATCTTCAGTCAGAGGCTTTTCAGATTTGTTGCAGGACTGACTGCTACTGGAGTTCCTTCCTTCTAGCATCACAATCGACTTTTTGAAGACATTTGGATATTAGTAACTGCATTTAATTTCACTTTGGCATAAAGTATTTGTTGAATTATGCTGCGTTAAATAATGAACATTGACTATAAACAGTTGTACAAATATATTTTCTAGGATTTGCAGTTAAATACAGCAAACTACAAACTGATGCGGTTAAAAAACAGATGGGTTTAAAGATGTAAAATTATTCTTTGAATTTATATTTTTTCTTTAACATTTAAGGAATCTGATTAAATAATTAAATATTTTAGTTTTTGTAATATTAGCAACAGTTTTTATTAATACTTCAGTATTGTTTTATTAAATTACAGCACAAATATTTTCCTTTCTGCCAGTTTTCCTTTATTGCCCGTTCATTTGTTTACATTATAAACCACTAATACATCACCAACCACCAATCTCTTCCTTTGAGTAGTTTTTTTTTTTTTTTTACTTGTAGATCATTTTCACACTAATGTAAGCAACATCAGCAAGTTAACACATAAAGCTCAGCATTTCAAGAAACAAGACAGTCTAGTAACAATAATACAAAGGGATTTTTCAGCTTCCAAAAAAAATTAAGAATTAGCATCATAAAATTTATTCATCCAAAGTAAAAATACAAAATAATATTAATGACATGACCAGATATGAAGTCTGTAAAGAAACAAAATATATGAAATAAAAAAAATTGTAAATATGTTTGAATTCCTTTTTTTCTGCAAAACTTTAAAAGAAAAAAGAAAAAAATCAGTACAAAGGCTACATTTCTACTGGAAGGTATTAGCAGGTAGAGAAGGTAAATACACAGTAGAAAATGATTTTAGTGGATCACAACGCTTGCAATGAAAATAATTTCGCAATAAGATTATATACCTCTTTTTCTGGTTTTCTTCTTTTCTACAAACGGTACAAACAGAGTATTGCACATTACGACAAAGAATCAAGGTTTTAGCCTTAAAAATGAGGAAGGGGGCGGGGCTAATTCAAGTCTCGCGTGAACAGAAAGGCCACCAGTCAAATTGATGCACCTTGGGGGCTTTCAATCAAGCTACAGGTGAAAACATTAGTGTCTGTTTAGTGTTAAAAATAACATTCTTCTCTTTTTCTGTGTCCAGTGACTTTCAGAAGTCTTTTTTTCTCCCAACTACGTCAGGACAGCAAATCAATTCTTCTTTTTTTATTATTTTTTATTCTCTTTTTATTAATTTTTTTTTACAAAACAAAAAGAAAAAAAAACGGGAGCACCTACCCTTAGGAAACATAAAAAACTTATTTAAAAAAAATAAAATAACAGAAGATCTCTTTCACAACTCTGGTCAGCATAGATGATTGGTTTTAAATATAAAAAAGGTGGGAAATCAGCTTTAATTTCTTCTTAGAGCACCTGATATTTGAGCTTTCTGCTCTCTCAACCAATTAAACCAGTGGGACTCCTGCTTCTAAACCAGTAAAGTAGATCCTATCACTATGAACATTATTATATTAGTTATAAAGCTTTAGCTCCTTCATTGACTCTCTTTAAAAAAAATAAATTCTTAAAATAAAAACATAAAAAAATCATCTCTCTTGAAGAATTAAATTAATATATATTTGTCCATCTGAATAAACTTAGAAAATATGTTTCTCTCCTAATATATGTCAAAACTGAGGTATTGCAAATTATTTTTCATCAGTCTTTTCCAAAAAAAAAAAAAAATTAAAAGACAAAACAAAAAAAATAACTGCCGACTGTTGCAAACTGTTTTCAGATACAAAGCATAGTGCACAACAAATACAGGAAAAATAATAAAAACATAAAAAATAATAGAAAACTGGGTAAAGGGGGCAAAGAAATGTGTGAAAAAATAAAAACTCTCCCCAGAATTCACTCGTTATCATTCGTCAGGAATAATATCTCTTCTGATCAGGTCGATTTAGTTTTTCTTAAACAGAAACAAAAAAATGTCCGTCCAAAAGAGCAGGAAAATCAACAGTTTACGACTGAAAACAGTTACACACACACACACAGTTACGTTTCCGTCACCATCATAGTTTCTTTTTCAGCTTTTATTAGAACCCAAAAATATATAATGTCCACCTTTATTTTATTTTATTTATCTAGCAGGTCCGATACTTCAAGCTTTACAGGAGACAAAAAAAGATAAAAAATTAAAAATCTGGTGATTGCGTCATCTTCATCTTCCCCATTTTTAAAAATATATATATATCAGAATGTGTAAGGGCTCAGTTAATCAATCTCAGATTTCCAGTAGCTTTATGGGGTTTTTCTGCTTATTCACTCTCCAAAATAAAAATAATAAGAAACAAATGAGCTCTTTGGTTGCGTTGTGACGTAAAAACGTTTCTGTCAAGAGTTGGATCGAACAATAAAGTTTTGCGTGTGTGAACAATATAGTTTTATGTGTTCGTTTTTTTTTTTTTAACCCTGCTCACATTATCGTCTTCTCTTCAGATCAGATTCGAGGTTTTCGGCCTGAAAACCTTCCGTCCCAGGTGTGTGTTCCGTGTGTATCCAGACGTGAATCAGTGAGAACATTTTTCATTTATAAAACCGACGGATATACGTGTGCATATGCTAGCTAGTTTATGAAGTTTCACAGGACTTCTATGTCGGACACTGACGACAGTTAAAGCGAATCACAGTTCTAGGCAGATCTAACTACGTACAGTATAAAAATAAAAAAAATTGCACAATTATAATCAACAATCACCGCAAATAAAGTACTTCACCTATTACAGGTTTTAATTGTAGTCCTACACTTCATTTGTGAGTAATATTAGTTTTAAAACCGTCGTCGTCCTGATCTGCTCGCGCGGCGTTGCTATGGTTACCTGTTTTCGTCCAGTTTGAACGTACAGCGCCGTGCGAAAAGTATTCACACCACTTTAACGTTTTAAAAATATTTTCCTCGCATCAAAATCACAAATTTTAATGTATTTTAATGGGATTTTTTGTGTGATTGCTCAACAGAAAGAAAGGTTTAGAACAAAATTTGCCATCTTTACTTCGATCGCCCTGAATAAAATCCAATGTTACCTAAATGTTAGCATCCAACTGTTTGTAATTTTATTTCAGGCCTCAAATGTTGTTGTTGTTTTTTAGAAAATATTACAAAAAAACACAAACAAACAAAGAAAAAAAAAACAGCAAGAAAAACTGTTAAAAGAAAGAAACAAAAAGTCCAGTTTGCAGTTTTCCAAATTATTTGGGACATGTCAAACCAGAGCACCGACTTCAGCTTATTTGCTAAGACCAAAGATTAACTTTTTTTGGCCTACCAGCTAAACTTTATTGGAGGAAAACCAATATTGCACAGTTTCCAGCGTGAAACATGGTGGTGGCAGCATCACGCTTTGAACAAACTTCACAGAAAACTTTGAAGACGCTGCAAAAGTTTGAAACTTGAGCAGCAAATATGCTTTGATCCTATAGATCAAAGCATATTTGTTAAGATGGTCTAGTCAAAGTTCAGACCTAAATCCTACAGAAAACTGTGGAAAGACTTTTAAAAAATTTATATTAACATTGGTATTCGCCGATATTAATCACGTTTTTAAACATATTGGTGTCGGCCCAATAAATAAAACAAAGTCGATATTTATTTTTATCTTATTGACTTTTGGTTTTGGAAAAAAATGTTTTAAAGGTGTCAAAACTGTAGAGAAATATTTATGATATACCATGTATAATATTGGTAAATATTGGTTATTGGACGTAAATGCAATATCAATATTGATATCGCTATCGATCCAAATTTTTTATTGGTGCAGTGTAAGTGTTCAATCTAAATGTGAAAATCTGAGCGACATATTAAAAAAAAGTGGCACACTGCAACACCACCAAATCTTACCAAGTATTTTTGCTCCAGTTTGTAGTGAAAATATCTTATTACTTTTGAAATAAGAAAAAAAATATAACTTACAAGTAACTTTCCATACAAGATGTAGATGCTTGTTTAAAGTAAACAATTCCTTAATATTAGTGAATAAATGCCAGTTCTATTGGCAGATTATTTGACTAACAGGGTAGGCCCTGTTACCTAGCAACGCCAGTCAAGCCAGCCCGTTACCTAGCAACCCAGTTCTAGTTCCACTGGCAGATTGTTTCGCTTTTAACATGGGAAAAATGTTTTGTTGTGACAAAAAGTCCAACATTCCTCATCAATATTAATGTATATTTAATTAAAACAAGATCCTATTGCAAGTAATTTTTTTCTTATTTTAACTAAGACCAAAAATACTTGGTAAGATTTTCTTGTTTTGCAGTAACTGTGGAGAAACATTCAGATATCTGAGGGCCGGAATATATTCTATTGTTCCCCTATTGAGATTTTTAATTTGCAAATTTCCTCCACTACATAAATTACTTTCCATTGCTCAAATTTTATAAAATCCCAGTAAAACACCATCAAGTTTTCAGTGATCTGATGCGTGAATCCTTCAGCAGGGTGCAACACGACTTGCAGTGCGTTGTGCAAAACATGGCCAGAATCAAAATAAAAACAAAAACCTGCAGACATGATACTGAAAAAGGGTTTTGCATGCAGCAGCCAGACTAGAACATGCAGTTAGGGGCGACCCCTGACCTCAAAACGTCGGCCATCGTTGCCTGAGACAACTTGTCGTCCTGAAACGCCGGCTGCTTCTGAATTCCTCGCTGGGAAAATAAAATAAAGTACTTGTGATGTCTGTTCATACCATGGGATTTAGCAGCAAAGCTCCCGCAGCAGTTACATTTACATTACACTAAAAAAAATTATGTTGTTATAAAAATAAAGACCTAGATATCGAACGCAAACTAATCTGATTGTGAGGTATTAACATTTACAGAGAATATATCAGTTGCTTTCAGAGCTGGTAATTGTTGCTACATCTGATGCTGCCTAACTTCTGCATTTATTCAATTAGCCTTTGGTAGTTTTTAAATTTATTTATTCTTTATGTTTTTAACTAGGGGCGACGTAACTACAACTGTTTCAAAGTAAGTGCATGCTCCTTTTGCATAAAATTTAAACCATCTATTTAACGTCTAGGTAAGTACAAAACAAAACAAAAAAAATAGAACTATGTGTATTTTTAAACACGTGAGCGGTCCCGAGGGGGGACATACCGAACCATCCTGTGTGTGTGTACGTGTGTATGTGTGTGCTTTATAGTGAGACTTTGTGCCAAAGTGCAAATTGTTAGCCGGTGGAGTTTTTTCCTTCCACAAAGCTTTGACAACGAGTTCAGAACCGAGAATCTGATCCGTTTTGCGTTTTTTTTCTCCACGTCAGGTGGAGCTGGCGGGAGCCGTTTTCATTTCTCCTCCTTCATCGGGGTTGAGGATAGTGCAGATCCGTGATCCCCGCTGACCCCGCTGGCCCGCCGCCCTCAGCTCCAGCGGAAGGAGACGTGTCGAGGGCGGTCGCCGCCCTCCTTCACCAGCGGCTTGTGGAACTCGCGGCCGGCCCGGGAGTGGATGCTGGCCCAGCAGAACTCACAGTAGTACTGCAGGCAGGTGACGTTGGCACAAAAAAACGGAGCGAACTTGCCGCCGCAGCGCGCGCCCTGGCACTCGTCACACATCTGGTCGTCCAGGACATACGGCTTCACCTCCACCTGTAGGGAGAGACGCAGAGAGGTCGTCAAGAGTTCAACAAATCCTGGCAAAAATCAACAAAAAAATACAAATTATGAACACTATTACTGCAAAAATACAAAGTCTTATCAAGTAATTTTGGTCGAGTTTCTATCTTAGTGTATTTGAAATCAGAGAAAAGTAACTTTTCAGCAAGATATAAGAGCTCGTTTTGATAGCAGGATAAAATTACTCACATAAACAAGGAAAATACACATTTTCAGTCAATTATGAGCAATTATTGATTTAAAACAAGCTCCTATTTCTTGCTGAAAAGCTACTTTTCAGTTACTTTTGTCTTATTTCAAGTGAACCTATTTATCTGCATTAGAATCCAGACCAAAATCATGTAATCAGATGTTGTGTTTTTGCAGTTTTCTCCATTAATTGCTGTTATTGTGCATGACTTGTGTTCATAATAAAGCCCTTGCTGCCCCCGACTGAAGATAAACGATGTTAGCTGAGGTGGGCTGAGCCCGGCTGGACCGGGCTGGCCCGCCCTCCTGGCTGACACCCAGTCTGTCTCGGTCTCAATCGGCCGGTGCGCCTAAAATGAGCGAGCTGCGGCGTGGCTGGATATTCACGCATGGGGAAGTACTATAATTAAACCGGCTCTAAGTGTCTGCAACCTGAAACATCTGTCGGGACGCAGAGTGATTACACAGCCGGGCCGGGCCGGGCCTTCCGGTTCTGTAGGCTGCAGAGAAGCTTCTGGCAGAGCAGGAAATACATATACTCAATTAACAAAGTATTTGGTAAATAATCTACTCAAGTACTAAGAAACTGATCAAATTATCAATCATTGAATATGTAAGGATTACATCAAGAGACGGACCAAAGTGGAAATTTGGTCTCTCTCTCTCTGGTGAACTCGCTCACCCTTTTGTCAATGTCGTTGTGCTGCAGCTGGACAAAGCGGGCGCTGATGGCGGCGATGTAGCTCTGCTGGTTGGAGAACGCCACCCGCCCGGCTCCCTTCGGATATTTCAGCTCCGGGTCCGTGTCGATGCCGGCGTAACAAACGCCTCCGTACAGCCGGTCCATGATCATGGCTAGCTCCACTGGGAGACGAGGAAAACACAGAGCAAAAAATAAGAATACACTGCAAAAACACAAAATACTACAAATCTGTATTATAGGAGAAAAAAAATCCAAATACTTCTAGAGCTTCAGTCAAAACATGCAAGAGTACACTGTAAAAACAAAAAACTGACCAAATATCTTTGGTCTAGTTTCTAGTGCAAATATATCAGAAATCAAACTTACAAGTAACTTTCCAGCAAAATACAGTTTTAAGTAAATAATTCCTTTATATTGACTGAAAAAAAAATTCTACCAGCAGATTCTTTCACTTATAACATGACAAAAATATATTGTTTTAAGTGAAAAAAAAAAAAAATCAAGCATTCCTTATTTTAAGTTTTTATTTCTCATGTAGGAGTTAAAAAATTACTACATAATTCTCTTAATATTACTGCTTTATTCTTGAATTATTTCGACTTTATTTTCATAACATTCTGGGTTGATCCTCAGATTCTGGCTTATATCTCATGATGTTAAACTTTATTTTGATATTATCGAGACATATTTGTTAAAACTGCCTCCATGTCGTGACAGTTTAATATGCAACAGATAATCTGTGATAACTTCCATCACCTTCACTTCTTCCCTGAGCTACTATCGCTGTCTGAAGAAATGCACCAAAAACAACCAATCAGAGCCAGGAGGCGGGGCTTATCGCTGCCAATCAACCTCAGTTCCTCACCATTAAATGTAATGGCAGAGAAACCACTTAATGTTGCTTGAAAACGGTTTATCTGATGTCATCAGTAGGTTAAGTAGCCTTAGCATTTATGACAGAGGCTTGGGTGATGATTGACAGCGCTAAGACCCGCCTCCTGGCTCTGATTGGTTGTTTCTAGTTAGCAGTTTCATATTAAACTGTCACAATATGATGACAGTTACAACTATGTAAAAGATATATTTTGTAAAAGTTAGGCAATGCAGCTTTAATGATTAAGAGGACAAAAAACATCCAGTTTTATTTTTAGTAGTTGACTGATTTCAGCATCTATAGTTTGTTCCTTCCTCTTTCAAAAATTTTCCACTCTGTCCCCCACAAACAGCAGCAGCAGCAGTTTCAACCTGCTGGGGGTAATTATCTGGGGGTCAGATTGCAGACAAGCTAGCGATGCTAATCCTGCTAAGAGAAAGGCTCAACCTTCCATTAGCTCATGAATTCCTAACGCGTTGACCTCTGGGTCGCCCTCCTGGGAACCCAAGACGAGGATTGCTTTCTCTCTGGGAGAAGCTTCATTACCGCCTCTGGCTGCGGTTCACCTTATGAAGCGCATTTGGAGGCTTTAAGGGGCAGAAGCTGCAGGATTCATAACGGAGGGCTACCTGCACGCAGGGGCCGGGGAACTCCCCCGACGAAGATGGTTTTGCGGGGATCCAGAGGCTGGGAGCCGTCCATGACGAAGTCACTGTCGCTCAGGTTCCAGGGACGGATCTGGACCTGCAGAAAAACAAGAAGAAAAAATAAATAAATAAAATGGAAAACATTTGAGCTAAAACTGAAATATGGGAGAGGGAAAGGCTACAGAGTTAGCATGAAGCTGTGTGATATGGAGAAAACGGGCCGAAAGTAAATACTTAATCAGCCTCAGATTATCAGCAGTACACTGCAAAAACACAAAATCTTATCAAGTATTTATGGTTTCCTTTCTAGTACAAATTTCTTAGTATGCTTGAAATTAGAAATTAGACCAGGGGTGTCCAAAGTGTAGCCTGGGGGCCATTTGTGGCCCTTGAAATCATTTTGTTCGGCCCCTGATCACAAGAATGTAAGAAAACAATTGACGCCCAAAAATATTTGAAAATTGTCTTTTATTTTTTAAATAATATATGAATTGAATATATTTTTAAACAGTTTGAAGCCCTATTTACCTTTAAAATAATTTATAGATTTTATAAATTTATAATTTTTCATTGAGCAGGTGAATAAACCATAAAAAAATCACAGTAAACTAATTTTTGCATTTTTAATTTAATAAATTTTGTGAACCACCAGTAGTTTAAATTTGCCAGTTTTGATCCTCAGTTCAAAAACGTAACACCAGTAAATCAGACAAAACTAACCTTCCAGTTTAAGACGATAATTCCCTAATATTGGTGAGAAATATTTGTTCCACAGGCAGATTCCTTCACTCATAACTTGGAAAAAATGTCTTGTTGCAGGTGAAATAATCTGCCAGAGGAACCAGTAACAGGTGACCAGTAACACTTACTGGTTTGTCCTTGATGGTGGGACTGGACACACACAGGTAGAGCTTCCCGTCCTCCTCAATGCAGGCGTCGATCAACGCCTGGACTGAAGCCTCTTCCTGGAAAAGCAGGAAGGCGTAACCTGGAAGAAACCAAAAAAGGATTTTAAATAAATATGGCCTTGAGAGGGAATAAAAATAATCATAATTCAAATAATTTAACAGTTTCAGCAAATACATGCAGGCGAAAACATAAAGTCTAGTTTCTAGAGCAAATATCTTATTACACGTAGACAAAACTAATTTAGAAGTAACTTTTGAATTTGTTTTAAGTAAATAATTCCTTAATATTGATGAAAAAGTTTAGTTCCACTGGCAGATTATTTCACTTTTAACATTGGAAAAATGTCTTGTTATAAAATAAATAATCTGCCATTCCTCATTTTAAATTTGTATTTTTCATGTAGGAGCTATAATAAAACTACTACTTATTTCTGCTAATATTACAGCTTTATTCTGACATTATTTTGACTGTCATATGACTTTTCTCCTATTATTACAAGTTTATTCTCATAATATTAAAATTTATTCTGATAATATGCCTTGTTGTACGATTTTATTCTTTGTACTATTACAACTTTATTCTCACGAGATTAGGAACTTTTTTTATTCTCCTATTACAGCAAATTTATTATATTATTACGACTTAATTCTCGTACTATTACAAATATTTTCTCGTATTACAACTTTATACTCATTACTTTTTGTCGTACAAATTTAGTTTTGTATTATTACAACTTTATAGTGATAATATTATGACTTGTATGACTATTCTTGTGTTATTAGAACCTTATTATCGTATTACTACGACTTAATTCATGTAACGACAAGTTTCTTCTGGTGTTATTACATGACTTTACTCTTGTATTACTGTGACTTTGTGTAGTAGTACTAGTACTTATTTCATCCATATTAAGGGATTATTAACTGTGAATAAACTCCTATATTGTGCTAAAAAGTTACTTTTAAGTTAATTTTATCTTATTTTATGTGTTCTAAGATATAAATGACTAGAATCTAGACCAAAATCACTCTGTCATATTTTGTGTTTTGCTTTTCTTTGCTCGTTTGCCTCCATGATGCCAGCGCTTTGCTCCTCAGGGGAACCATTCAATATTTAGCAGTCTGACACGCGCTGAGTGACGAGGTTTTGTGCAAGAAAGAAAAAAAGAAAAACTTTCTCAGACTGTTTCTGAGCGCTGCTGCATCATTTAATGTTGAGAGCAGAGACTTCCTTCGAGGTCAGAGCGACAGAAAACCGATTCATCTAACGCTGTTAGAAGCACCAAAAAAAAGGACAGAAAATCCATCCGAGGCGTAAACCTCAGAGGAAAAGGATAAAAACAAAACATTTAGATCTTCCACTTCTTTTATTCACAATGTCATTTTGCTCCTCTTTATTAAAATTGGTCAGTTACCATCTAATCTCCTCCTGACCCGTGTCTAGTTTAGTCTATTTTATCCTAATCCAGAACTAGAAAAACTGTATTTCTAAATTGTCAGCAAATTACAGGGTTTGTATTTTATCCACAGTAAAATTCAAGAATTTTTCAAGCATTGATAAAGTAAGTTTTCAAAATTTTCCAGCAAAAACAATACAAATGAACTAAAAACAGTTTAAATTCATAATTGCATGATACTACTTATTAATTATTCTATGTTTTTATTCTACATTCAACAATAAGAATAAAGTAAAAAACAAAGTTTTATGTTTTTAAACGTCTCAAACATCCTATAAACCTGTCTGATGAGAACAAAACACTAATTTAACACAAGAAATATATATGATTTATATTGTTTAATGTAAATAGATTTAAGCCATTTAATCCAGTCAATAAGTCATCGAGAAATTAGGAATAATAAATATTTACTACATTGAAACAACCAAAACAAATTGTTTTTATTCCTCAAATTAAATGCTAAAACACAAAATACAAAGAAAGTTTTAAAAATGTTCCTGCTATATTTTCTGGTATTTAGTAAATAGAAATTATTTTGTTAATTTTAACTAACCAAAAGCAAGAAAAGTTTTGTCTGATTTAACTTCAAGACAGCAAGAAAACAACAACAGTGCAACAATTAATGAAATTAATCTTGATCAATTAATTAATTAAGTAATTAATTGATCAATTAAGGAATTGATTATTAGATAACTGGAGTATAGAGAAGAAAGGAAGTGAAGAAAGAGGAAATCAGATGTCTACATCTGATACGGATTCTGAAAATCCGATAATTAACTGAAATATTTCTGTACATATCCAGAACTTTAAGGGCAATCCTGAGTTCAATTAAATGTTTACAATAATCCAAAAAGATCAAATTAATTAAAACCATTATTTACACATTGGAGCTAAAACACCAGCCGCTACCAGCTGCTTTAAACGTCCAAATAATCTCTCTAATTGGGCGCACACACCAGAAAGCTGCCTCATCATCGGCCGGCTGACGCTTACGTAAGGACGGGATGTCATTCGGATAAATCTGAGGTTTAGGACAACATCATCGCCCCTCAAAAAGAAAGAGACAGAGAGAGAAAGAGACAGAGAGAGAGAGAGGGGAGGGGAAAAACTTAAATGGGGTAAAAATAAGGCATGAAAAGGCAGAGCTAGCCAGCAGCTCTTCCAGTCTGAGAGAGAACAACATGTTCTGTGACTCGGAGGGGGAGGGAAGAGAGGCAGATGGAAAAGAGAGTAAAACAGCAAAGGAAAGGTGGGAAGAGAATGAATGAGGGCTTTACAAGCTGAGCATCCAGAAATAGGTTCTGGTGAGCAGGAGCCTTTCAGGAAGTGGGGAAAAGACGCTGAAAGTGAAACAAACTCCCGATTTAAACTAAACTAACCCACAGACTGAAACTAGGTCGCTTTAGCAAGACAATATTTGCACTTTTCTAGGCTTAAAAACGGGACTTGGTGCTCAAATATTCCCATTTTGAATGGTTTTGTGCTTCCAGTTGGGTCTCAACTGCTTCGACCAACAGACAAAGAGCTTTAAAAAGACAAGAAGAAAAAACAACTAATCATTTTTGGGAATAAGTTCATGTTTTTAGGTATCTGGAAAATTTAAAAGCATTCAGAATGTAACTAACGTCACTAATCAGCAGGCTCTGCTCCTCACCTAGCAACCCCCGATGCTAGGCAACCCCAACCAAGCCCAGCCCATCACCTAGCAACCCAAGTGGAGCTCCAGCACGTTTGGTCAGCTGGATTTAAAGCTGCTAGGAAAGATTTGTTTTTTGCTGTTGGCTTACCATCCAAAAACCACCAGCTACATTCTTGTTGGTCGTGCAGAATTCTCCACTTCTGCCTTTCAAAGATGGACGGTTGCATAATTGTGCATCGGTTTGCAGCCATTTTCATGCGCGAGTATAAATGCTGAGTTGGGCATCGTGGCAGCTGCAATTTATTTGGATTTAAAGTGGCAAGACATCGAAAATACAGCTCATTCTGAAAGGAGCTCAAAACTGGCAGAAGTGAGCACACTGAAATTGTCATGAAATGTGATAATTGGTGGCGAGGATGGCTGCAGAGGACCCAGGTTGTGGTGTGAAAAAGGATTATTTAATTAAAGCTCTTACAGATTAAGAGAAAATCCATCCAGCACAGGTGAACTAGGAAGCAAGGAACTCAACACTGGTAGCTCTAGTAGTGAAGATAAACATTGACTTGACACTTTGACAAGGACCCGACGAGGAAACACAGACACAGGTGGGATTAAATACACAGGGGAGTGTTCAAGGAAACAGAACACAGCTGGGATCAACCAAGGAGTAGACAAGACGACACAGGAACTAAATTGACTAGAAAACAAACACAGAGACTTAAATCGAAACAGAAAGGTCGTTATCTTAGAATTATTTTGTGCAAAATAATGTATTGCACAAATAGATAACCATCCACCTTTGAAAAGCAGAAGTGAAGCCTCCTGCAGCAGTTGGTTTCTGGATGGTAAGTCAACAACAAAAACGTATCTTCTCCAGCAGCCATTGTACAGCACAAACAGCGGTAAAACCAGCTGACCAAACATGATGGAGCTCTGCTTGGGTTGCTAGGTAATGGATTAGGCTTGGCTGGTGTTGCTAGGTAACGGTGCTGTGCCCCCAGAGTGTGACTTAATCAGGAGGTTTTTCAACCAGCTCATTTTCCAGTCACCAAAAGATATGAATTATTGGCTGAATGTTTTTTTCAAGCACTTAAAAACATAATTTGAATGTATTTTCTATTTGTTTTGGGCATTTCTCCAAGAAATAATGGCTTTGTTTGATTATCTAAAAGCATCTAAGTGAGAAACTTCAGAAGGAATAGACCTGTAATGGTGTGTGTGGACGGGGGTTCTTTTATGGTAAATATTAGCGTTTCTCCAAATCGATGTGACCCACTTCATCGTCTTTAATCTGAGCGAATGAACGGATATTCAGTCCAGACGCTGCTGAGGATGTGTCTGCCTCCGTCAGCCTGGCGCAGTGCGGAGGCTTATGCCACGGGAGGAGAGCGGAGATCTGCAGTGGCTCGTGCCTGCGATTTAGAAAGCTTTCCTCCTGAGCTCTCAGCACCGTCTGCCAAGTAAGGCAATGTGTGCAGAGCAATGAGCAACGAACAGGACGGACACTTTCCTGATTCATGGGGAGGCGACATATTGTCAGATTACCGGAAGATGTCACTCTCAGCCGACACTTCATTAGTCTTGATGTGTTCAGAAGTAACTTAATGTTCATGATTTAACCGTTTCTTTCCATGTCGCAGCAACAACAGAGCAACAGTGATGAATTTTACCAACAAAATCTTTGCGTGCGATTACACCAAAGTGGGTGGAGCCAAGAGAAACTGAGGGAATGAGTGAAGAGTTAAACAAACTTACATAAAAAAATGTACATTTGAAATAGATCACCAAAATCTCTAAATTAATGTAAGATTCAGACTCTGAGTGTTTTCAACAGTTAGGTCACACACCCCAGTTGTCGTAAAATTAAATCTTTTGTTCATTTTGACTTTTTAAATAGTGTTTTTGAATGAAGTTTTTAAGTTTAGGTAGATTATTCTGCTGCTCCCCTCCTGCTGCACATGGCTCAGTCGGTGCAAACGACACCCAAGTCACCAAGGGGTCAGTCACTTAGCAGAGCGCAAACATCTTTCCACTGGCACATCAAAGCCCGAGATTGAAATCCAAGTCTTCCCACTACCTCATTGAGTGAAAGTTATGTTGACTTTGCGGAAATCTAATCCAATGATGACCAGATACGGCGACTGACCGAGTCATGCTGCTGGCTTCTCCGGCTTAAATGGTGACATTTAAGTCCAGGGTTATCTCAGCAGCTGAGACGTGTCTGCGGATTGGTTCCCACTGAGCACAAGGCCTCAGAAAGCACCCAACCATCAGGAATAACGCCATCTGAACAACAGATGACGCTTCTACATGCTATGATGTTTTTTTAAAGGGGACTCGTTATGTAAAATGTACATTTTCCACGTTTTTGTACTTCCATTTGCGCCTCTAATGATTCTTAGAAAGAAAAACAACACAATACCCCTCAGCCTTTTTTTTTTTTTTTTGGGTGTCCGGAAAGTGAGTTGTTTCAAAAACCTTCCCAAAGTAACGTCACAAATCAGCCTAGCCGGTTGCCTAGCAACCCCGGTGGAATTCCGTCCATTCCGTCCTAGAAACCCAGGCGGAGTTCCAGCATGTTTGTTCAGCCGGTTTTGCCACTGTATAATGGCTGCTGGAAAAGACAGGTGTTTTGTTATTGACTTAACATTCAGAAACAGCTTATTGTTGGGTGTGCTGTGGTGGCGTAGCGTATAGCGTGACCCACATTTGGAGGCCTTGAGTCCTCGACGCGGCCGTCGTGGGTTCGATTCCCGGACCCGGCGACATTTGCCGCATGTCTTCCCCTCTCTCCCTCCCCCTTTCCTGTCAGCCTACTGTTATATAAAGGACACTAGAGCCCACAAAAAAAAAAGAGCCCCTGGAGGGGAGAAAGAAACAGCTTGTTGCGCTCGTGTTGGTTGTGCAGGAGGCTCTACTTCTCCTTTTCAAAGATGTATGGCTGTATATTTCTGCATCCGTTTTGAGTCATTTTCAAGTGCGAGTGTAAATGGCTAATGCTGAGTCAGGGGTCGTGGAAAGAGGCAGGTTATTTGGATTTAAAGTGACAAGAGGACCTAAAACGGCTCAATCTGAAACTAACCTGACTAAAATCTCATTATCAAAGAAGGATTTTGTGCAAAAAATGTGATGAACATGTTTTGTATACCCCATAGACTTATTCTAACCTTTAAGTTTCACTTTACTGGAGACAGAATAACCTTAAAGAAAGAGAGGGGGAGAGAGGATGAGAAATACCTCAAAGGCTTAGAAAAACTGGAGAATACTTGAGGACAAAGCAGAGAAATCAAGTAATGCTAATCATCTCAATTTGAAGCAGTCACTCAGAGTGTAATCCCAACACAACGGGGGAAAAGATAAATCAAGGCCTGGGTAACGGAGGAAGACTTAAACTGAAACTGGGGCACTTCTCTGAATTCAAAGAGACATAACAGCAAACAGAACAGACCTCTGCGTGGAATGACTCATGGTGTGATAAAAGCAAAATTATAAAACGCTGATCGTGACCATCTGCAGGCAAAGGACACTGCAGTTGTAACCTTTCCAAAGTTCGGTTATTGCTGTGTGACGCAAGCGCTTCTCAGGAGTTTACAGCTTCCACTGTTCAAATGACGCTGTACACACAACGAAACCTTCAACGCTCCTCCTCCTTCTGCCCCAAGTCACAGACCAAAATAACTCCCTCGCATCTGAAGCTCATCGCCAACAATAGCAATGAGTGTGTTGTGTGGATGATGGGAGGCAGTTTGAGCGACAGCAGCATCATGACTACAGACTCTCACTTGTACTTTAAAGGAATCGGTTTTGAGCATCAGTAGCTGCAGCTCGGCTTCAGTGGGTTTCCAATGTCTTTCCTTTTGATGGGTTTTTAACTTTATGAACTCACTGCTTTATAGAACGTATTCCCAATCTGTTTATTCTGTGTTTCACTGTCTCTTTTCCAGATTGAGTCATTAGTTCTGTTTCCATTACAAATTTTTGTTTGTATTCTACTAACATCGGGTGGAGGGACCCACAATTTCACAATTACAGTGTTTCCATCGAATTTGAAATTAAATTAAAATCACAGGTGACTAAGCTTGTTCACGGTAGCGATGGATGTCACAGTTACTTGAGATGTATTCATAATTCAGCCATCAGAGGAGACGTTGTCGTCTTATTCAGGCGTGGGAGCGATAAACGTTAAACTTGGGAGCGAAGACATGCGGCGTTTTGGGGAAAAAAGAAGAGCTTTAGATTCAACACCTTCGAATGACAACTTTCTATGAAATACGAGATGCTGTAAGCTGCAGATTGTCCAATCAAAACAACAAAGACAAACCATCATCCTCTGACCACTTCTTATTTGTTGTTTCTGCCAGTAGTAACACCTGGCTGTTGATCATGTGACCCGTGATGCGAGAAGTGTTTTTTTTTCTTGTTTGTTTTTTTGCAGTTTTGCAAAATAAATCTATTTCCAAACCACCTCAACTGAGGATAATAACGTCTTACAGGAAAACAAGTTTTTTGGAAATTGGGTTGTTCCCATTAAGTAAATTTCATAGAGAGTACGCCTGGTCTAATCCCACCTCGTCTTACTCTCTATTCTGGATTGAAGCACTGATGAAGCTATTGGTGGCAATTTTCCCAGATAAACTTCTAAAACTAATTTACGTGTCTGTTTAGTAAACTTTCAGCTGAATAAACGGTTAATTATTTAGGTAGCTAAATGTTTAAGTTTATGCTCTTATTTTGAAGTGGTTTAAAATCGTTTACCCATCAGTTCTGTTTCCTGTTCTCATGTTCTCTAACGTTGCTTTTTTTAATGCCCCAGGGCAGCTTGTTGTGTCTGTAAACAGAAGTGATGGATGTCAGGGAACGGGAGGCTGGGCCAACAACACGAGCCTGCAGACATTTTGAGTTGGATAAATAAAATTAAAAAAGTATTTTAGGTTTCTGAACAGAACGTTGCATTTAAAGTTCCTGCATTTAAAAAAGAACCATTTTATCTGAACAAAACAATCTTTTCTTACATATAATTAGCTCTATATTAAAAGGATCTACATCAAAGCAACACTTTTTATTACATCTTTTGATCCATTACTGGAGGCTGTGACAATATTAGCAGAGAGAAGAAGCTGAGGGGAAACAATCCTGCCTTGGCATCAACTTTCTGTCTCTGCCTGACCTTCATCCCAAGCACCAAAACAGTCCAGGCCCGGCCCCCGAAGCCTGACTGAGCCACAGTGTGAGTCACCGCTGAACAAAACACACTTTCATAACGGCACAGGCGCATGCTGCTGGCGGTTTAACGAGGAGCAGGGTGGAAAGTGACAGTTATCTTCCATTCGGTCAAGCCTGGATGGAAGCTCAACAGGCTCTGGACGCATTTCCCTCATTCTGCAGATCGGAGCGAAACGTTTCCCTCCTCTTCGGTTTCTTCTGTTTTCTCCTCTTGTCACACTTAAATGTTTCAGTAATTTTTTTTTTTTTGCCTAAATCATCTTTTGGCAAAGAGTGGAGATTTTTTATTTTATTTATTGTTTTTGCAAAAATAATTTAAAAGGAAAAAGACAAATGATCCTGTCCCTAGATGAAAAATTGATTTCCATCTTAATATGGCAATTTATGGAAGAGGGTTACGGCCACACACACAAAAATAAAACTCTCAGAATTCAGGGTTGTTTTTTTTCCGGAAAATTCAGAATTTTTTCCTCAAAATTCTCATTTTTCAGAATTCTCCTTTTTTTTTCTCAATTTATTTTTTCCCAGAATTCTGATTTATTTTTTCTCCTCGTAATACATTTTTTTCTCACAATTTTGACTTTTTCTTCAGAATCAGAATTGGTTAGCATGTTTATGCATCGTCAAGGAAATCTATTCTTAAAATTCAAATCTATAAAACAAATTTGGGACAGTCTGTCAATCTGGATAAAATTCACATTTATAAATCCTATAAGATTTAAGGAGGAAACATATATGATCATTTCAATACATTAACAACATAATTGTAGACTGTTTGATTATTTATTTGAATTTTGACATAAATTTACACAGAATTAGAAAGTTTAAAGTTTTTTTTTTATTGGCTCTAATCCTCTTCTGTAGAAATTAGCTGTGATTATCCATATTTTTTGGTTTATCGTCACTAACCACACTGCCTGATTACTGCCAGACCCTCAAATTAATATTTTAATCAAACGATATTTCTCCATCAAAAGATGGGCAGAAATATGTTAAAATCGATCCATAGGTGGCGCTGTTATTACACCCATAAACAGAGCGCTGAAGTGTGACATCTACATTCATCACACAGCGAAGTTTGATTGCAGTCGAATTTAACTAGTAGTATAAACAAATGGACAAATAATATCCAGTATTGAGAATTAAGACCAGTTGGTCGAATCAAACCTGAGCTCTTTTCTTTGCTTTGACATGTCAAATTGTGTTTTGGGCCACCTTGTTATGATGACCCAACCCAGAGGTGGTAATGCACTGACCCATCCGGAAAGGGTTACCAATCCAATTCTGAGAGGCTTCAGCGAACCACAGCAGGCGCCATTATGCAGTAATGGAGAAAACATGAAACAGTGGTGAACCTTTTAAGGAACGGCAGGCAAAATGAAATCAGTAACCCATCACAAAAGAACTCCAGGCCTCAGTTCGGATCAGCATTCAGGAATCAACAATAATAGGAAAAAAAATAATCAGTGAGAGGCAAAACCACCTCTAACCAAAAAGAACAGGAAGTCCCATCTCACAGTTTCCACAACACACCAAGACCTACATACGGAGTAAAACATTCAGAAGAAGAATGCTACGTTGACAGTTGACAAAACGAGCTCTAAACATATGAACAATACAAAAAATAAATAAATGCAACAGACAAACTCTGCAAACAAAAACGGAAGTCCTCCAGACCACTAGGGGGAGTCGACCGCCAAATCAAATGAGACTCTCAGTCAAGACGGGATGTTAAGATTTAACGGGACGTACAGGAAGAAAAAGAACGTTACACTTCACATTTTACTTTTACAAGCATGCTGTGTTTTACAATATTATAAAACGGCAACATGCTCACATAGGTAGTATTACTCCCCCTAGTGGTCTGGAGGATCTCTGTTGTCTGGAGCAAGTTTCCAGTTGTTTTTGTTTTTTTTGGGGAATTTCCACTTATTGCGTCTATTTTTTGTTCACAGCATTTTCAGTTGCATTTGATTTTCGAATTTGTTTGTTTTGGAGTTACGAGTCGGTTTTTAAACGGTGATGGAAAAATCAGGCTGTCATTTTGACAGATTACACACACCTGACGATTTGGTGCAGTCACGCAGTTTCAACTTTACACTACATTGCAGAGCTCACTAAAATCAATCAACACGTTCTGACTAAAACCAGGAAGATAGAGCACATAACACCAGTTTTAAAGTCTCTCCACTGGCTCCCTGCAGCTCAAAGAATAGACTTTAAAATACTGTTGTTAGTTTATAAATCACTGAATGGTTTAGCACCACAATACATTAAAGATCTGCTGCTGTTGTATTAACCTTCCAAACCTCTCAGGTCTTCTGGTTCTGGTTCTGCTCTGCATCCCCAGAACCAAACGAGGAGAAGCGGCATCTATGCACCACAAATCTGTAACAAACTTCCAGAAAACTGTAAAACAGCTGAAACACTGACTTCCTTTAAATCTCAACTAAAAACCCACTTGTTTAGAGTTGTATTTGAAACGTAATCAATTACAAATTTATTGACGGAATCTGACTTGATGTTGTGTTTTTATTGTTGATTCTATGTTGCATCACTTTGTCTTTTTGTGTTTGATTTGATGTAAAGCACTTTGAAATGCCTTGCTGCTGAAATGTGCTATACAAATAAAATTTGATTGATTGATTGATTGATTGAACATAACAAAAATTCCCATCAGAGAGAGGATGGCAGGAATATTCTTCCATAAAGGGGAGTGTCTCCTGGATCAGGCAAACTTCTGATCACTTCATTTGGTGAAATGTCAGCCGATTTCAAAACTGTCACTGCAGAGAAAAAGTTGAATGAAATCCTCTTAATAATGACACGTTGTGGATTATCTGTTCCGCTTGTTGAATATTAATTAAACAGAAATGTCAGATTTTAAAAATAAATTCTTCTTCACTGTTGCTCAAATTGACGGACAAACGAGGAAGTTTAGCTTGATCTCTGATGGGCGTTTCTTCGCTTCGTTAAGACCTTAAGATAAAGATCAAACAAAAACGTGGCCTAATCAAAGTCGGAAACAACTCTGACTAGTGAGCCAAAATTCCTCTATAGCAACGTAAACGACTCTGTTGGATCCAATGCTGGACGGCAGATTAAACAAATTAATTTCTTTGGGAAAGCAGTCGTTATTTAAAAACTGCTTCTTTTTTATTTTGTCGCAACAGGGCAAAAACAGATGAAATCAGTTAAGGGGTCAGACGTGTTTTCACAGCTCGGCATTTTGCAGTCCCACAGGCGCTGGACGCACTTTGCTCTAAATCCCAAAGCCATGAGCTGCAAGGCTTCTGTCGCCTTTCCAAGATGGCTGGCCGGATAAAACGGAGAGCGAGACGCTAAACGGGACGTTTCAGATGAACACTGCACAGATGAGCGGACCCCGCCGCCTCCTCCCTTACATGGCGGCGTCCTCCAGCTGCCATAAGCTCATTCATTCCCCTAAAAGGATGCCGCATCCCCCACTCTTGGATTACAAGAGGCAAATAATCCCTCAGAATAATAAAAAAAAAGCAGGTAAAAGTAGTGTGGAGAGGAAAAACTGGCAGAGATATTCACAGATCCTCCAGACGCAGCGTATTCCCATCCACCGATTGTTTCCAGAGTAGATTCATAAAATGAGACAAACTGCAGCTAAAAGCAAAGAGGAGCAGCACAGAGGCTTAAAGAGCAACAATAATGTCGCCGGGCAAATTTCAACCAAAACACTCAGAAACGTTTAGATTAGTCCCAGGATTAATTCATTTCTAGAAAACAGAAATTTCTGACATCCAAAAGTTTAAAATTTACCATAAAATAAATAAATAAATAAAATCAGAAATTCTGAGGTTAGTCTCAGAAACTTTCCAGGAAAAATCTTTGCAATGATAGTAATCTGAGAAATTTTCTAGAAAAAAGGTGGAAATTTCCTAATTTGAAAGGCTGAAAATTTGCTAGAAGAAAGTTCAGAAATTTTGAGATTAATTTCACAAATTTTCTAAAAAAGAAAATGTGGAAATGTCCGAGTTTGAAAGGCTAAAAAGTTGCCCAAAAAATTCAGAAATTTCGATTTCACAAATTTTCTAGAGAAAACTATCTGAGTTCAAAAGGTCAAAAATCTTCCAGTTTTGAAGATCAGAAAATTTCTGAATGTCAAAAATTTTAAACCATACTTTTTTTTTTAGAAAATATTTGACAATCACAAAAAAGAAGGAATAAATTCAGCACATTTTTGACTTTTTAAATTGTTTTTTTCTAGACAATTGATCAGTTAATCTAAAATTTTCTGCGTGTTTTTGGTGGATATTTACTCCTTTTTTACTTTTTTATCTACAATGGGCCCAAAATGGGCTTCATAGCAAAAAGCAAACACAATCTCAACGTAAAAGGAAAAGAAAAATTCCCAGCTTCTCAGGAAACGGATCCTGAATCCAAACTCCAGCTGGACAGTTAAATCCTACAGGAGGGAAACAGAAACCTGCATCGCTGCCCAGCTGGAGCGGCGAACAGCTGAGCAATACGAGTCTCTGCAAACGATACACCAGCAGCGATATTTATTGATACACGTCTCTACGATGAGCGAAAGGCGGGACAACCTGCTGCTACCTTTAGGTGGGAAGTAGGATTTGCTTTCAGCTTTGTGGGGCCAATCCACGACCAGGTGTCCGTAGCGGCGGAAACTGTTGGTGATTTCATCTGCGGGGGGAAAACACAGAGAAGAAAATGTGAAATGCGATGAGTTTTCTCATACGGTACTGAAAACAAGAACTCGATGTGCAGCGAAACGCGAAACGCCATATTGAGAAGGTTGTTTTTCTTTCCCCCCCCCCGGTTCTTAAGACAAGCAGCTGCTGCATTAAACATGAAATGGGCTGAATCGGGTTGTGGAAACGCCACAGAGCACGTAATGCACCTTTACTCAGTAGAGCATGCTCTTAAACATCTGAAAGTAAAGTTAAACAGCTCTGGATGGAAGGTGATGAACTGCAAAAACACAAAATCAGACAAAGTATTTTAATATAGTTTCTATTGCAAATATTTAAATACACTTTAAATGAAACAAAACTAACTTACAGGAAACTTTTCAGCAAAATATAAAGGCCTGTTTTAAGTAAATAATTTCTAAATATTGGAGAAAAAGTTCTAGTTCCACTGGCAGATTATCTCACTTATTTCACAACCGTTACCTAGCAACGCCAGCCAAACCCAGTCTGTTGCTTAGCAACCCAGTTCTAATTCCACAGGCAGATTATTTCACTTGTAACAAAACATTTTTTCCCACATTACATGTAAATTCATCTGCTGATAGAAATAGTTATTTTTCATCAATTATAAGGAATTATTTACTTAAAACAAACTCCTACATTTTGGTGAAAAGTTATTTATCACAGATTGTACACATTATGTACCATCATCCATATTGAATATTGTTTATTGATTATTGTACCATGGTCTATAAGTACAATTAGTAACAACTAAAATTTAGAAGTTTATTATTTGACAAAAATTATCCAATTTTTTAAGTGCATGAACCAATTTGAGATGTGGCTCTTGTGTAGAAAACTAATGCTATTGGTATGTGTACACTGCAAAAACACAACATACTACCAAGTATTTTCATTTATTTTTAGTGCAAATATCTTAGTACACTTGAAAAAAGACTAAATAAACAGTTTAACAAGATTTTTTAGGTCAATAATTATTGAATATTGATCCAATGTACCAGTTACAGGTAAAAATGTTGTGTTTTTTTGTATCTTTAGGAGGTTTTTTTTTTTTGCAGTGTAGTGTCAATGTGCCCCTAAATGGAGTTGATAAATGTCAGCATGACTGTAACAGGCAAAAAGTCAAAACTACAGCGTGTTCTGGGACGTTTCCAACTGGGAGAAAGGAGCATAATATGCATCAGGGTGAAACTCGCTGCAAAAAATGAAAATTAAAAAAATACAAAATAAAAAAATTCCTTTACCTTCATCTATGTCGGGAGGAAGACCTCCGACAAACACTTTCCTGGAGTAGCGCTCCATCCTCTCGCCGTTCTGACAGCGGGTCGGCGAGTTCAGGCCCGGGGTCAGGGAGGGGTCACCGTGGCCGTCGTCAAGGAAACCATCCTCAAAGGGGAAAAGACAGGAACGACCTGGACGGGTTCGAAAAAATGAAAAGAACAGCAGAAAAGATGGACAGAGAGGAGGAGTGGGGAGGTAAAGAGTGTGAAGAGACGGTGAGTTTTTACTGCAGGTTTATGTCTGAACTACAACTTTATTTCTAATTATCAGATCTTATGCTGCGTTTCTTTCCACAAAAATAATCGCAAAAAAAAAAGAAGAGGCTTGTAAAGAGAAGCTGTGGATGAATAAAAAAAGATTAAAAAATATGAAAATAAAACATCCAGGGAAAATTTTGTATTTTGGTTGGGGTCACTGTGTCTTTGTAGTATTAGTAGTTTTTATTAAAGGCTAAATTTGATCATTTTTGCAACAGTTAAATACAGGTTTGAAGGGGAAATGAGGACAATAACGAGTTATTTAATCATTTCAGCAGCTTTTAAAATTATAATATTCACAGTGGATCTAAAAAGAGCACAAAGTTTTTTTTGGGATGTAAAATCAAATTCCTGAGCTAATTTCTAAAATGCTAACCCGTTTTATTTCCGTTGTTTAGTTTTCCTGCTAATCAGTCTTTTACATTTAGACTCTGCCGTCATAAAAATTAAATCCCTCTTTGTGTTTCTTTCAGACACCAGAAGAGTTTGGCCAAACCTGAAAGGTACGGCTCAATCTGAAGCAAAACAACACCACAGTATGATGCCGCCACTGCCGTGTTTCTCTGTGAGGATCGATGCAGCTCATTCAATGTAAACCTGAAAAACTTACATTTTGTCTGCTTTAATTTTAGTAAAAGCATTTTTTAGATTTTTTTTTTATAGGCCAGAGTGCTAATAGGGCGGCCATCTTTTTTGACAAGCATTTTTTTATTTTATTATTTTATTTGGACTTTGAATTCAGATCAAATCTACAACAGAATATAAGGGTCAAGCTGCAGATTTTTCTCCCTTTTTATAAGAATAAAGTCAGAATGTTACAAGAATAAAGTTGTAGTAATGCAAGAATAAGGCAATATGAAAATAAAGTTGAAATAAGAAGGGAGTAAATTCATAATATTAAGAGAATAAAGCATTCATTTTTTTGAGAACTCCAACACTAAAAATAAAAATGATCATAGATTTTTTTTCCTCAATAAAAAATTTTATCTGCTAACTTTTAGATGTTCTTTGAGTAAAATTGCATCTTTATTCTGCTAATATTTTGACTTTATTCTCATAATTACATAAAAGGTTTTGTAGCCTAATACTCCACTGCACACCTCACAGAACGGATGGTTGAAATAAAAACCACTTTGTGAAAATAATTTCTATCTACATCAAGAAAAACAATAGATGAAACTAACAGGAGATTTTATTTTTAAAATCATATCGCCCAGCCCTATGATGGTTTTAAATGATATAACAGGTACAGACAGACGTTATTGTCATCAATTGTTCGTTTAAAATGTTTCATTCTGTTTCACATAAAGATTTTTTGTGGAGAGCAACTGAAGCCAGACATTATTTGCTGCAAAGCTCGAATCCCTGCAGGATGGAAATGTTGCGTCACACAGCAGCTTTTCTTCTTAATGAAGAAACAGAAAAAACACATCAAGCCACCGACGAGCCAAACTGGAAGATCCCTCAAGATCATTTCTTATTTTGACATTTTTGGAATCAGTCCAAACAAAAAGATTAAGAGTTTAGTTTGTCATTGGTTTTATTTAAGGCTGACTCAAAGAGAGCAGATTCGTTCCCCCCACTCAGCGCCAGACACAAGATTAATTCAAGCAGAACCGATGACCTTTGGCCCCCTCCCTGATTAAAGACACAAGATGGAAAACAAAGTGTCAAAATTAGCATGACTCCATTCAACCACAGAACAGATGAAAGCCACGAAGTGACACCACAATTAGACACCCCAAAAACAAATCAGCCTCTTTGCAAAAACAAAAAAAAAACATGGCCGGCTCGGGAAGCAGAACACGTTACCTCGTCGGCGGCCATAGCTCCGGCCTGCTTGACAGCGCCATGGAGGGGAGAGAGGGAACAAGGGAAGGGAGAAAATACAGAGACATGGGTTTTCTTCAACTAAACCAAACTAGCAACATCGCTAAGGTAACAGTGGCCTAAACCTCTTCAACAGGACGGGAGCATCGTTACAGCCACGGGGAATAGGATACGGAAGAGGGTTAGTGCCACTGAACAAAATCATTTTTTAAAATTCTGACTTTTCTCAGAATTCTGAAACACTTCTCAGAAATCCCCTGAGACAAAAAGTCAAATTTCTGAGGAAAAACGTCAGACATGAGTGACTGACAAAAGGTCAAAATTCTGCAAAAACAGTCAACGTAGAGAAAAAGAGCCAGAATTTTTAGAGAATATTCATAAATCTGAGTTTGAAGTTAGGAATTTGAGAAAAGACATCATTTTGGGAAAATGTGCAGAATTCTGTGTTTAAAGGTTGAAATCTGAGAAAAACTAAAAATTTGGAATATTTAATTTTGAGTAAATATTCTGTATTTTTTTTTTTACAGAAATAATCACTTCTGTAAAAAAAGTCAATTTTGAGAAAACAAGTCAAAATTTTGAGAAATATGTCAAAATTCTGAAAAAATTTCAGAATTCTTTGAAAAACAGGATAAATTCTGGGAAAAGCATCAGAATTCTCAGAAAAGAATTTGAAATCTTCTGAGATCAAAAATCAGAATTCTGAGAAAAGTCCAAAAAATATTTTTCTTCAGTGGTCCTCTTCTGTATATGGAGGACCAATCCTGCCATAGTCAGGAATAATATGGAAGTAAAAAATTATTCAAATTATTTAACTGGTTTTGTTTTTTTATTTCTTAAACACTGATATATTTTCGGTTATTTACCTCTTTGTATTTTTTAAATATTTTTATGGAATATTATGGATCTTTTTTTTTTGTCAATAGCTTCGAGTTAATGTGACCAAAAGACTGAATATTATTGTCCATCTGTATTTCTGGTAGAAATGTACCAATCAGATATTAATATCTGTAGCTATATTGAAAAAGAATCCTAGATCGGGTTTCAGTGACAATGTGCCCAATCCAGAACAGCAGATCTATTCAGTCTAGTTCTATGGTTTAATGTTTATTTTGCACTAAGAATTCCTAATTGCACTTTATGAATCATTTTTTTTGTCAGCTTCAGTTTCTTTATTATTCATTTTGCATTAGCTGTTATACTCTTAATTGCACTTATTGGACGAATTAAAGTTCTTTTACATGTTTGGCCATTAGCTTGTCAAGCTATTGGTATATTTAAGTGTAGCAAATAAAATTGTAATTCAGTACATTTATTTCTGTTGGGTTTTTTAAGAAACATTTTAGTTGAGCAATGTTTTTCTGTAAACATTCTGTTATTAACCTCAGATAGAGTAGATATTGGTAGTGACTAAAGTGACCCGGTGCGTCCCTAGGTACAACAGTTTCAAACAAATTCTACAGAATCTAAATTTCTAAATGAATTAAAGATGGCAGGATTGGTCCTCCGTAAACCTGCTGCACCTGCCTTGGCAACAGAGGCGCAGCAGCATTATGCACGGCCGCACAGCCCCGGTGATTGTGATCCGAGTTTAATGAACCTGCAATCGCTGCACTTCCTGCTAATCTTCTGTGAATATTCACAAATGAGGCCATAAAGAGGCGAGTCGCCGGGCTGGAGGTGCAGCGGGTTAGTCATTACCATCGCTCTGGTGAAACATTAAGAGCTGGTCGACGGGTCAGACGGAGCGGGCCAGGTGAGAGTGGAAACCTCCCGACGGCGTATGAATGTGGCCGGCTGATAGTAAGGTACCAGCGGAGAGTTTGAACTGGACAGAAACCAAATGTGACCCCATGATGACCTTTAGCAGTCACGTGCCAGATGATTTCATTGCTTTGACTTGGCAATATGAATAAAATCAAATATAACTTCAAATTTGTGTTTTCTAGCTCACTCTGGGGATTCAAATGATCAATTACACTAAAAAACACAAAATCTTACCAAGTATTTTAAGTCTAGTTTCTACTGCAAATATCTGATTACACTTGAAATGAGACAAAACTTAGGAGAATTTGTTTTAAGTAAATAATTCCTTAACATTAATAATAATTTACTAGTTCAATTGGCAGATACATTTACTGATAACAGTGCATGAACTGGCGTTGCTAGGTAACAATTGTGAAATAAGTGAAGTCAAATGAATAAGTAATTTTTCATCAATATCAAGGAATTATTTACTCAAAACAATCTTCTGCATTTAGATGATAAGTTACTTTTAAGTTGGTTCACTTGAATTAAAACAAAACTAAATATTTCCAATAGAAATGAGACAAAAAGTGTTTGGTAAGGTTTTGTGTTTTTGTAGAGTAACGAGTTAATCTAAAGTTGATTGATCTTATCGATTGGCTAACGATTAATTAACGTGCAGCAGCCATAACATGATATAAACATAACAGGAATGATTACATTTTTTAGAATATTTTCAATTTTGCACATTTTTATACTTTTATTTGGGTTTCTACTGCTTCTAAAAACAGCTCAAGCACTTAAAAAAATAAAAACTCCCAGATGGCTTTTGGCAACAAGTTAATTTTTTATTTTTTTTTATTAGTTGTTTCACAAACCTACAGAATGTAAAGTCACAAATCAGCAGGCACTGTTACCTAGCAACACCAGCAGAGTTCCACTCATCACCTAGCAACAAATGGAACTCCAGCACATTTGGTCAGCTGGTTTTACCACTGCATGTCCTTTACAGTGGCTGCTGGAATGTGGGTTTTTTTTTCACATATATTCAGCCTCTATATGTGAGTGAGTGAATGGAACTGACTGATTTCCTGGAAAGAGTCTTTGCTTGTCTTATTAAAGTACAATACAAGTCTGATGTCGTTTAATTTATTTAATTAGTTTAACAAACTCTCATTTTCAACAACGACCTAATCAGAAAAAGTTAAAAGTGTTCTGTAATTAACTTTTCAAAGATGTACGGTCGTTTAGTTGCACATTTTCAGAGTGAGCTGAAAATGCAAAGCAGCAGCTTGTTTGGATTTAACGTGACAAAAGTCACTAAAACATATGATGGGCAGAATTGACCAGACTAAAATCTCGTCATCCAAGAGTGATTTTGTGCAAAAATATGTAATGAACGTGTTCTGTATAGAGCATAGAGCAATCCTAACCTGTTCAAGAAGAAATAATAGATCACCTTTACAGATAAAACCTGAAATCCTGCTGTTTGAACATTAAAGCACAGAAGAAGTTAAATGCCAACAAACAGCAGGGGGAGCAGATCCTCCTGTACCCCTTAACTCATCGGCCACAATAGCAGACTTGTCTCCTCAAAAACCAATAAGCGCCTTGGCATCGTCAGACCACCACTATCCCACTGTATTGTCTCTTCTGCCTGGGTAAGTTTTCATTAGAGAAACCTGGGAAGTCTCTCTGCAGCGTCGCCCTTTCACCGCCTGGCCTCAGCAAAAACAAAGTCGCCTAGCAACCAGGCAGAAACGGAGAGCGCTCTGGGCTGGGAAAGCATGAGATGCCTCAGCGGCGGAGACAATGCAGGCCACGAGGGAGAGGGGTTAGGAATAAGCACAAACTTCAAACTGTGTGCTGCCTGGGAGGGAGAGGAAATCTGGGTGATCCCTCCTGGGTGCCGCGGGTTTGAAGTCAGAGACGAACCGCAACAACAAAAAACCTCAGAGAGGAGGACCTTCGCGTGCTTTCTTCTTCTCTTCGGAAGAATCAAACGCACCGTCCCCGGAGATTCTCTCACAGCGTGGCGCCTCGGCGCCAACGGGAGGAAACGAAGCAGGAATTCCTAAAAGCTGACGCTGAAGTTCGTCCCCGACACGTTTAGAAAATCTTGAGTAGATAAAAGAGAAAATGGGCCCCAGAAAACCAAAACCCCAACTGGACAAGCCCAGAGTAGAAACTAGAGCAAAGCTGTCCAAAGTTTTTCCCCCAGGGGCCACAATGGGAACATTTACACTACTGTGGGCAACAAAAGGCAATGAATTAAAAAAATAATTAGAAAAATAAATTAGTATGTAGGGCTGCACAGTGGCGCAGTTGGTAGAGCTGTTGCCTTGCAGCAAGAAGTTTCCTGGGTTCGATTTCTGCATGGAGTTTGCATGTTCTCCCTGTGCATGGTGGGTTCTCTCCGGGTTCTCCGGGTTCTCCGGCTTCCTCCCACAGTCCAAAAACATGACTGTCAGGTTAATTGGTTTCTCTAAATTCTCCCTAGGTGTGAGTGCGTGTGTGAATGGTTGTGTGTCTCTGTGTTGCCCGGCGACAGTCTGGCGACCTGTCCAGGGTGACCCCGCCTCTCGCCCGGGACGCAGCTGGAGAGGAACCAGCAACCCTCCCGGCCCCATTAGGGACGAAGGGTGTAAAGAAAATGGATGGGTTAGGGTTAGTTTGTGGATGGAAATTAGTTTGTGATTTTTTTTCTGCTCAACAATAAGTTTTTATTTTGTTTGTTTTAAAAAAAAATCTTATTAAAAGAAAAACAATTTCCAAATTTTTTGGCGTCACTAATTGTTTTCTGCTTTGTTGGCCAAAATTGTTACCATTCTTGACTTGTGGTCAGGGGTCAAACAAAAGGCCCCTGGGCCACGCTTTGGACATCCCTGAACCAGAGCATTACTAAACTAGGTGCACCTCAAGTAGAAGGTCATCAACCCAAATAAACATGTCGCAATAAGCGATTAATCACGATAAATTAAAATGAGAAAACGAGCCGCTAAGCTCCGCCTCCTGTCTCTGATTGGCTGTTTTAATAGTAGCTCAGGAAGGAGGTGGTGGAAATTCATCTTTCCTCAGATTATTTGTCTCATATACTGTCACAAAATAGTGACAAAAACACAATTTTTATTTTCTAAAAGTTACGTACTGCAGCTTCAAGGCCTGGACGGCTACAGCTGCGGTTTGGATCCAGCCGGGTTTCCTTCCTGGCTCTGGTCGGGTCACAGAGGGGCAAACTAGTTTTACATGTGGGGTATTTTTGGAGGAGCTATTCCCAGAGTCAGAGTGATTCCCACAGCGATCTGAGGTCTGTCCTCCTACGTTTATGGCAGGGGTGTCCAAACTTTTTGTCAGATGGACCAAAAAATACATAATTTACCTGCTAAACAAAAAACTGAGCTTACAATAATTAAAATAATAAAGAAGATTTTTGTTAAAATTGCTGTGTAAATCCATCAACGTATCCCAAAAATTAAAAGAAAGGCATCCAAACTGTCTGTTTTTGGGGAAACAAATACTACAAATAAAAACTTCTCAGCTATAAAAAGCAGATTTTGTCACTTTTTGTATGAAACTTTGATATATTTAGCCGGGTTTAATAAATTAAAAGCAGATTTTCATGCAACAAAGTCTTCTTTTGAGTACAAGTCACCACATAGAACAAACCAACAAACATTTTTAATTTATTTGTAACAAAACCAAAAAATCTCCATCAGCATTAATCCCCTGTGCTGGATTTGCGTAATTATTGAATTGTGGTAGCAGGGCCACATAAAATGTTTCCAGGGGCCACATTTGGCCCCCGGGCCGTACTTTGGACACCCCTAATTTATGGTGTTAGGGAATCCAAAACGCATTTCTCAGTAACTCAGAATTACCAGTAAAACCGATCCACAAATAGGACTTACTATTCAGGGGCAATATGTGTTCTGCTCCAGGATGGTGAAAGTTGAGTCCAATCCGCCCTGTTGACGAAACATAACAAACTGTCACAATCTTTATTTGATCTTCAATTACAAAAAACGTGCAGAAATGAACCGACATGGAGCAAATTAACCAATCGCAGACAAGAGAAACAGGAAACCCTGGTGTCCCGTATCCGATACGCTCAGCCAGACAAAAGCAGGTACAGGGATTGGATCTCAGCAGGGACAATGTCCCCGTCTCACATGGACACATCTGTCCCTGCTTTCATGGAAAGCAGGTGGTGTAAGATGTCTAAACGGGAGACCTTCCTGATTATCTGTCTCTGACGTAACATTTGGAAAACGGCAAGTAAAATACACCTGGCAGCCTGGTTTGGGAGAGAACCAGCCTGTTTACGCAGCAAAAACACAAAATATTACCACGCATTTTTGATCTAGTTTCCAACTCAACGTTTACACTCACATGAAATTAGTTGCAACCAGATGAGCAATTATACAACCACACATCTTTGCAAAGTAGCAGCATCGCCTCCTGCACAACAAACAATAAGGCAGCAACTGGCTTCTGGTTGGAAAGTCAGCAACAAAACGCTTGTCTTTTCCAGCAGCCATTGTACAGCAGTAAAACCAGATGTCAAGTGTGCAGGGGTTCTGCTTGGATTGCTAGGTAACGGCGGAGTGCCCGTCAATTGTGACTCAACATTCAGGAAGCTCGTTTTTCAGAAAACATCAAGTTATTACCACAAACTAAAAAACGTCCGGGAGGTTTTTTTTTTAAAGCTGTTGGGTTGTTTTTAGAATCTGTTGAGACAGCACAACTGCTTTAAGTTTTTAACTTTTATAATACCAGATTTTAATGTACTTTTATTTAAAGATTGTTATTTAGAACAACAATCTCCCCTCCGACAGGCATATGGTGGGCTGCGGACGACACCAAGCTAGTCTGGAGGGGTCTTCGTCACAAAGCGCGATTACAAAACTTCAGGATTTCCTCACAGAAGATGGATTATGACGACATTGAGAGGAGCCTCTTATAATAATGCAGAGGTAGAGTAGCCAAAAATTGTACTTGAGTAAGAGTAGAAATACTTTAACATATTTTTACTCAAGTAAAGACATCGTTTCCAAATCAGTTTGTTTCAATAAAAAACTTATGAAACTTTAACAAAACGTTCAGGTGTGTGTCTGTGTCTGGTGAATTTTTAATTAAAACACGTTTGTTTGTCATCCAGTGGGTAGAAAATCCAGACATTTTACTTGAGTAAGAGTAGAAATACTTCATAATAAAAATACCCAAGTAAAAGTAAAAGCGCAGTAAAAACACTAATTAAAGTATTCTTTTTCAAAAAAGTTACTTAAGTAAATGTAATAAGTTACTACCCAACTCTGCAATAATGGAACTTGCTGTCTGAAACCAGATGGGCTCCCTGCAGCTCCACCTCATTCCAGCCCCAGAATCCAGGCAGGTGAAGGCAGACAAGCCTCCACCTGCAGCCACCGGCTCCTATCAATGCAGGACGTGCTCCACACACAAACAGATCGTCTCACACTTTTTCTGAATCAGAAAGATGTAAACACCGCATGAAGGAAACACCACATGATGCGTGTTGTTTAACTCTCCAGAAGGTTCTCCAACCAGCAGATCCATTCCCATTTCACCGGCCCGACGTCTGCAGGTCGCACCAGGCGGCTGCCCAAGTTCAACAACCCGGGAAGCAGCAGTGCAGAACCACGTATTGGTAAACGTGTGGGTGGTCTGTTTGTTTCAGCTCAAAACATCTGAGCGGCTGGAGAGAATCAGCGCAGGTTGTGAACTTTAACCCAACGCCACTGCACTCAAAACAGAAGACTGCTTTGATCAGGGAAGTGGCAATTGTCCCAACAACATAAGGCTGGCCTTTCTGTCTGGATTAGTCATGTTGGGTGAACCAGGGAGACAGTTGCCTTCCTGAGGGCTTTAAATAACTCTGGGCTCGTGCCATCTGCTTCCCCTGAGGAGTTGATTGGCAGGGTGGGACGCCGCCGCCGCCGCTGCTGCAGTGACATTTCCTCTGTCAGCTATTCTCAACATCTCCAGCAGCGGCGGCTCAAGAGACGCCATCCATGTCCTCGTTGACTCAACAGCTTCCCCGTCAGGCACCCAGCTGGATCTGAGGGTGGCTCTCCTGGTTCTTTCCTTTTACTTTTTAAAGGGGACATCGAATGCTAAATTTACATTTTTGTACTACCATTTGGATCTCTACTCATCCACCCTCTCGCTTTTTGACATTAAGTTCATGTTTTTTGGTGTCTGGAAAATGAGTTGTTTCAAAAACCTCTGGATTGTAACATCACAAATCAGCAGGGGCCGCCTGTTACCTAGCAACCCCAGAAGAGTTCCGCTCGTTACCTAGCAACCCAACTTGAGTTCCAACACGCTTGGTCAGCTGTTTTTATCTCAGTATGCTTATCTAGGGAATACAAGCATTTTCAGAATTCAGAAACCAAATGCTGCATTCTTGCTGGTTGAGCAGGAGGTTTTACTGATGCTTTTCAAAGATGTATGGTTAGATTATTGCACATCTATTTGCAGCCATTTTCACATGTGAGTAGCTTTATGAACTACTTCTTAATTATGAAACTATGAAATGTTGCAAACTCGCTCCATCAACCAGTAGGTTCTCCCGACCTGTAGGGGGAGCCGACCAACAAATCTTATGATACAGTAGTTTCAGTAAAGATCAGACAAACATGGCTGCCTCTGGAAACAGAGCTGTCCAACATATGTTCATATTCATGTTTGTTTGGAGTCCGAATGCCTAAAATATGCAGACAAATGTTATTGTAATCAGCAAGTGTTGCTAATAATAGTTAGCCTGGATGAAGTAGAAGCTGGCTGTGAATCTTTCTGAAATCCAACTTCATTCTGCACCATTAAACCGCCCTATTAACATCACGGAAAAGAAAAATCCCAGTTGCAGTTGCGGGTGTGTCGAGAGCAAGGTGTGGAAATAAATAATAGCTGTGATTAGCAGGAGACAAAAATAAAAACCTCCTGTCGATGCTCTTATGTCAACGCAGGATTGTGCAGCCAAGCCATCTGAACAAACACGACTACAGACCGCAAAGAGGCACACAAGGGTAAAATTAATGGGTAAAAAGCATCATTAAAGCTCAAAATCAACTTAACAAGTCGCCGCAAAATAATTACAAGCACACCTAAAGGTCTTTTAAAGATTACAGTAATGCAAAGAAAATTAGATAAATTCCCTAATTGTGCCAGATCAACTGTATATCCAGTTCTCACATTAAAAGCTTTCTTACGTATTTTCTAAATAAAAAGAAAGACTTTCATGATTCCAGCTTAGCCTTAGATAAGCTTTTAAATGCATTTATGTTGTGTGAAATCTGGATAAACAGCAGACATCATTTCAAAAATACATAAGAAACAAGCCCAGACTTGTTTTTAAACTGGAGAAGCTAAGTCATGCTAACAGGGGCTACGGCCAACTCACTCAGAGGAAGCTGTTGCTTTCAACCTTTGACAGAACCAATAAATGCATCATCTTATCTCTGTGAAGTCATTACAGGCAGTTTAAAGTACATGACATCGTTATTATTAACTCTGTTAATTATGTCAGCTGAAAAGTTTAAGGGGTCAAATCCAGCCTGTCGATTGAACATTGACCCTTGGGAACGAAGATCCATTTTCTGAATCGAGACGTTTTGTTTCCCTGCAGTGAATTTACTTCAAAATGACGCCGTAGTGGAACATCCAGCTGTTACCAAGCACGACTTAAACAGATCGTTACTCATGCAGCCGCTGCTGCGCATGAAATTCATGTTTTCCGTTGGATCTGAGGCCCCGTCAACAGCCACACCAAGCCAGTGTCGCTGTTTGCTTTTCCCCAACAACTCGCTGAAGCTGTGACTCAGTTCATCCGGCCCAAAAGCACAAGGTTCTCTGATTTTTAAAAAACAGCCCGTTGATGTAGATGGATACTTTTAATTTGTAATCAAGCTGAAAATTACCAGCATAATTTTCTTACACAAAAAAATGTAAATTACACAACACAAAGTCTTTGTATTTTTATAACCAAGTTTATCCAGAGACTTTTACGGAACACTTTGCTGCACCCAAGTCGGCTTTTATTCTTTCTTAAATTTGACTAAATATAGCAAAGGTTTGGAAAGAAAGTAACCCTAATCCTGTTCTCATTACTGAAAATGAATGTATTCCATCAAACCCAAAATAAACTGAAAACTAGCTGTATTTCTTTGAATACAGCAAACATGCAAATTTAAAATAGTAGGAAATTTTTGCCAAAAAAAAACCTCAGGAATTTTAAGAGCAATTTCAAAATTTTCTAGAAAAAAAGAGGAAATTTGCTTAAAATAAGTAAAATAATAATAATAAAAATAAATAATATTTTTTAGATTAATATTAGAAATTTGACAAAATAATTTTAAATGTCAAAAATTTCCTTTAGAAAATTTTCATTTGAGATTTTTTAACAAAATTTTTCTTAAATAAAATTTTAGTCTCCCCACTTCTGCCAACTTTCAGTTCCTTTCAGAGTGAGATGTTTTAGAGTTTTTTGGTCACTTGAAATACAAATAAGATTTCAATGTTTACACTCACACGTGAAAATGCTCGCAAACAGATGCGCAATTATACAACCGTGCATCTTTGAAAAGCATTAGTAGAGACTCCTGCACAACCAAAAAGTTTCTGTGGTTTCTGGATGGCAAGTCCAGGAGAAAATAATTGTCTTTTCCAGTAGCCATTGTACAGCGCACACAGCAGTACAACCAGCTGACCAAACATCCTGGAACTTAAGTTGGGTTGCTAGGTAACGGGCAGCCCCTGCTGAGTTGTGATGTTACATTGCAGAGGCTTTTGAAACGGCTCATTTTCCAGAACATAAACTTATTGCCAAAACATGGCAGAGTGTTTTTCTTTTTTAAACAATCGGGTTGTTTTTGGAAGCAGTTGAGCCCCAAAATTAAAGTACAAAAATCGTCCTCTCTTTAAGCATGGATTTTGAAAAACTACATTATTTAAAAAAAAAAACAAAAACAATATAATCTGCAGCACGTTGAGCTCCTCTTTTGTGACGTGTGAGTGAGAGCAGCTGAGTCAGAGCAGACCTACCTGCTCGTTAACACCTACAGCTGCTGCCTCACGTGGTTCGTGACGGCCGGCGCTGAGAGACGCACCGTCACACATCTGCTGACGGGACAGCCTGAGATAAGACGCGTGTGTGTGTGTGTGTGTGTGTGTGTGTGCAGGGGTGGAGTTAAAAAGGGCCGTTTGTTCACAGATCCACAACCCAAACTTGGATCTTTCAGAAAGTCTCAAAGATCCGATGCAACACAATGCGCCTCTCATAACCAACACAAGTCGATTCAGTGCCACTTTATTTGAAGATGTGTGAATAAGAATAACATGAACGAGTCTTTATGAATGTTAACGACTGCTGTCATGACAGCTGGCCAGAGTACAAAAAACTGTACTAAAGTAAGAGTAACACTACTTCAACATACTTTTTAATAAAGTAAATGTAAAAAGTAGTCGTCCAATAAGTTACTCAAGTGTAAAAAGGTATTTGGTAAAAAGTTTACCCAAGTACCGAGAAACTGCAAATTTTCAACCATTTGATATTTCAAAGTTACATCAACAGACGGACCAAAATAAAGAGTTAAGTGAAAATTTTTAGATTTTAAGACAGTAATTCATAAAAGTAACAAAAATTAGCAAACTTTTAAAAATAAAAATGTTTCCAAATCAGTTTCTCTCAATAAAAAAAAAAAAAAAAACTTATGAAACTTTAATAAAAACTGCAAGTGTGTCTCTGGTGGATTTCTGATTAAAAAATGTTTTTCATTCAGTGGGTAGAAAATACAGACATTTTATTCAAGTAAGAGTAGAAATACTTTGTTACTCAAATAAAAGTAAAAAGTACAGCATACTAACAGTACTTATTTCAAAAAAGATACTTAAGTAAATGTAATTAGTTACTACTCAATTCTGATTGTCATGACGTGTCATTAATGACATTTTTAGTTCAAAGTTGCATTAATTATTATTATTATTATTAATTCTTGCATTAAAAGTCAATTAAAAGTGTCAACGTTGCAGTAAAATAGATATTATTTAATGTCTGACACTTCAGTCAAACATTTAAAAAGACAGGTGTTATATCACGATTATGACAGAGTGTGGTCAGTATTACTCACACCCCTCCAAATGTTACCATTGATTGTTCTCCATACACGAAGCCGACCGACTGATTTCTACCCACATCACAGCTCAGGAGTGTTTTCATCTTTTAAAACCCGCCTCCATCCCTCCCTCCCTCTCTTTCTCTCTTTCTCTGACTCATAAAACACAAAAGGAAGAGCAGCTATTCCAGGCACAATGAGAAGTATGTGAGAAATGTCAGCGATGGGATGGAGGTGGGTGGTAACCGTTCAGTTAGGAATGCAAAACCGGGTCTATTGCATTAATTGGTTTTGACTGGCGGTTTTCAGCCTGGGAGCCGTTTCTCTGCTGCAGCAGCAGATTCAACCTGCAGGTTGGAGGAAAGTCTCTGGAAAACTACCAGGATTTTATCACTGGCATTATTAGCTACAACTCAGACCACGATGAGCATTTATGTCTTTAATTTTGGGCTTTAAAGTCAATTTTGAGAACCTTTACGTCAACCGACGTTAGAGCTGGATTACAATTGTTTAATCTATACATGATCTATACATAGATAATTACATTAGTGCAATTCTTTCCATTAATACGGCAAACTTCAGATTACTAACCTTGTTCCCATATCAACTGAAGCTAAAATTTAATTTCTTTTTCTCAGGTAGAACTGCACTCTGTTACCATAGTTACCTCAACAAGAAACCTACCAAAATAAAGGCCTGGTTAATGGTAGTTACAATAAACAAAGGTAACTTTACAAAAGGATTTAAGTACATAATTGCAGATTAGTGTGATTATAGAAACACTGGGGTTATAAGTTTTAAATTATTTGTTTTCTATGATTTATGGTCAAAACTAGACATACAGGCCTAAAGATTCACAGAGTTCGCTAATATTTGTTGAAATTAGAGCTGGATATGCTTTTGTCATGATATAAGTGTTTCATACCAGTCACCATCGATGATTATCAGTTTCTCTCAATAAAAAAAAACCTATGAAACTTTAACAAAAACTACAGGTGCGTCTGCGTCTTTCTGGTTGAAACATGATTGTTTTCCATTCAGTGGGTAGAAAATATAGAAGCTTTACTCAAGTAAAAGTAGAAATACTTTACAATAAAATTATTCAAGTTATAGTAAAAAGGTGTTTGGTAAAAAGTCTACTCAAGTATTGAGTAACTAATCAAATTAATCATTTAATATTTAAAAATTACATCATCAGACAGACCAAAATATAAAGTTATGTGGAAATTTTGGTATTTTAAGGACCAAAATGACAATAATTCATAACAAAAAATAGCAAAATAAGGCAAAAAAAAAAAAGTTTCCAAATCTGTTTCTTTCAATAAAAAAACCCCCCAAAACTTATGAAACTTTAACAAAAACAGCAGAAACCAGAAATTTTACTCAAGAGTAGCGATACTTTATAATAAAATCACTCAAGTAAAACTAAAAATACTCCTAAAAGTAATTATTTTCCAAAAAGTTACTGAAGTAAATGTAACTAGTTAACTGATTATAAATCCAGCTGCTTTTTGGGACAAATGGCAGTGAAGTGATTATTTTCCTAAATCCTTTACTATAAAGTCGACCAGCTTTACTTTGACAGTTTAAATTCTGCATATAAACCAGGAAGTTTCCTGCCCAACTGAAAAGGCGAGCAGCGTCCTGCCAGCGGGGCGGAGCAGCGTCCTGCCAGCGGGGCGGAGCAGCGTCCTGCCAGCGGGGCGGAGCAGCGTCCTGCCAGCGGGGCGGAGCAGCGTCCTGCCAGCGGGGCGGAGCAGCCGTCCTGCAGCACCGTCCTGCAGCACCGTCCTGCAGCACCTTGCATTCTGCATTATGACAACACAGCGAAGCATGCAGGGAACGCTCAGCTTATGGTGAAACGCCAAGCCTGCCTGGCTTTCCTCATATCTCCCTCTGTGTTTGTCGTGCTTCGACAAACTCGGTGGACGCCCTGCGGGATGTTACGACACAGTTCCCGTGGAGCTGATAGCGGGGGCCCCGAAGATCACTCTGTCCTAACAATGTTCACTCAGTACAAGACTGGAAATAACGCAGCCTGCAAACTGGAAAAACACGTGCACACCCCTCCCACCTTTACTGTTCCATTGTTAGCATGAGAGCAAAACGCCTCATCCTGGTTCGTACAATGGACAACAGAGCTGGAAAAACAATGAGCTCGAACAAAGACCGAAGACGGATTCTTTTTTTTTTGATGGATCAGTTCAAATATTATTTTTGAAGCCGTAAATAAGCAATATGTTCCTATGAACAATCAAAAAGAGTGTAGAGGATCACTGTGTGGAAACAATCATAACAATCAGCCTGTTCAGCCCTGTGTTTATCCCATTAGCCACTTAAATTTCAAGATGGCCGCCGTTTTTGAGTTGTTTGAAACAATTATTGAAACAAATGTGACTCATTTCCACGACTTGTACAGACTTTATGTCACATAAGTTTTCTACTTTGCTAATCATGTTCATGCAACTTAAAATCAATGATATGTAGCAAAATCAGAAACTGAGGACTTTGCTGTTTGTTTAGCAGTTTAGCATTAGCTTCTGCTACGCTTTATTTATATGTCAGCCATGATTCTTCTTTAGCGAATTAGTGGTTAGTGAACCAAACTTTTGGTTAGCTGTGCCCACCACTGGCAATAATAACTACTGTCAATTTTAATGCGATTGGTAATTTTCAATGACAACCATGGTTGCCATCTTGGAAATGTCGACCAGAAACGGAAAACGCAAGAACAAGAAAAATATATCTGATTCATATATTTCTACATATAAAGTCTATGATGGCGGCCATCTTCAATTTTTCAAAGCAAGCCTTTGGGAACATCGGTACCAAGTTAGGTTTTTGTATCCGCTTTTGAAAGATTTTGCTGAAATATTCAATTATCTTCTGCAGTAGAAAGACAAAAAAGTCTTGAAAATGTTCTGCAGCATTCCAACACAGATCCAAAAAAAAATCTGTTTAAATTTTGCAGGGAAGGCTCCACGTCTCAACCGATTAAAAAGTTATTTTAGCTCATGCAGCAAACAAACAAACAGATACAAACATGTGATAGCAATAGATGAGTGAATATTCCTAACCTGCAACATGATTCCTCCATATAATATCGGCGATAGTCACTGGCGGTCCACCGGCCGGGTGAGGTTTACCTTTGTCATGGTCAGTCTTTATCATATCCATTAAGGGATTCTCCAAAGAGTTCAAGTTAAAAGGATCAAAGGGCCGAATCCGGTCCTGGAAAACAGCAGAAAGATGCAGGAATTAATGATCAAAGTTAGTCATGAAAACGAACAAAGACACTAGACAATAAATCAATATCTCAATAGATTGGATGTGATATTGGACAAGACAAATAAATTTGTAATTCAGTATATTCATGTCTGTGTTGTCAAAAGAAAGAAATATTTTAATTCAGTACCCAGTATTCACTGCATTTTAGAAAACTGTTCACCTTGAAGGAGGATTCGGTGAAAATAATGTTCAAGTTCCACCAGTTGATAACGGGAACTCCAACAGTGTTAACGCCGAGTCTGAAGTGACTGAATTTCCCTCGTTTGTTGACGCTTTCATCCGAGAAAAAACATCCAGCCAGAGCTGGAAGGCTGCGGTCTTGGCAGCTGTGTCCTGTGTTTGCTACGCCGGCCGGGAAGCCGCATTGTTTGGACGCCGCAGCCATTGTTGCTGCCCCCCCCCACTGCCACTCAGGACCCGACAGCGCCACACAGATACAAATCTGCCCACTTGGTGCAAACGGTTAACACTTAAACCGCTGAGCTGTTCGGTTTTTCTGTTCCCTGATGGGACGCAGCTGGAGGCGGCGTTTACGAGTTTAGACTCTGCGTTTGAACACATCACATTACTGGAGGAACGCAGGTCGACCTGATTTAACAGCTCACCTTTCCTCATTATAACGAGCAAACGAGAATGTAATTCGGACAAAAATAAATCAATCAAGATGAGAAAAAATAAGGCAAAAACAAAACAGTGGTTCTGGAACGGGTAAAGGTGTGATATTTCTGTTCAGATTGGAATAAGTAGCTCTCAATAGACCAAATTTTAATCATGTGTAAATTGTGTAAAAATGTAATTAATGGATTGGTGTGCTCATTTCTAATGCACCTATTTACCAACTTTCCCCAGATTGGCAGGTAAATTACTTAAATATTAGTTCATTAAATGTTTTACAGCAGATGAAAATGGTTTACATACAAACCGAAAAATAAAAAAATAAACAAAATTCAACAACTTAATCAAAAATAATTAAAGTCTTCCAAATTTATTACACTGTGAGTGATATAATTTAACATTCTTTGTGTTAATTATGAGGATAAAACCAAACCTGCTCTGTCAGTTCAGCTTGCAGGTCAAGAGCAGCAAACATGCATTAAATACACATGAGAATCGACCGGTTTCCTTTTCCTCATTAAGTTCGGTTTTCATCCTCATTTTTTACTGCACAGAACCTTATGAGCATTTTTAATGCAAAATCAACTAAATAAAAGCAATATTATGTTACCAGATGTATGATTTTTGACAGGCTTTAAAGGAGCGTGAAGGTTGTTTTAACGGGCGGAGTTCTGATTAGGTTAAAATTAAAATACCAACATAATTTTCCTGCACAGAAAAATGAAAAGACAACATAAAACATTCATCCTTTTATACTTAAGTTTTAACAAAAGGTAAAAATGAGTTTATACAGAAACTGAAAAGTCAACTTTGCTACGCCCAAGTCAACTTTCATCCTTTATTAATCTTGGATAAATGTAGCAGACGTTTGACCTAAATCCTGTTCTTATTACTGAAAATAAATCTATTCAATTGAACCTTAAAGGAACTGAAACATGCAAAACTAAAGTAATACTAATTACTAAATTTCTGCCCAAACAAACTCAGAAATTTTGAGTTATCTCTGAAATTTTCAAGACAAAACTGGAATTTTTTCTTACATTTTTAAATTAATATCAGATATCTTCTACAAAACTTTTTTTTTTTTTTTTTTTTAGAAATTTCAGAATTTTAAATGTAGAAAATTAAAATTATTGATATTAATCACAAAAGTTCAGATTTTTTGGCCCTTTTCCACTTTCATAAAAATCCTTTCATATTTTGAATCTACAATAAATATCAGGCTACTTTCAATGTCAAATTTATCTATATTGTACTTATAAAAACAGGTTGAAACTGCACCAAAGTGCTGTGCAAAGATGATAACTCAATAGAATAGATTGATGAAAAAAAAAAAGTACATAAATAAATAAAATTAAAATAAGACATCAAAAGAATGAAGTTACAGTATCAGGCTTTAATTAAATGCCAAAGAATAAAAATAAGTTTTAAGAAGCGATTTTAGCTTGTTTTTTTGATCTGCGATTACTTTTGAATAAAAAGTTTGGACACCAAACTTACATTCCTGGCTGCTCTTAAATATCCAAAGTCAAGCAAAACACCATTCTCCTGCCATGTTCCAGTTTTGGAATAATATACAAAAAGTTCTTAAAATCAAAACACATTTTATGGGTTTCATTAAAAACAAGCAGTAAAAAAGGAATGTTACTGCCTTCTCCAAGAGCTCAAATCGCTACATTTCCTTTATTCATTGTGTTTTATCGACTTGTTTTAGACAGTTTAGCTCTTTCCGGGTGTCGTCTTGACCAGGTCTCTCTTCTAAAAGAGATTTCTGATCTCAAGCGCCGGCGGCTCCCGCTGCAAGGCCGTGAAGCTGAATGCAAGCAGGAGGCTATTCCTGTTTGCCTGCCGTCTCGCTCGCAATCAGACGGCGCGCGATAATTTCCATCAGCATCATCAGATCTCCTGAGACGCCGCCACGTTGGGTTGAATTCCTGGCATTCCTCTGGCTCTGAGGAGGCAGCAGGCAGGTACAAGCACATAACAAGTTGATATTCGAACCCGGGCGGATTTAAAGAATGAGCTACCAGCGTTTTTTAGGCCAGGCAGTGACGCACCTGAGCTTCGTTTACATAAACTACAGCGGACATCCAGAACCCTGGCTTTGCATACGAGTGCCACTTATCTCTGAAAGGTGAAATTTAAAAACAAATTGTATGTGAATGGTGTCGCCTTTGTAGGTTTATAAGTACAATTTGAGCAAATAATAACAAAACATAAGCTTAGAAGCTGGTTATTTGCCAAAAATGGTCCAATTTTTAAAGTGAATAAACCCGTTTCACAAGTGGAAAATTCATGCACTGCAAAAACACAAAATCTCACCAAGTATTTTTGGCATAATTTCTAGAGAAAATATCTTAGTTCACTTGAAATAAAGCAAACCTAACTCAATAGTAACTTTTCAGTAAGCTATAGGAGCTTGTTTTAAGTAAATGATAACTTGATTTTGATGAAAAAGTGTTTTTTTCTAGACTATTTCACCTTTACAAGACATTTTGCTGGGATTAAAGTGAAATAATCTGACAAAGGAACTAGGACTTTTTCACCAATATGAAGTATTTATTGAGTCTGAACAAGTCTCTATATCTTGCTGAATAAGTTAGTTTTGTTTCATTTCTTTGAACTAACTACAATATTTGCACTAGAAACTAGACAAAAATTACCAGGTCAGGTTTTATTTTTCCAGGTGTATTTTAAGCTTTACTCTGCAAAAAAAAAATGTATTATCAAGCATTTTCTTCTAGTTTGAAGAGGAAATATCTTTCTACACTTGAAATAAGACAAAACTAACTTGCAAGTAACTTTTCAGAAAGTTAATTGTTTTAATTATTAACTCTTGAATATTGATTATTACTAGTTCCATTTATATTTTCATTTTCAGCATGAGAACAACATCTTGTTTCCTGTTCGGCGAGCTGTTTTAGTAAGTAAACTGCTGCTGAGCACACTGGCCAACTCAACATTTACACTTGCACGTGAAAATGGCTGCAAACAGATCCACAATTATACAACAGCACATCCTTGAAAAGCAGAAGTGAAGCCTCCTGCACAACCAATAAGAACGCAGAAAGTGGATTCTGAATTGTAACCCAACAGGAAAAAAAACAAAACACTTCAGCGGTAAAACCAGCTGACATAAGTTGGGTTGCTAGGAGACGGACTGGGCTCCGCGTGGGTTGGTAGGTAACGGCAAGCACTTATGGTTGCTTTAGAAGCAATTGAGAAACAAACTGAAGTACAACAATGTAACAAAATATGAAATTTTGCACAATATATCCCATTTACATAAATCAGGAGGGGTCAAGTTACAACCCTACATTGCATGACCACCAGTTGGTTCTCAGAAGATATTTTAAATTTAATAATTGATTTGTTTTATCTGCTTTGATACTGCATGTCCCTCTTAATCCTAGAGTTTCATCTAGCAAAGCTGGACTGGATGAGAGTGGGAGAGCCTTGCAGTTCCTCTCCGCTTCATAAAGCGTGACATGTGACTCCCTGACCTCGTCTCCAGGAGATAACTGGAGCTGTAATCCGGCCGAGGCTGCACCAACAGACAGACAGACAGACAGACAGAATGTGTCACAGAGACCGACTGACATGGACTCAAACCAGCAGCCAGGTACGTTTCACTCCGGCTGTAATCCCAACCAGAGCAGAGCTGCGTTTTTGCAACATTTCGGCTCAACCTTCGTCCTCTCCCGACGACGGAGCAGCGACAGTTTTTATAGAAACGGTGACATTGTAAGGGGTGGGAGGGCATCCTGTTGGCTTACTTTACGCCTGTTTGTCAGACAGCTAAACATAGATCACACACGTGACTGACCAGACGCTATGAGGGCTCATGTTTGTTCACTCAGTCGAGCTGGAAAGGCTTCCTAAAGTGAATCCCAGCAGCTATAAGGCATTTCTCCGAGTCCCTGCTGTGCATAAACAGCGTAGGTCTAAAGAACTATTTGCATATCAGTGCGGGAAATTGAGGAGATTACATTAGAAATGCAGTTGCAGTTCACAATGTTTGTACTGTCTCAGTGAAGCAATTCAAATTCAAATGCCAATTTCCTTGTTAGCCAGCAGTTTATTTCCTAAAACAATTTATAAGCTAGCAACACGTTTTACCTCAGAATAAAGACGGCTTGTATACGCTCACAAAAAAAAAACAAAAAACTTCTCACACCAGGAAAATAAGCATGTTACCAAAGGCTTCTGTGTTCCTCCCAATTTATACTGAACATCTTATGATGCTCAGTATTATGGTGTCTGTGAAATGAAAGAAAAATAAATGGTTTTCCATGCATGACATGTATGTCTTTACTCTGACACTTAGTGACTGTAGATAACTTCAAATAGCAGCATGTTGATGGCAAAACAAGGATCAATAAACTTTAAATTCTAAAAAACTGGAAGTGGAAGACATTTTAAACAAAAAATAAGATCAATTACACAGTGAAATTATACTTCAAAAATGGGCTAGTTGAGACCAAAGCACCAGACTGAAGACTTTTGTTATCCAGTTGTTGATAAAAAGAGATTTTTTTTTTTTTTATGCAAATGGAAACTATTGAGCTCATTTTAATTTACCATGTGTTTAATTGATTTATTATGAGCTGCATCACAATTGCAATAGCAACTAGCCCTTTCACAATAAGCTATAGATCAATTAATTGCGTGATAAATGGAAAAAAAAGTAATGAGTAAAATTTTGTTGTTTTTTTCTGGGATGAGGCACCAAAACTGCCTCCAGCTCAGAGGCCCTTATTTTTTAAAATCCGGGCCTGGTCTGACTATTAATTCATGTTAAGACTTTATAGTTGGTGTGAAGATGATGTTAACGATGTTTTCTAATAACACCTGCTAATATTTTCAAATTCTCTGTTAAAAACATTTTTAACTCAAAAACTGCCCTAACGCCCCTTCTAGCAGGTATAGAAAGTTTTCTGGGGGGAACCGTGACATTTGTTCAAAGTGGTCTCAAAAAGACAATATTATCATTTATTGCAATAAAAACAGCGACAATTTATTATTCAGCAAAATGTATTATCTACTTAGAACAGATTTCCCACCAAAGAAATTTGGAAACTGCTTTTTGTATTTGCTCAGGTATTCTTTACTGAACTGAAACCTGCCGTGTTTAGTCCGCTTTAATCACACGAGTTTGTTTGTCTAGAAAGTCCGGTTCGTTTGGGGAGGTGTGAACCCATAATTAAACTCTGATGCGGTTCAAAACAAACTCTGGTCTGCCTACAAACCTCAGTTTCGATTTGGTTGAAGTGAACCCTAGCAAAGTTGGAATACATGTGAATGGCAGGCGGACCAGAGACGGCTCCAAAAGCAGGAAGTGGACTACAGCGCAGGGCATTCTGGGTAAATACAAGCCATACAAACAAGAGAAATTCTACAACCACTAAAATCTGGCGCTACTCCGTTTTTGGTTATTTCATGAAGAAGAAAGTTGCGCTCAGTGTCTTCTTCAGAGGTTTTTTGTGTCCTTTCCTGGTGTATTTTCAGTGCCCCCACAGGCGAGGAGGGGAACAGGTTTTTCAACTAGTTTGGCTCATTTGAACAGAATGAACATCTGGACATATAACAAATGTTGCAACTTTGATTCCCAAACAAACCGAGTCTACCAGACGCTATGAAAAGGTGTGAAAATACCAGAGGTGGGCAAGTAAGAGTAGAGCTACTTTAACATATTTTTACTGAAGTAAAAATAAGACATAAACATTCAGGAAATTATTCAACTAGGAGTAAAAAAGTATTTGGTAAAAAGTCAACTCAAGTACTGATAACTGATCAAATTACCAATTAAAATTTTAAAACTATAAAATCAGATGGACCAAAATAAAATGTTAAATTGAAATGTTGGTCCTAAACCGGACCAAAATAACAATAATTCATGTAAGTAATAAAAAATAAAGATTTTTCTTCTGAATCAGTTTCTTTCAATAAAAATGTGTGTCTATGGTTAATGTTTGGTTAAAACATGTGAAGAGAATCCAGAAATTGTACTCAAGTAAGAGCAGCGATAATTCATAATAAAATTACTCAAGTAAAAGCAAGAGCTACAGCATATAGCAAAAATACTCCAAAAAGAAACTTTTTTCAAAACAAAGTCAGTAGTTACTACCCAACTCTAACTGTTTGAGAATTGGGAACAAAACAAGAAATCTACAAGGTGTTGAACACCTTTTGGGATCATTGTACAGAACAAACAGCCTAATTTAGAGGTTGATGTTAAATATTATTACCTGGAAAGGCAGTATGTTGTTGCTGTTGTCGGTCCTGAACGCGCTGTCCTCCATCCAGGGCTTTTGAGCCAGAGGACCGCCGGGTCTCGGGAATTTGGGGGGCGCTATGACATTGCTGGTGTAAGGCTTCTTCATCGGGGAGATGGGGTTGAGCGGAGACGGCACTCCGACCCCAACCCCGACCCCGACGCCCACGGCTCGGCGCGGGTCTCTGCCCGGCTGCAGCCCGCTCCACGGGTTGGACGCGGTGCTCCACCCGGCGTTCTGGTGGTTATTCCAGGCGGAGGAGGAAGCCGGGGAAGACGACGAGGTCCCCTTGCTGTTGTTCATGATGGTCTGGTAAGCGTTTCTCTGGGGAAAGGGGCCTTGGCTGGGACTGACCGGGGATCTCCGCTGCTGCTGCTGCTGCTGAGAAAGCCCGATTTGCGGGGAGAAATTCCCCCCAAACACCGGGTTGACGTGCGGGAAGTTCTGGAAAAGCATCGTCCCATTCACCGACGGTATTCCCTGGAAAAAGCTGTCCTCCGCGGCGTTCGTGGTCCCCGTGGACCAAGTGCTCCCGAACGACGACGGAGGGGAACCAAGGGGCCCGCCGGTCTCCTGAAGCGGGTGCTGGTGGAAGCCCAGCCCGGGTAGGATCGGCGACTCCATCGGGACTCGGTCCTTGCCGCCGCCACTGCCGCTGTTGCTCAGCGCGGAAGCCGCTTGGCTGCTGCCGGTCGACGTGGTCTCCGACTCGGATGAAGATGAAGTGGGTTCCGATGACGGGGTCGGCGTGGAGGGAGGAGGGTCTACTTGTGTCGGATCTTGCTGCTGCTGATGAGGCTGGGCTTTGTTTTTGTCCATCAGTAAATCATCCTGCATGGTTTGCTGAGCTGCGACAGGGGGAAACAAACACTTCGAGTCAAAATTAAGATGTCTATTTCTAGGGAGATCATAGAGAGAACTCCTACGGCAGCCGAAAGGGAATAAAACATTAAACTGGATCGCCCTCAAAAAATAAAACACAAACACTTCCTTCCAGGGAGAACAAAATGACTCTTAAATCTCCACGAAGAATATGGCAGTAGATAGCTAATCACTAGATTTCGCCACGTCTCGTTTTTCCTTCCACGCAGGAACTCCAGAGCTGCAATGTGAAACTGATTCTGTGCTTTTTCTCGCATAAGAACCTCCCCCGACACTCATTTGCATACGTCAGTAAATACAGCTGTCCTTCAGCAAGGTGAAAACACACCTTGACAGTTCTGGCTTATTGTTAACGACTTCCTAAAAAAGGAAAGAAAAGAAAAGAAAAACAAAAACATTTGTCAGCTCTTTCTTTCTGTCATTTTTTAAGCTCCACTTCCAGCATCTTTTAGACGAATAAATTAAGTCACACAAGCAAAAAATAATTGCATTTTTAATCAAGTATTTAATTAAAAAGACAAACAGTTACAAGTTAATGTACTTAATCTATATGTTTAAATTAAATATCTAAATATTAAATTGTGTTCCACAACTTACAAGAGGGATATATATATAAAAGCAGAAGTCCGCATTGACACGAATTGGCTTTTGCATAATATTTCTACGTCGCGTTTTAAAGCGAACAATGCACAAAAATTAGAAATTGTTTGGTTGTCTTGGCAACACATTGCAAAAAACAAATGTTCTTTAGTAATTAACTGAAAAATAAATAGAAAGCGTTTGGTTATTGCTAAACATAAAAACACCAAGCTAAATGCTGATGGTTTTATGCCGTAAAACCATCAGAGGTTAAAAATTTACATATAAACACACAGATAGTGACGCCGACAAGCCAAGCTGTGGCCTCTGAATAATAATAGTAACACTATAAAGCTGGCGTGACACAGACCCGTCATTCAGCATAATAACCACTGATATGAGTCGGACTTTAAATATAATCGCAGTACTGTGCGATCCGCACGCCCCACCGGTTATAATCCGTGTTTTTTCCTCCAACAGGACCGCTTCCAAGGTCATGAAAGGACCATAATCAGCAGCACACAGTGGCTCAATCCACGAACCCCCATAAAAACACTCTGCCCACTAACCCGACCCTTGGTTTCTGTCGCGTTGGCCGAGATATCCCGGTGTATATATTTATCTATATATATGTATGTATACATACATATATATAAGCTATATACCTATATCTATATCTATAGATATAGATATATATACATGTCATGAAGCTCACTTCCCCACGAAAATCGTCTCTGTAGATCCATATGTGTCCCACTGCACACGGCAGAACAACATGCACTCTTTGAGGTCGCGCCTCTGCTCGAAGTGAAGCGGGAATTGTTACCTTTTATCGTTCACCTTTTTCAGACTGTGAATAGATATTTCTGTTTGCCTCGCCTGGGTAGGGATATGACAAACGAGCTACGCTTGTGCCGAGGTAGTCAGCAGTTGCCTCAACAGCTGATTGACTGCGGCGCATGGGTGATGGCCGAAAGGGCTTGTGGGAGTTGGAGTTTTATCTCGGTGCGGTAGCTTGTCACCCAAAGCTCTTTCCAAGCTACCAAATAAACCAAGCAGCAGAGGTTCTACTCCAGTAAGAGTAGCACTCTTTCAACATATTTTTACTTAAATAAAAGTAAGACGTAGCCGTCCAAGTACTCAAAGAATAGTAAAAACGTATTTGGTAAAAATTCTACTCAAGTACTCAATAACTGATCAAATGATCAATTAAAAATTACATAATCAGATAAAGCACAATAAAATGTTAAGTGGAAATTAACAATAATTTATATAAGTAAGAAAAAATAAAATTAGGCAAAAGAGTTTTCTTTCAAAACAAAAATCTTATAAAACTTTAACAAAAACTGTATTTTTGTTTCTGTGTCTGGTGAATTTTTGGTGAAAAACAAGTTTGTTTTTTCATTCAGTGGGTAAAAAATATAGACATTTTGCTAAAGTAAGAATAGAGATACTTCAAAATAAAATTACTTAGGGTAAACATAAAACGTACAGTGTAGTAAAATTACACCTAAAAGTACATTTAAATAAAATAAGTTACTCAAGTAAATGTAACTGAGAAATTTAACTTTTTACTACCCAACTCTGCAAAGCATCCTTAATTCCTGTTGTCTGATATAAAGCTTTATTGCACGAATAAAAGCATATGCTTTATTTTATTTTATTTTTTGTTATATAACGCAAATTAAGAGGAATTTATAAGATGTACTTTGGCAGTTATTAGTAGTTATTCTAATGCTGTATGTCTGGTTGTTAAATACAATTGCCATTATTACTATTTTTGTTTTTAAAAATCTGTCATAAATAAATAAATGGAAATGAAGTGAAATAATTCACACAGGTAAACTCACTAAAGGTTTAAGATTCACTATTTATTTATTGTATCATTTATTATATGATACATTTCTTATCATAATGAAAATTTTGATTTATTGTTGTCATGATAAATTCTAATTAACAATGTTTAAAACTGCCCTTACAGTTGGAATTCATTTTCTGAAAACCCTTGACTGAAACAGAAATTAAATGAATACTTTAAAATGATTTAAAGAGTAGTAGCAAAAACAAATGAGATAGGTTAGCATTGCTTACCAACAACTAATGATTTCAACCAGGGCAGTCTTTAGTCAGAAGCCTCTTCAGATTCACCACAACACTGACTGCTGGAGATCTTTGCTGCCACATTGATATTTGAAAATATTTGGATAATATAAGTTGCGACAGCATTAGATTTCCCTTTGGGGATAAAACAAAAACAAGGTAAAACAAAAACAATTTTTTTTTTTTTAATTGAACTGAATTTACATGGCTGCAACATTTTCTTATTTTATCAATATAATATAATATAATATAATATAATATAATATAATATAATATAATATAATATAATATAATATAATATAATATAATATAATATAATATAATATAATATAATATAAACTGCGACAGACTGGTGACCTGTCCAGGGTGTACCCCGGCTCTCGCCCGGATTTTGTCAGCGATGCATCGATAATATAATAAAGTTGAAGTGTAGAGGTTTTAAAACTACATTTCCCATTTCTGCCGGAAGTTGCGCTGACGGTGTGGTCCTTGTTTTGATGACGTAGCCACGGCTAGTCAATGGAGTCAAACGGTCAGAGGAAACGAGGCCATAGCAGATTTAAAGTGTATTTTCTCTTTAAATAACCACCGGGAGGAGATAAATGCTATTTTGATAATTATGGCCGTCAGGGCGTAGTTTTACTCCGAATACGTGGCACGTCTGCAGCCGACGGACCGTGTCAACAAAACGGCCTATGTGGGGCTAGTTAGCTAATTTGTTAGCTAGTGATTTAAAAAAAAATCCTCCTTCAGCAGATTATCAGGTGTGGGAGTTTTTTCTTAATTTATTTCATTTTCGTTTCGCCTCTCATTCTTCGCTTTCAATAAGACAGTATCGCTCCACTACGATGGCGGAACCAGGTCCGGTGGTTGCACAGCAGAATTTGGACAGGTGAGTTGAAGTTTTAGCAAATAAGCTAATGGAAGCTACGTAGCTCACTTACATTAAAGCGTTTTTGTCAAAAATACAGGGTGTATTCATTAGGTATTTGAGAATTTGCTCACTTAAGTCTGAAATGTAGATTTTGCATTGCCTTTTGATGTATTTTTAACATGTTTTTTGGCGTGTCTCTGGTAAGGGACGTCCTTAACTATCTGCTTCTGACAATGATCTGATTGATGCCACTTGCGGTCGATGACCCCGTAACACCTGACGTTATACAGAGGCATCCAATATGGATGGCTTAATCTGAACCTCTAATTCATTGTTACGTGTGTATGTTGGTTTAAAACAGGCCGCTCTAGTTTAAAAGTTACATTTATAAACACAAATGAAATCTTTTCAAAGCAGTAAACTGTAGTTTATACTCTAGGTTATTTATCGTGGGCATTTATCGTATCGTGATACATTTCTTGTAATAACATTTTGATTATCGTTGTCACGATAAATTTCAATTAGTGATGCTTAAAAACCTCTAAAACAATCTGTATTAATTTTTTAAAATCTTTTCTTCACTATTTGTTAAATAAACATGTTTTAAAAATTTTGAAAATATCATTAAATGTAGTTACTATGTGCATTCTAGTTGTACAAATCACACTTCTTTGTGTAACTGGCATCCTAAAGAGGCATATTACAAATGTGAATGTTTTTCAAGAGTAGTATTAGTTTTTGTGGGGCTATAATTGCTGCCCCAATCATAGGGGCAGCAATTATAGCCATAGACAGTTACCTAAAAATAGTAAGAAGTAGTTTGTGTAGCTTGTATTTTGTGGTACTATGGTACTACAAAATAAATCATCCATGCTCTAGACATGTTAGTAATCTGTTTAAAGGTTGTGTATTAATATCTTTCTTATAAAAAATATTGAATTAACTGTTAAATGCTACAAAAAAGCACTTATTATGCTGCCAAAGAATAAATGACACTATAGGTATGCTTACAATATTAATAATTATCAAAGCTAGTAAATGAAAGGCTATTTTTTAAGGTTATTGCACACAGTAGTTAATGTTATGACTGATTGAAAGCCTTCAGAGTCAAACTCCTTTATAGGAACATAGCAGGAAATTGGGCCGCAAGATTTCTGAAATTGTTTAGTCAAAATGTACTTGGGAATTTATTTGAAGTATGAACTTCCTTAAAGCATTTTCTTTTAAACAGGAAGAGACATTGAGGTTAAGTCCGTACATATCTGGTATCAAAAAACAGGGAACATGGAGGTGGAGCAGAAGAGAAACTCTGCATTTAGAAAGTAAAACCTTCTCATAACTGCATCCAATTTCTCATATTCAGTGGTTACACCTGTCCAACGATATGGCCTTAAATTTTAGAAGAGAATGGTAATATCCTTTACTGTCCCTCAGTGAGAAAATTCAGCCCAAGAAAGTTTTATATTTTGAGAACCATAATCCTTTTGTAGATTTATTGTATTACCAAACTATCTTAAAGGAGCTGTACTTTGTTGTAAATTGTTAACAATGGGTTCCTGGCAGTAGAATCGAAACATTGTCTTGGAAAAACGTAGCATTTATGTACGTGAAAAAGTTATGTAGCTCTTTTAGCGCAGGTGTACTGAATTGGAGAAAATTAATGTAATGTCCTCTCTATTTACAAATCTACAGTAGAAAAATCACATTTTTCACACCCCACAGCTTTCCAAATCACACTGTGACTACTTGCACAATCTATGAAGTGTTTGTTTCTCTCTCTGTTTTATATTCTTCACACTGGCTCCAGATTATGGGTTAAGGTTTTCTTACCAAAGATCTAAACACAGGAAAGTCTGGCTCTTTGGGAAAAAATATAATGCATTCAGGAGTAGACATGAATAAGAAATTTTCCTGGATGATAAATTGTCCCAGAAATGATTGCGATAAATGATAATATTGTCATTTTGAGACCATTTTGAAGGAAGTAGTTCAGTTATGCTAGCTTGACTTTGAAAATCTTAACATTTAGATGTGCTGTGGAATTTGGTGTGCTCAGCGTAGTTACAAAATTAAAAAAGACGACATAAACGGCAACTCTTCACAGATCATCAGTACAGCAGATGTTTACGTTAGCTAATCTACAGCCGTTGTGTTAGCTTAGCTAATAGCAGCCGCAGCTAATCTACCGCTGCACAATCACTTATTAATAATCTTAAAATAAACGTAAAGTCTAAGAACATAAAACTGTAACGGACTGAATATTCTGTTCTTCATGTGGGAAATGTTTGAGTGTTTTTTGGGGTTGAATCCTGATGCACTAGTGGAGCATCAGTCAGTTGCTATGGCAACGGTTCTGTGTGTAGTGTAGCCGACACAGAGAGCGAGAAAAAAAAGAATGCGAGTGGGTTGGTCAGCGATTTTTCTGCATTATTTTTTTTACTTTGCTGTGGTGCACTGCACTAAATTAATAATACCTACATCTCCAGGTTTCATTTTGTTAATGAAATTGTTGTACGAAGTGACAGAATCGTCTTTTTGCTCTCCAGTGTCGAATGCACGTGCAAAATTTCCGGATGTAAACAGTAATGTGTCTATATGTTACAGTTAGCTTATTTCGGATTCGGCTCAAGATCTAGGGCCAATTTTTGGTGACACACAAAAGCGACACATGCAATCTGTGTCAGTGAGATAAAGTAGTTTATCATCTCCTATTACAGAATATTTTTATTTGTTTTATCAGTATAAATATGAACATTTAGGACAGCTAATCAGGTGAATAGAGTTTGCATGGAGGTGAGGAGATGCTGCAACACTTCAGTGCTGCTTCCTCCTAAACAAAGACCAGCAGCTGATAACATCTGCAGTGTGTGTGTGTGTGTGTGTGTGTGTGTGTGTGTGTGTGTGTGTGTGTGTGTATACAGGGAAGCGTTTCACACTGCATTTTCTGTCAATATTGATCTTTGAACTTTGAAACCATTTCCGAAAGAAAGGACGGGCATGCGGGTTTTGTGAAATGTGCCCCAGCTACGTGCTGCTGTGTGGCGGAGGCGGTAACCCTGACGGTGTTTGTGGAGCAGATAGCTGGGAGATGTATGCCAGGTCCGATTGCTGCTACGGTTGTGTACCAAGCCTCTATCGCTGGCAAACATGAGGCCCAAAGGTTCTTATCAGAACCGGCCACAAGCAGCCAGCTGCTTTCACAGTTCAGTGAAAAATGTTTCAATCCACCATCTTTTGTTTTTTTCCTATCAGATTTAAACCAAACTTGTTACTTTTTGTGCTCCACATTTAGTCTGTCTTTGTTTTTAGGACTGTCAAGGCAATAATATTTACTTATTTGTTTATTTTATAGTTTAACAAGTTTTGAGTGAAAAGTAGTAGTTTTAAGGGAAACAATATCATATGATCGACTCACTTAGCTTATAATTTTCACCAAATAGCTTATGTAACTATAGCCAAGTATTTCTTGTATGGAGAGTAAACCCTGTCAAAATTGTGAAGAAATATATAAATAAATAAATGACTTGATAAAGTAATTAATTTGCCAAATGTTGCATCCAATAATGCAATATTTTCAGTTTATTTGATTATACGGTGTAACATTAATGAATATTTATCATTTTGACAGTATTAATTTAACATCATTGATGTTATTTAATTTTCCTTTTTTTTTTCAAAACTTGTTTCCTTCGTTTATATCATTATTTTTCTTATTGATGTTACACTGTAGGTAAAACAAAGAAATTAAATAGGTAAAGTAAGGTGGATTTTAATTTTTTAAGCCCATATTTGATACATTAATTAATTTATCAAGCCATTCATTTATTGCCAATTTTGGCAGGCTCAGTCCTCCATGTTTTTGTGTATCTTTTTACTTATATTTTGTCTAGAGTATTTCAGATACATGCACATTTAGGAACACAGTTTAACAAACTGAGACCAGTTGCTGGTCCACAAATGGCCTCTGTAATCTCCAGTTTGCAAAAATAACTGGGAATGTTTGGAATTAAAGCTTCAAGCCGAATGACTCTTCTTATGCAAGGAGCTTTAACAAGCAGATTTGACCTTCCTAAAACCACAGACTGAGCTCTAGATGGAGAAATGTGTGTACCAGAGATAATAGCTTTTAACAGACACAACACACACCCATTCAATAAATTACAATGTTATTGAAATGCTCATTTATTTGAGTAACTGAATTCACTAAGAGAAAGGCGTCATATAGATTAACGACACACAGACTGATGTTTGAAGCCTTTATTTCTGTTAAATGACTTTTTTTTTGTTTGTTTTACTGGCAACAAATAAAAACATGGCCTTTTAGATTAAAATATTACATCAAACCAATAAAAAGAAGGCATTTTTAGCACAGAAATGTTTCCTTAATAGAAACTATATTTAATATCCGCTTAAAGAAGCGTTGCTCCAACACATCTGAATTCCCAGCAGCCTTTTTACAGCGCATACAGCAGTAAAACCAGCGGGCCAGATGTGCTGACCTTAGCTGGGGTTGCTAGGTAACGGGCTGGGGTTGCCAGGTAACTGGCCATGCTTTGTTGGGGTTGCTAGGTGACGGGCCACTCTGCTGATTTGTAAGAGATTTTTGAAATGAGCCATTTTGCAAACACCAAAAAACATCAACTTATTTCCAAAAAGTGGTTGAGTGATTTTTATTTTTTTAATTATTTTTTTAAGTGTTTGGGCTGTTTTTAGATGGAAGTACAAAAATGTGCAAAATGTGAATCTAAGCGGATGCTATTGATTGGAACTCATTTTAATCTAATAAACCATTAATCAACAATCGTTAGTCAAATAATTGTTTGCGTCCTTATTTTGAACTTTTAATAAAACTCAATTAATTGGTTCTGGTTGACTGCATTGGGGTTGTAAAAACACGTCGTTTGGCTGTTGTGTTTGAAGAGACGAATTTGAGCAAACCTGTTTTAATTCTTAGATTTTATGAGATGTAAATCAACGACCTGTTTTCGTTCTCCCATAGAGGATTGCATTTCAAGGCTGTTTTTAACGCCGTTCTCTGTGACTGGGTTACAGGAAGAATGCTTTTTGAATCGGGTTCTGTTGTCAGGACATTTGTCTAAAACCGCTTTTAGCCTCCCTTCTTCAACCTTTATCAGTCTCTGCGCAGTAATCTGAGCTCATCCCATCGACATATTGGACAATAATCATCTAATTTATGCCTCTCAGTTTGGCTGTTAAAGGAAAACCAATCGTCTGATTTTCTTGGACGGGTTTTGACAAAGTGTCGTCTTAGTACCAGCTGAATCTATCTTTATTACTTGGACTGCTTGTAGTTGGGTTTTAATCTAAATCGCACTGTTTCATTAGATTGCATGTAACTGGATGGGAATGAACCCATTTTGTTCTGTAAAGTTCAGATATGTGGGCCAATAAATACATTTAGCAAGAGTTTCTGAAACAGAATATAACAGGTTTTTGTTAAAATACAACACAATTATTAAATCAAAGATGATGAACTTAACTTTTCTCTTAATGATAATAATTTTAAATTTAAAAATGCATAATCAGTTATGAGACACAGTGTAGCATAAACTGTCTTATTCTCTGCCTGAGTTGGATTAAATCTGCACAGCATGGTGTGTTTATATTTATTTATTGATAATGCTGTCTGTTCTGTATTGTTTATATCACTGTATGTTTTAAATACTCATATTGGTACAGGATGTCTTGACAAAATGTTAGCTCATATCTTATATGTATGTATTTTTGCACAATACTGGTTTAGTTTCTGCTCCGACTGTGTTGTTCTTTCAACAAAATGCCTTTTTTGAGTCTTTACACTCCAGTTAATGATTAATTTATTTCTAAATGAGTTGACAATATTCAAATAAATCGATTAATCATGTACTTTTATACAATTTGGACTAAGTAAAGCTAAAGCTGCCACTTGAGGAGTTCTGGTTAGGACATTTTTACAGACAAATAAATTTTTTTTTCTAATTTTAAATTAAAAATGTACATATTTTATGTGAAATTTTGACTTAATTACTGGTCGATTAGTTGACGATTATTCAAATAAATCGATTATTCGCGACTAATCGATTCAGCCGTACGGTAAACGTGCGCTTGTCACCTCAGGAGCTGCTGGGTGTGCTTCGCCACAGATGAGGATGACCGCACGGCGGAGTGGGTGCGGCCGTGCCGGTGCCGGGGCTCAACCAAGTGGGTCCACCAGGCCTGCCTGCAGCGCTGGGTGGACGAGAAACAGCGAGGCAACAGCACGGCGAGGGTCGCCTGTCCGCAGTGCAACGCAGAATACCTCATCGTCTTCCCGAAACTGGGTGAGCAGACGAGAAAAACGATCCCAAACATTTGAATGTTTAGGTTTGAAACGCCTGAAGCAGACAATGATTCACCGACAGGCCTGTGCAGGACTAGACGACATACTGGGGACGTTATCCAACTGTTTGAGTCAGAAATGTTGAAGCAGGAGAGAAACTTGCTGCAAACAAACCAGGAGTTGGACACTCCTGGTGTAAAGCTTTGTCTACTTTAATGGGCGGGAATGTCGAGGCAGAAACACTCTCACCCATTCTACTTCCTGAGGATTTTACAGAAATATTATTTATGTAAAATCTGCTTCTTTGAGCTTTACAAAATGTTATAATGTTATTCCCTCAAAAGCAAACATGGAGTGATGCTTTGCTGTTTTCTTTTAAAAAAAAATCCTTAAATCTTCCCTGGTAACAATTTGGGTTTTTAAAACATCTGGGTGAACCTGGGCCAAATTTTACTGGGCGATAAATTAACTAATCTGGCAAATTTGGGTAAATCTGTTGATGTTAGAAGGATTTCTTTGGCTGCAGTTCACTAAAGGAGTGTTACGTTGTTGCACTTTAGGCAATAAAATGTTTATTTTCTTGTTTAAAAAATGTTATAATTTGTTTATATTTTTTAAAAGTATTTCTAATATATAAAAAGATTAAAGTGGTTAAATTAACTTTTAGAATAATGAATAGAAGTAAAATAATCGTAGATGCAACTGTAATTCACAAAATTAGAAAGATTAATATGATAAATTATCTAATTGGTCCAATTAATAAACCATGACCGAAGCTTGTATAGATTGGAAAAGGTGTGAAAATAAATTGAACACTAATGATTATAGTATGATAATAATAATAATGCAAGAAACAAACTTTAAATTCTGATGATTCACTGGAACAGGAAGACATTTTAAATATCCTAAATCCAGGATTTTGTAGAAAAAAACCCCAAAATCCTGCAAGCAGAAGTTTTCCAGCTCGTTTTAATTCATCATACAATTAATTGATTTACCAATATCTGCCTATTTAACGTTTGTAAATGCTGCTGTGAGGAGCAGGAGCTTCTTAAAGAGACAGTGGTCCATTTTTAAGGTGGCAAATCGTGAAGTCAACGTTCTTTTAAGTTGCATATACAACATTTTTATAACTACTGATTGGGCCATAAAATGACACTATTTGGCTGGGAAATGTATAATTCTGCCCCTTTAAAATAAAGGAAAATTATTAGTTTGAAATATTTAAAGCTTGTCGAAAGCAGATGGATATTTAGTACCTCCGACAAGTTCTGAGTCTTCAGAAAATATCCAGGGGCGTCCAGATCAGATGCCTGATCAGATGCCTGATCAAACCTCAACCGACTCCTGAATCTGTTGCAATAAATCTTTCAATCTTTTTCTGCCAAAGACAGTCTGGTGTTTTGGTCTCGATTTAATTTTTTTTAAAAGAATAATTTTGTTTACAAAGACTTCAGTGTTCATTTCATTTGTTGTTTCAGGTGTTTATTTGTTTTGAATATTTAAAATGTCTTCCAGTTGCAGTGCTAAACGTTCGTTAGAAATTAAAGTGCATTGATCTTCTAGAGGGTGGATTTGCATTGTTATATTCACTTATTGTCTAAAATTGGTTCTTATGACAGATCTACAACCTAAAACTGCGACTGAGATTTTTGTTATAGAAGTGCACACCATTTTTATTTTAGTTTTTGTTTAATTTTGAATTTGTTGTTTCATATTGAAACCTGGTGAGGTTTGTTTACCCACCCAAACATTGCGGTTATTATTTAAATAAATGTTTTCTGAACTTAGGACACTGTTCTAAGTTTGAGTAAATAAACCGCTGCTGCACTTTGAGGCTCTGGGGAAAATAAAAGCTTTGCTTGCAGCTGGAAGGACTTTGTGTTCGCCATTAGAAATGGCATTAGTTGTTTTTTCCATGAACTGCTTCTTTTGGTTTCAATCAATCATTGTTATTACCGTAATTAAGAGAGTAACTCATAAAACGAAAACCAGCGAATGGTGCAGTCTATGGTTGGAGGTCTGTTAAATTCGTCCAATTGTCCAGCCTCTCGCCCTACTTGTCAAATGTTCTGACCAACTTAACCAGCTAATCCCAGCTTGTTAAACTGGTGTAACTCTCTAAAGAGCAGAACAGCAAACAGGTCCAACACTCACCGGGTTTTTGGGTGGTTTTTGTTGGCTTAAGAACCCGTTCCAGCTGGTTGTAGGGTTGGGAACGCCTTTGGAGCAGCACGTTGGTAGCGGAGGCTGCAATCTGAAACTGAAGCCAGACTGAAACCAATGTTAAGCCAGGGAGTGTTGGGCCCAGCTGGTAAACGGGTTCTTCCATATTTATAGCAACCAGGGCGTTGCTGCCACTCAATGCAGAGGAAATGTTTCACTTAAAGTGTTTAATCATGGCTCCTCTTTTTCTTTTTTAGATTACGGACGAAAGGTAAATGGCAGAGAGTGCAATTATGAAATCTGAATATGTTAAACAATAAACCAAAGCATAGAACTAGACTGAATAGATCTGTTCTTATGGATTGGTCACATTGTCACTGATACGTCATCTAGAATTTTCTTCAATATGGGAAAAAGTGAATCGTTCGTCCCTAAGTTATTGGAGTATACGGTATATTGTGTCGTTGGTATTTTGATTCTGTACACAAACATCCAACCAGAACCTTTTTGATCTGGAAACAATAGATGGATAAACTGAAGAGAAAAATAAATTCTTTCCATCGCAGCATCAAATAATCTGAATTAAAAGAAGTGATTGGCCAAAAGTTCTGGATGAGTTCACCACTGGGAAACGTTTCCAAATCCCTTCAGTGTGAAGCAGAGGTGGCGAGGGAGGCGTTGGGTCTGTCTGGGAGTGAAACTGGATCAGAACAGCTCATCAGAACCGGGCTGCGCTCTGATCGGATGAGCGGATCGACTACGCCGCTCTTCTGATGAGTTCGTGAAACCACTGCCAACCTTTTCAAGTGACTCGAACATCAAGAGGATATTTTACTACCGCGCAGCCTGATTAGGTTACTGGAAAATGTTTAATTCCCTGGACTCTTCCTTGGACTTTATATGCAAGATCTTTTGGTAAATAAAACATTGAAAACTGTAACTACTTGGAGGCCTACAGCCAGCAGATTTATTTTATTTTCAGTTCTTTAAAATCAACTGGGTTGTTTTCTATTGATTCTCAATCATAATAATTAACAATCTAAAAAGTTTTTGTTTTGTTTTGATTTTGCGCATTCTAAGTATCATTTACTAATCTACTCTTATGAAATTTAATTCCATTAAATAACCTGCAGGAGATTAGTGTAGGATTTCTCTTTTCTTTTGGTAACAGACTTCAATCCGTTTCTGCTCTTAGCACTAGACTTGTGTTTGTTTAGGTTGTATTTACCCAGAATGCCCTGCGATGTAGTCCACTTCCTGCTTTTGAAGGGGTTTCCAGTCCGCTTGGCATTCACACTGAACCAAAGTTCACTTCAACCAAACGAAGACTGAGGTTTTCAGGTGGACCAGAGTTTGCTTTTTTTGGTCGATTACGTATTCACACCTCCCCAAACGAACCAGAGTTTGATTAATGTGGACTTAACGGGTCTTTTTCTTTTGTCTATACTATAAGCCATTTCTCCTGCTATCGCTAGGCTAGCCCGTTTCTTTTGGTTGTATTTACCCATCATGCCCTACGCTGTAGGTCACTTCCTGCATTTTTAGCTGTTTGCGTTCACACATTGATTCAAACTGCGCCACGTTCACTTCAACCAAACAGAGACCAAAGTTTTTATGTGAACGAGAGTTAGCATCAGAGTTTGATTACGCGTTCACACCTCCCCAAACGAATCAGGTAGAAAGCCTCCAAGCGGGTTGCTGTGTTCTGTTGGGTCTCTCCTCCCACCAGCACTTGCTGCAGGTCCAGCTCTGAGGACGGCGTGTCCTCGCTGCTCCGTCTTTGCTCACACTCAGAGAGTAAACAAACCTTCGGGAAGAGAGGCTGCCAACACTTTGGTCCACCTTTAAACTGTAGCTGCACTCCTCTGTCCCTCCCTCATGCTTAATTATCTTAATTATAGAATCTGCTTCCAGTGGCTAAAATGAATTGCTCCTTTCTCCATCCTGTCAGCGGTCATTAGCGGTGACCCAGTTCCCTCTAGCCGTAACGGTGCAGCGCTTTGGCAGGAACAAAATGAAAGAGTCAGGCTCTGGGAGGTGAGTCCGGTCAGCAAACACAGGTGCAGTCTGCAGGGGATCAAAAGCCTGGCGCCGATCCAGGCGGCAGTTTCATCAATAATTACTATAAAGTTGTGAGTTTAAGAAGCCGCAAAGTGATAAACTTTAATGAGGCCTGCCTAAAAAGCTGCAGCTTGACAAAATGAAAGCTGCTGTCACTAAATTGTGCAAACAACTGATGGAAAGTGTGTTTGTCGGGACAACACCTGTTCAAACATCCTGCATGCAGGCAGGTGATTTTAAGATGGAAACGTGTTTGAAAATGACGACGCAAGCCGTCATTTTTACATCATTGTTCAATGGAAACACTTTCTGATTTATTTCTTTGAGGAGTTTGACCAGTTTTCACCTGACTGGACACATCGTGTGTGTTAAGTTCAATTTGGCTCCAACCTTTGGTCAGTTTTGTCCCAGTTAAAGCCCGTGCTTCAGGGACGAATTACCTGGCGTCATAAAAGTTTCTTTTACTGAAGCGTTCTGAAGTTTAGGGGAGTTTGGGATTTAAATACGCAGCACAGGTGAGTTGCTGAAAGAACAACTCGTCCACCACCAATGGTCTCTAAAAAGACAAAAAACAATAATGGCTAGATTGATTAATCGATCAGTAAACGATTAATCATTAACTGAAGTAAACATTAGCTGGAGCATACACACACAAAAAAGGCCATTTTCTAGAAGAACAACATATTAACCAACAAAAGTCTTATAAGCAAAAATAATTGGGCCTGAAACGATTAATCGATTAGTAAACGATTAATTGTTAAATGGAGTCATTAAAGGTCAATTACTGGAAGAGCAACATATTCAGAGCTGTAATCAAGCCAAAAACTATAGAAACATTTTGCATTTTAGATTAAAATAAAACCTTCTTCATCTGTAATTGTAATTTTTATCCAAAATTTCCACTTTACATTTTGGTCCGTCTGATGATGTAACTTTAAAATATTAAACTATTAATTTGATCAGTAACTCAGTACTTGATTAGACTTTTTTCCAAATACTTTTGAGTCATTTGCTACTTTTATCTTAGTAAAACTTTTGGATACTCTGCCCACCTCTGGATTTCAGTATCAGTCAACATCTGCATTTTAAAAATTCGGCAATCAGCCAGAAAACTGCAATATTTTTTTACTCCTGAGTAATTTCCTGGATGGCCACTGTTTACTTTCACTTCAGTGAAAAAATGTTGCGTTAGTCTTGAGCTGTAATGTATCTGCAGACCTCAGAAAGTGCCCAGTGGCCCCCTGCGGTGTGTCGCCTCTGCCGGTTATTAATAGCATGTGGATGAGTCTGTGAGTGAGGAAATCAGGTTGGCTTCCTGTAAATATTGCATGATTTCCCCGGAGTCGGCTTTAAATGCCAGATGGGAGGAAGATGCAGCAGCAGAGAAACTTCTTTCTTTTTCTTTTTTAATTGCCGCACAGGTTTGGACTTTAAGTTGATCCTTATTTCATGTTTGTTGTTTTTAATCTAAGAAGCAGTGAAACATCAACGGGGTGTCCAAACTTTTTGTCACGACCAAAATTATTGAGTCAAAAGTAAAATAAAATAAAAACAAAATGTCCTAAAATCAGGCAAATCAAGTAGCCTAATTTTATAAAAACCTGATACTTATTGTACTTTCAGGACTATTAGGGCCATTGTAGATAAGAGAAAATGATAAAAAGTAAATTTCCACTAAAAAAATTCAGAAATTGAGTCTCATCTCTGTAAAGTTCTAGAAAAAATGTCAAACTTTCAACTTTTGGAATTTTCTGAGTTTGAAAAGTCAAAAAAATGTCAGCATTTGAAACAGAAATTTTCAAGTTTAACAACATTTCTATGATTAGTTTTTTTTGTGGAAATTTACTATTTTATTCTATCTACCAAAATACTCCTTTGTAAGTTTTTCATGTTTTCTGTGATTTTCAGTTTTCATCTATGTAGAACAAATTTATTTTCAGTAATAACAGGATTTATGCCACCTTCTTTCAAAACGTTTGCTATATTTAGTCAAGTTTAGTACATTAAATAAAAGCTGATTTGTGTGGGAGGAGGTGGAGAAGATCCATCTTTTCACAGATATCCTGTAGCTGTCTGTATCACAGTGCATTTGAAGAGTCCTCTGGCTGAAGATTCTTCAAGTCTATAACAATGAAGTGAAAAGATAAAAGTTGGAGGTTTTTGTTTCCGATGATTCTGGGTGGAAATAAAAAGCTCTAACTTCCTGTAACCAGGCAACCGTTTCCTGTCTCCATCAGGTCCGATCGTTTATGTTCTGGATCTGGCCGACCGGCTCATCTCCAAAGCAGGCCCCTTCGCTGCAGCCGGTATCATGGTGGGCTCCATCTACTGGACCGCCGTCACATACGGCGCTGTCACCGTCATGCAGGTACGTCCTCTGATGTTGGCCGTGCGCCAGCAAGTCCAGCTAATATCGCTGAACTTCATTTATCATGAAAAAAATTATTTTTGTTTAATTTATTATGATAAATTTAAATTATTGATGTTAAATTAAGATGAAAAAAACAACTCAGTATGATAGAAAATGTTATTTTCACTGAAGTTTGTCACACAAAAGCATCAATAAATAATATTAAATTCAGTTACTATGTGTAGTTTAGTGATATAAATCAAATAAATTTTTTCTCTTCTGATAGCTGAGGTTTAGTAGAACTAGAAACTGGACCAAAAAGACCTGGTAAAATTTTGTTTTGTTTTAGATCATATTGTAAAAAGCAACAAAAAAGAAAAGTTTTTTTTTTTGGGTGTCCCCAAAAATGGACGCCTTGGGCTACTGCCAGGCCTTGGCTTTTAAAACAAGGTATTTCTCAGTAAATGTGTATTGTTTTGATGATTTTAATGTCTTTTTGATGTGCAGGTGGTGGGCCATAAGGAGGGCCTGGACGTGATGGAGCGGGCCGACCCGCTCTTCCTGCTCATCGGCCTGCCCACCATCCCCGTCATGCTGATCCTGGGGAAGATGATCCGCTGGGAGGACTACGTCCTGCGGCTGTGGAGGAAGTACTCCAACAAGCTGCAGATCTTCAACAGCATCTTCCCAGGTCGGTCGTTCGGTTTCTGACGTCAGACATCCTCCGTGTTGTTGTGTTTCATCCGCTGACGGCCCAAATGTCGGAACCGCAGGTATCGGCTGCCCGGTGCCACGGATCCCGGCCGAAGCCAGCCCTCTGGCCGACCACGTCTCCGCCACACGGATCCTGTGCGGCGCTCTGGTTTTCCCCACCATCGCCACCATCGTGGGGAAACTCATGTTCAGCAGCGTGAACTCCAACCTGCAGAGGACCATCCTGGTGTGTGCCAAAGGGCTACTGATGCTAACGAGGCTACTGGTGCTAACGGGGCTACTGGTGCTAACGGGGCTACTGATGCTAACGGGGCCACTGGTGCTAACAGCACACACAATGCTAACTGTACTACTAATGCTAACTCTGATGCTACGTTAAAAAATTTTTTTGACTTCCTTCTGGGAAGTTTAATCTTTTCGTAACTCAAATTATTCAGGATTCTTCAGAGTTGTTGTTGATGCTGTGGGCAGGAAAGTCCTCCTGTAGCAGTCTGTGTCACAGCAGCTGTGAAGAAGCCTCCGACTGAAAACATGCCTAGTGCCATTTTTAAAGCCTCCCTGCTTTCTGGCTCTCCCCCCAGGGCGGCATCGCCTTCGTGGCCATCAAAGGGGCGTTCAAGGTCTACTTCAAGCAGCAGCAATACCTGCGCCAAGCTCACCGCAAGATCCTCAACTTCCCCGAGCCGGAAGAGGCCTGAGGCTGCGCTCTGCTGTCGATGAGGATGAACCCCCCCAACACTCAGCTTCACCCTTACTGCAACAAGCCCCGCCCCCTCCCAGCGGTTGCTACAGAGACAGACTGCGTCGCCGCTTCCCGCCCCGGGAGCGACGGAACGGGAAGAGAACTGGAGCCTGGTTGCAGTCAGTGTGTGGCTACGCTAACACCACACGGCTAACACACCCACTGCTATCCGAAATAAAGACGCAGGGAATGCGTGAAGAACTTCTTTTTTTTTTTTAAACGATTGTTTTTGTTTAACGTCCCTCCCGCCCTCGCCGGGGTCCAATCAGATGATCTATTAATCAATAATTTATCACGTTTGGAAGCTAGCAGGAAGAAAAACACAAAGCAGAAGCTACCAGAGGCGTTGTAACATAGAAATCTATATTCTAGCTTGAGATGTTCCAGTGTTTATTTATTCAGCCTGCAGCTTTGATTACTTCTGAACTCCAAAAGTGTTGGCAGCCGTCATGGCGCTCCGGTCCGGTCCAGAGGAGATGAACCCAGTGGGACATGGAGCGGTTCTGTTCTGGTTCAGGTCGGGATGGGTTGGCAGAAGTCTTCACAAACTCTTAGCTTTTCCCACAAACTTAAATATGTTTTACTGGACAAACAGATGAAAGCTGAAAATGATGCATGCATAAAAAAAAAAAAAATTGGGTTTAGTTCTGGACTTTGACTAGGCCGTGCTTTGATATAAACTTTGCCAAATTGTGTGCCACAAATTTCAGTTTTTCTAGTTTTATCTGTTTAAGTGTTTTTAATGAAATCTCTAAAACATTAAAGATCCAAAACATTAAAAAAGAACCTTCAGATTGCCATTAATTATTAAAAAATAGTAATTCAAAAGTTTTTGGGTCAAATGTTTTATATTTTATTGGCCAAATTTTTACTATTCTTGAATTGTGGCCAATTAAAAATCATTTCAAGGGCCACAAATGGCCCACGCCCCACACTTTGGACACCCCTGATCTAAATCTACTGTAGCTCCAGCTTCATCCATTTTCCCTGTTCAACTCTACCATTCCCACAGTATTATTCTGCCACCACCCTGTTTCAATGTGAGAATTATGGTGTTTAGAATAAAAAAGTAAAAGATTACAAAAGTTTAATTTTGGGTCTCGTTTTTTATTCACCTCCCTAAAAACTTTGCATCATTTTCCTTCCACAATCTGTCGCAATAAAATATATTAAAGTTTGTGGATGAAATGTGATAAAATGTGAAACATTTCAAGTGTTATAAATGCAAATTAAGTGACAGTGAAAGCTGGACTGTTTAATCCCTGTAGCAGTAAAAATAACCATTAAGAAGCTTTTTTTATTTAAATAAAAAAAAAAAAGATGAATTATCTTAAACCTGTTTTAATGTGTCGTCAGGAAAAACGGAGAATTTGTTTTTGCTAAACTTTCATGTGTATCTGAAATGAAAATTATTAAATTTTCAGTAATTACTTCTAAACATACATTCTAAAGTTTGGAAAAATTTGATTTTAATTAAGAAAACTGATTTATCCAGCATATAAACACCCAAAAAAAAAAAAGTTGTCTGTGTCTGTTGGCTGATACCCAAACAGTGGAAAGTTAGGTGGAAGGAAAAAGTCAGATGCTACACCCAAAAGTGACCAGCTTTTATCACAATCTGGAAAACATTTACTCCACAAAAACTCTTGAAATATTTCACGTCCATTAGTTTCTGGTTTTTAAACAATTATGTCTGGAAAAAGCTCAAACTCTGCCTGCGAACTACAGCTTCTCACCACATTTATCATGAAGTCTCTGCCAAAAACAAAGCAAACAGAAAACAATGTTGTGAACTTTGACCTGTGGAGCTGTACCTATCATATCTGTGAATAAATGTATTTTTGCAAGTGAGGAAATGGAGTGCAGCGGTTTTGCCATTCACTTGTTTATTAATTAGAAACACACAGGAAAAAAAAAAAAAAAACATAAAAACTTCAAACCTAAAATAAAATTATCCGCCCGGAAACCCAACCAGCCAATCAGAGCCGAGCGTTGACATTCAAAAACATCTAAATAGAAACCACTCTCTAAGTACTTCACAACGTATGTGCCCCTACTGCCCAAGCCTGATATGTAATGTCATTAATATTTTCCTCTGCTGCTGCCGCCATCTTTGGGTTCGACCGCGAAGGAACAAAATAATCCGAGATGAAGCGAAATGTCGAAGGAGATTTGATGCAGAACCGTCAAACACATTCAAAGCTCATTTAATCCTGGACGAGGCGCTGACTAAAACCAATAAAATAAAAAATAAAAAGTCGAGACAGAGCGCAGCAAGCACCTGAGAGAGAGAGGGAGAGAGAGAGAGACTCCGCTCTCACCGTCAACAATCACGTTTATTGCTTGGTGAGAGAAGTGCATATTTTTCAGGAAATACTTCTTAAAACCGGAGCCGTTTACTTTCAGCTCCGTTTGACATCAAAGTGACGCGTTTGGAAAGAAAGGGAAGAAAAATGCGTGAGTTGACCGACATAAAGGGACACACACACACACACACATAAACGGATGCAGAGTGTAGGGATCGCCATGGAAACGTCTCGGGGTTTGCGACTAAACGTGTTTAAAAAAAAAAAAAAGAGAAAAAAGAAAAGAGACAGCATGGATTTACCCCTGAGCTGTTTCAATCATAAAACCCTAAAAACGACGCATGATTGAGCGGCTAAAAACGTCTCCAAAACCTGAGAGAAGTCGGCCGACCTTGAAAAAGAAAATAAAATCAGGTGAAACTCGAGCCAAGCACTTTGGCAGCACAAAGTTTGTGCTGCTATCATTTTAAAAGATGGAATTTCCAGAGGAAACTCACCTTTCCTCACATTTAGAAAATCAAAACAAATTTGTGCCAAACATTCATAAAATATGTTTCCAGAGGTCAAAGGTCAAAAAGCGGCACATTTACAAAAAAAATAATAAAAAATCTACAAATTTTGTGCCAGTCAAGTTGTGTGCTGCAACAACTTTTAGCTGCACAAAGAAAAACGAACAAATTGTTGATTTTGTTTTGTCAGTGTGGAGTGGAGGGCAGGTTGGAAATTAATTATAGCAGCACAAAATAGACATTTTGCAGCACAATTAATTGATATTTTGTAAATGTGGGGAGTGGCACACATTCTCTGGAAGCTAACCCTTTCTTTAATCTTAATTATAGCAGCACAATTTTGGCAGCACAAATTTTAAAAAAATAAAATTTTGTGGCTAACCTTTGACCTCTGAATCAATGATTTAATCTGCACAAACCAGCAGAAATGTTTTTTTTTTTTTTTTTAAATGCCTCAGTTTTGGGGGGGATGGGAGCAAAGTGACCTCTTGAAACGTTTTTCATATTTTAAATTTTAAAAATTATAACGGCACAAACATTAAAATTATATGAATTTTGTTTGAGTTGTAAAAATGGGAGGAAGAGAAAGTTTAAAAAAAATTATATCTCCACAAATCTCTGAAAACTTCTGCGGCGTAAATGTAGCGCAGTTGATTCACACATTTTATTTAATTTTGTAAATGTGGGTTGACCCTTGACCTCTGGAAATAACGTCTTCAACATAAAAAAAAAGCACAAAAACACTATTTAATTTTTTTATTTGATTTTAATGTGAAGAGACGAGCCAGTTGAGTCTGGAGACTTAAAAAATGTTTACAAATTACAGCTGAAAGGAGATTTTGTTTTTCATAAATGTGGTGGCATTCATTAACCTTTGACCTCTGAAAACATTTATTATCTTTAAAATGAAAGCAGCACAAAAAATTCTAGCAGCAGAGACATAAAAATGAGATTTTCCATCATTTTTGTTAAACTGTAGGGAGGAGCTGATCTCTGATGTCCAAATTTTATAACTTACAGTTGAAGAAATTTTGTAAATGTGTCGGGGCTCGTCGGCCTGTAAATATTTACTAATATCTTTAAAACGATAGAGGCACAAAGTTTGAGGCCAATTTAGTTTGATTTGCGTCGCGCTGCCGACTTCCCTCAGGTCTCCAACAGATAAAACCCCCTCACCAAGCAAGCTTTAAAAACTACAGAATAAGGCTTCGTAAAATGCGTACATTTGAATTAAACGTCGGAGTGCCTTGGACTGGGAAGCGCCCCCTAGTGGTGAAGTGAAGCTCCTGCATAATGTTTTCTGGTTAACGTGGTTCTACTTCGCCTACGCAGCGCTGCAGCGTGAGAGTGAGGTGAGACCGCTATTGTTGTCACAGCTAGTTTAAAAATGACCACAGCTAACTTTGGGGGTTCTTCGCTTACTGAGCATCTCTTCTTCTTCTTTTTCTTCCAGTGCATTGGCGTGTCGCCTGCACACACATTCCACACACACACGGTCAGGGGAACCTCAGGACGGCGAAGCTTCTCCGGCCTCGCTCACAGTTTGGCGGCCATGAAGTTGATGTGAGGCTTCACCAGCGGGAACAGCGGCAGGCTCCTCTTGAACTCCGTCATGTCCTCAATCAACGTCGGCTGAAAAGAAACCACAAAACGTTTGATGTGGGAACAGAAAAAAAATAGTTTAAGGTCGTTTTCACAGCTGATAGTCCGGTAGATTTTTTTCAACTGGGGATGAAAGTGGCAACATTTGTAGCATTTTTAGAAAAACCTGTTCCCCTCCTCACCTGTGGTGGCGCTGCACCAAAAACCACTGAAGGAAACGACATGAAAACCTCTCAAGAAAACACCGAGCGCAACTTTCATCTTCACAAAATGCAAACAAATGTAGTGGCGTCAGATTTTAGCGGTTGTAGGGTTCTCTTATTTCTTGGTTAAATACACCGATTCAGTGTTAACTTTTTTCGTTTGGTTTGGTTGCATTTACCCAGAATGCCCTGCGTCATAGTCCACTTTCTGCTTTCATACCGCCCCAAATGAAACAGACTTTCTAGATAAACGGACTGAAATTTGTTCAATATAGAAAGTGACACGCTAAAAACATTTAAAATGTTGTCAGAGTTCTCTGGTATTTAGCAAATAGAAATAAATTTGGCAATTCAAATTTTCACAGAAAAGATTAGCTTGTTTTATTTCCAATGGAAAAATAAAAGTCAATCTCTGAGAACCAGAGGCGTCGCTCACCTGTGGCAGGGAGGGAGCGGGGGCCAGGTTGACGTCGTTCTGGGCAGGAAACTCTCCGACTATCGGACCTGTTGCACAGAAACGAAACGTCAAGGCGACTGAAGCCGACAGGATCGAAAAGAAAACCAGGAAATCCGTCAGAGACTCACAGGAGTCCATCTCTCTGGACAGAACGTGAACGGACACTTTGTGTCTCTTTGCAGCTTCCACTGTGAGCCGCTCCTGCAAACAGAGACACAAACAGAGACACCGTCAGCATCAACCACGAAGCAAAACGGTCAAAACAATATAAAACATATTAACACAATGCAGCCTTTGGGGTAGAGATTGGTTTTATTATGGCAGAAAAATATCTAAACTGACGGTTCGTTTTCCAGGGTTTACGCTCCAACGTAAAATTAAAAACAAACTCCAGACATATTTTAGATTTGAAGAAAACTAGATGAATTTGGGTAAATTTTAATTTTGTTTCGCAGTGTAACCTCTACAAATTAATTTTCTGCCACATATCTGGTTAAATGTGGAATATTTTAAGCGTCTGTTTTCTGAAAATTCAGTTTGCCAGTTATTAAAAAATAAACAAAGATTTAAAATACATATGAAGTAAAAAAAAATTAATTAAAAAATTAGTTTAAGAAATACAGAAAATTCAGTTTGAACTTTTTCTCCAAGTTTGTGGAAAATTTTCCAAAGAGTGAAACCACTAAAATAATAGTTGACTCCAATTTATTTATAATATTCAAAACATTTTTAAATAATAAAAAAAAAAAAACATTTTATAAATATTTTTTTATTTACCAAAGACATTAAATGCCTATTTAAAATTATAGAAAATTCAGAAAATTGAACTGATTGCATCTGCATGAAGTGAAACTGTCAAATAACTTTCAGTTACGGTTTAACTGTTGGATCCAATATATTTCTAATATTTTGTTTTAGTTCATTTTTATTCTTTTTAAAATAATCTTTACTGATTTTACTCTGTTCTAGTGTGTTATCGCTGAGAAAACGAGTGATTAACGCTTTACTGGTGCAATTAAAATTTTCCGGAGCGTCACTGTGTGCGGTTTATCCATTTATAAATAATTTATTTCTAATGTTTTTCAAGCGACATATTTCTGCTGAAAAAGTTGTAGATCAACAATAATAGTTTTCACATAAAATAAGCATTTAAATAAATATAAATATATAAAAAAACACCTTAAATCAACAAATTACCAAAAGTAAATAAAGACCTAAACTAGAGTAAAAAATTCATTTTGCGCTCCGATTTAAAACGCTGAGTTTTAATTCAAACTAATTGTGCTACTCACTCTGTAAAACTGCATTATGTTTTCTTTAGTCAACGTCTTCAGATGTGCAACTTCAATGTTGTCTGAAAGGAAAACAGAAGTTTAGACATAATTAACTTGAAGCATTTAGAATTGCATAAAGCAACAAACCTGCAGAAAAACTGTTAAAACAAAAACTTTGATGTTTTCTGGTTTTATGTGAACAACTACTGCAATCCAAATGAAAAAACAGCACAAAATGTTTCTAATTTTTGAACTAAAGTAAGAATCCGAGACGTGCTGCATTTATTCAGCCTGATTCTGGACTTTTAAAACTAGTAAATTTCCACCCAAAATTCTGAAATTTTGTAGAAAAAGAATTCAGAAGAAATTCTGAAATTTCCACTGTTTTTTGTGGAAAATTTATTACTCTAAAAATAATATTTTTTTTCTTGCAACTATTTTTACTTTTTCTGAACCAACCAGACCTGACCCAGCCCTGACCCAGACTGTCGGCCCGCTGCGTAAACGGTGTTACCTCTGTCGAAGTTGTACTGCTGGGAGATGATCTCCCCCCAGTACTTGGCGCACTCGGCGGACAGCTTCTTGGGTTTGTCCAGGCGGCGGATGGCGAGGGCCTGGATGTGCTTCTGGAAGGCCTCCTCGCTCATGTCCTCCAGCGCCTTCTCCATGGTGCGCAGGAACGCCTCCACCCGGCTCTCCAGGTAGTGGGGGGCCTTCTCCGACTGGATGATGAAGCGCAGGCCCTGCACCCCGTTGGCTCGGCGGGGCCCGCTGAACACGATGTAGCCTTAGAGGGAGGAGGGGAGCCGGAGTTTGTGGGTCATTTTGGGAGTTGTATGGATTAGTTATGAGTACAAACATTAAATCGATTAATAATTGGATTAAGATTTAAAATAAGCTCAATAATTCCCATTTGTGAAACACTTTTGGTCGAGTTTCTAAAGAAAATATCTTGAAATGAGACAAAACTAACTTATAAGTGACTTTATGGCCAGAAATATTAGCTTGTTTAGAATCCATAGTGCCACTAATATTGAGGAAAAAGTTCAGTCAACTGTCCCAGCGCCGTTACCTAGCAACGCCAGCCAAGCCCAGGCTGTCGCTTAGCAACCGAGTTCTAGTTCCATTAGCAGATTATTTCACTTAAAAAAAAGAGAAAAAAAGTCCTCTGATCTGCCAATGGATCCAATACTTTTAAGATCAATATTAAGGAATTATTTACTTATAAAAAGCTCCTGCTTATTGCCGAAAAGTTACTTAAAAATCAGCTCTGTCTCATTTAAAGTTTACTAAAATACTAACTCTAAGATTTTGTGTTTTTGCAGTGTTTTGGTCTCAACTAGAACAACTTTGTTTACAGAAACTTTGTAATTCCTTTTATTTCTCGTTTCTGCTCTATTTTGGATATTTAACATGTTTTCCAGTTTTAGTATTAAATGTTTTTTAGGATTTAAGCTAAAATTGTCACGCAAGGTAGAATATTTTTACAAAGGACTTTTTTTTTTTTTTTAGCTTTAATGTAAAATATATTCATTTCTACAGTTTTGGTTTAATTATCATGGGGCTGAGTGAGTTGTTCTTTCAGCAAACTGCATTTTTCAAGTTTGTTTGCTCCAGTTCATGATTGATTGACGATTAGTTGACGATTATTTTGAAAATTGATTAATCACGACTAATTTGATTAATCGCGATTAAATTGATTAATCACAATTAATTTGATTAATCGTTTCAATCCCGCTGTTATTACAGGAAATATATATTTTATGATTCCCACATTGTTGCTTAAATCTCACATAAATGAAAATGTGTTTAGAATTGGGTGGTAAATAAATGAGCTGTTCTGGTGTCCACCGAGGCGACGGGAACTGACCCAGCTGCTCTTTGGTTCTCAGCGTGTTGAAGCAGGGCTCAGAGATGATCTGGCAGAACAGCTCCAGCAGCATGTTGTCGTTGGTGGTCTGCATGTCCGTCTGGTAGTAAATCTCGATGCCGCAGTGGTTGTGAACTTCGTTTCTCTGCTGGTAAACATACCAGCCACCTGAGAGAAAATACGTTTCACTTTGAGACAAATATTGTAAACATGTAACAAACAGACTAATAAAGCTAATATTTACAGTTCTGCTCACTTTTCATTGAATATGAGTTCCAAACATTTCCTCAAAAACTTATTTGGTTACTAGCGCATAATTCAATGTGCTTCAAAAGTACTTAACATTAAACTTTTTAAAATTTGTATACCCCAAGTAAGGATAATTGATTGATCTTGATTAATCCGGTTAATTGTTTCTGCTCTACTTAAGAAAAATCTAAATCAAATAAAATTTTATTTGTATAGCACATTTCAGCAGCAAGGCATTTCAAAGTGCTTTACATCAAATCAAACACAAAAACACAAAGTGATGCAACATGGAAATTTGCAATTGATTGATTACGTTTAGAATACAACTCTAAACAAGTGGGTTTTTAGTTGAGATTTAAAGGAAGTCAGTGTTTCAGCTGTTTTACAGTTTTCTGGAAGTTTGTTCCAGATTTTGGTGCATAGATGCTAAATGCCGCTTCTCCTCGTTTGGTTCTGGGGATGCAGAGCAGAACCATTCAGTGATTTATAAACTAACAACAGTATTTTAAAGTCTATTCTTTGAGCTACAGGGAGCCAGTGGAGAGACTTTAAAACTGGTGTTATGTGCTCTATCTTCCTGGTTTTAGTTAGAACACGAGCAGCAGCATTCTGGATCAGCTGCAGCTGTTGATTGATTTGTTGGACAGACCTGTGAAGACGCCGTTACAATAATCAATACGACTGAAGATAAACGCATGGATGAGTTTCTCTAGATCTGGCTGAGACTTTAGTCCTTTAATCCTGGAAATGTTCTTCAGGTGATAGAAGGCCGTCTTTGTAATCGTCTTAAATAACTAAAAAACTAAACTGAAAAAATTCACAGAGGATTGTGGTTGTGATGTTTCTCTAATTTCTGCCTCTGGTTGAATCAATAAGGTTCCGACCCGGTGACCCGGTGAACTTCCTCTCATGTTCCTGTGAGTTTAATAAGATCTTTAAACACACCATGGCGTCTTGCTGGGTCACCACGGCGACGTGAGTGTAGGTCGACCTACCGTCTGGGACCTGCACCTCCCTGTAGCGAATCAGCTGGCTCGGGAGGAGGGGCTTGGTGTGAGCGTGCTCAATGAGGGTGTCCTCCACCATCTGCATCATGCCGAGAGCAGACTGGGAAAAAAACAAAACAAAACCAGGAAAAATATTCTGTTAATGTTAAATCACAGTTATTTATCCGTCCTTTAATGCCAATATTTTTGATTCGTGACTTTTCTAGATTATTTATAACTGTTTATGGCTTATTCGGGTAAAAAGCCTAAAGTTGGGAAAATGTTACCGTTAAAAGATTTATGGGAATGTGCAAAAAAAAAAAAAAAAAAAAAAACAACAACCCCCAACTAAAAATATTTACTACTAATAATATCACTTTCATGATGATCCTCTCTATTTAAATTATTATTATTTTGATCATTACTATTTTATTTCCTCATTATTATATTTTTATTATTATTATTACTATTACTAGTGGTATTTTGTTTCCATTATTATTATTATTTAATTTTTTATTATTTTCATATTTTATTAGTGGTATGTCATAGTAGTTTTTTATTTCCATATTTGCATTATTATTTTATTTTTAGTATTTTATTTCCATTATTATTACTATTAAGATAGTATTTTCTAAATTTTTGTACTTTTATCAATATTTAGTTCCGATTAACACTAAAAAAAGTTTTTTAAAATTTTTCTTTTGATTGTTTAAGATATAAAACCAAATAATAATGAGAATACAATACAATAAAAAGTACAAACTATCATTACTGACTGAATTATCATTGATTAATCAACTGTGTGTTCTTAGTTTTAAGGAAACAAAATAAATTCTCCCAAAGTAAAACTGAACAAACCTCCTTGGTGATGTTGCCATGGAGCAGAGCCTCAATGTGTAACCGTGACAACAGCTGAGGTATGAACGCCCTGAGGCGGGGGAGAGTTACGTCTGGAACACAGATCACAGACATTAGTAATCGATCACAGAGCAACTTGATCAAACTTTTAAATTCAACCATCTTCAAGGTAAGGTTTCAAACTTTTCCAGCAAAACTTAGGAAATAAAAACAATAAACTATAAATAACAACTTCACTTCACTATTACATGATATAATTTATTACTGTACAACAATGTTTTGTGATAGTATTCTAGTTTCTACAGAAGGAATAAAATAAAATAAACATTTTATGTTTTGGTCTGAGAACAAAGCACAAACAAAAAAAATACAACAATTTCAATAACTTTGTTTAAAATACAAAGTAACAGTTACACAGATCGATAAGTCATTGATCCATTGGGAATAATAAATATTCATTACACGTTAAGCTAAAAAAACCTTCTTAAATATTTTAACACAATCAACCAATTAGTCACAAAAATTTCTCACTAATTTTTAAAGAGTAAAAGAAACAAAAAAAAAGAGAAGTTTTTTCTCATTTAACTTCAGACAGCAAGAAAATATGTGTTTCTTTTATTAGGTGTATAAAAATATCAGGTTTCAGCTGTAAACAATGTTTCCCAAGTTTAGACTTTTAAACAAAAGTTAGATTGAACTTTATTACAAAACTGTGCAGTTTGAAAATCCAAGACTTTATACAGAAAACAAGCACTTTCCAAACCTTCAAAACACCTAACTGAAATTCAAGAGTTTAAGGATTTTAGGCATCCGTACAAATCCTGAAATTAAAAAAAAACGAGGGTTGAGATTTTTAAAGGAGCAGTATTATATATTTTATATCACAATCAAGTAATTTAAAGGCTTGAAATCGGGCCTCTGTCTCTTTAAGAAGCACCTGCTCTTTCTGAAACTCCGCCTTCTGGAAGTCATCACAACATGGCTCCTCTATTAACCCTTTAACAACGTTTTTACTAGAAACAAACAAAAAACAGAAAGTAGTAGCTCCTATAATGAGCTCAGCAGTTCCACCAGGTGTTTGCTAATTGCTGCTGGCTAGTCTGAAGGAGTTCAGTGGGGGAGGAGTTTACCGCACTCAGGAGGCGGAGCTACATCCACCCAAGTATTTTGCTCAGCTGAATGGTTGCCATGGAAATTAATTGATTTCTCAAACATGTGTGAAAGAATCAAAGCAACACTCCAGGTATGTTTTCGATGATTGGATAACGTTATGATGGTAAGCTCCTAAAGTCGATTTTACATGACACTTTCCCTTTAAAGGAGATTAAACAGAAATACAGGAAGTGACCCACCATCGAGCGAATCTCTGAGCTCGTCTTTGGTCCAGCCAACCTCAGTCATCAGCAGGCGGAGGTAGTACATGGCGTGCTGGTGAGGCTGCTCGGCTCTGAAGTTGTTCAAAGATCTCATGTACTGAAAGAGAGGAAAACAAATAATAATCACACAAAATGGAGGCAAAAAAACTGAAAAAAAACGACAAAACGTCTCATAAAATGCGGCAGGAAGTCTGGACTTACCGCCTCTTTGATGATGTCAAAGCGCTTCTCGTCGATCTCGAAGGTCGCCATCTTCTCGATGATCTTCTTCAGCAGGATGTGCTGCTTGTCGTTGTAACCTTTGACCGAAAGCTGCAGCGAACGGCAGCAGGAAACAGGAAGTCCAGAAAGACAATCTGTCAGTTCTTAAGAGCAGGAAAGCTTGAAGGTTTCAGCCCGTTTTCACATCGGCTCGAACCCGAGAGTGAATTTATGACCGATGTGTCCCGAACGACGGAGGAGGATCGACCAGAAGAAGAGACGAGGTTTAGGTTTTCAGCCCAAATTTAAAGAAAACACAAACTTTCTAAACTTCTAGTCAATGAGAAATTTGTGAGGATGGAAAAAGGACAAAAAGGAAGGATAAAAACAAAGAGATAAAAAAGGAACAAAGGAAAGAAGGAAGGAAGAAGCAGAAAAAAGGAAAACGGGAAGAAAGGAAAGCAGGAAGACAAACAGGAAGAGAAAAAGGGCAGAAAGAAAGGAAAGCAAAAAGGATGCAAATAAAGGAAGCAAAAATGGAAGGATAGAAAGGAAAAAATAAAAGTATGAAGAAATAAATAAAGAAAAAATTATATACAGAAAGGAAGCAATGAAGGAAGGAAAAGATAGAAAGAATGAAGCAAAAAATCAAGAATAAAAGAAGGAAAAGACAGGAAGGAAATAAAGAAAGAAAGGAGGTATGGAGAAAAGAAGAAAAAAGTGAAAGGATTGAAAGAATGAGGAAAGGAAGCAAAGAGATGAAGGGAAGAAATAGACGGATAAATGGATGGATGTTTTAAATAATGCAACAGGAAATGAAATCTAATATTTTCTTTCTCTAAATAATCAAAACACATAAATTTAATCTGACCGCCTCCTCCAACACTGTAAAAACTCAACACTTTAGTTTAAATGCATTTAAGAACCAATTCTTGTTCCAATTGAGAGATAATCTAAAACCAACGATGAATCAGGATTTAAAACTAAAATCTGTCCTAGGTTGTGCATTTCCTTTATGTACATCCGGCCGCTACAGCGCCCCCTGTGGTGACACCTGGTAAAAGTAACGCATCCCAACTGCGCTGACTTCCAGCTGCTGACGCAAAGCAATTAGAAATAATCTCACCGCCAGGCAGGGGTGGGACGGCGGTCATAAATTCACAGGAAGCCGATGGACGCTCGTTAAGACGGAGCAGAACGTTAGTGAGGAAAGCAGGGAAGTGGAGAGCAGAAAAATAAAAACACACAAACACGCAGCAAAATGCCCAGAAAATGGAGTCCAAGTTTTAGCAATAATCCATCACCAAGAAACCCAATCCCAATCCCAGGAGAATGGAGATTTATCCCAACACACTCTGGGTGATTATGGATTTAAAATTAATAATCTCACTTTCTGAACCAGTTGTAAGGAAGTTCATTTTTACCAAGACAATCCACCTCTTATTGTGACAGTTCCTTATACTTTTACATCACATACGTTTCTCAAATAAGTAAAAAATATTTCTTGAAAGTCAAGATGTTGGCATGTTGGAGGAAGTTAAGACTTTAAATCCTTTAAACAGATAAAATAGCTCTGCTTTGATTACATTCCTCTCTAATTTTAAAGTTTGATGTTTTTGCAAAAACATTTCCGGTCAGAAGGAGGTTAAAATGTTAACTTGGAATAATCATCAAGTTCAAATAGTTTCAATCTGTTTCTAAAAGTCTCGACAGGAAGAAATGTTTGTTATTGACTTTAAATTTCTCCTTTTTCCACTCGCTCTCTTTTTTCTCTGCAGGAACTAATTATTTTTCATTCTCAGTTTGTTGAATATAATCTTGCTTCCATGGTTCTGTTTCGCTGCATCATCAAGTCTTACTCCTCGTCAGTTTATTTGTTTCTGAATTATTTTGTCTCTTTCGGATCTTGGCAGACCAGATGTTTCCTCTCCACTGTCATCCCATGTTTGTCCACATTTTAAATCAAAGACTAGTTATTGAAAAACAAATAACTTACAGTTGAAACCAGATATTTACAAACACCGTATTAACAGAAATTTTTGGTTTTGTCCCTCCATCATTTCCTGGGTCAGAAAGATTTACCTAAAATTTTAGAGAATTTCTTATTATTTTCAACAAATTCCCTTGTTTACCAACATTATGTTCATATTTAGTAGCATTGCCTAGCTGATGTCTCTAGATTTCCCATCTTGTGAAGTGCACCAGTCCCTCCTGTAGCAAAATCCCACTACATCATGATGCCACCTCCACCGTGCTTCACTGCTGGGCTGGAGTTCAGGTCTGATTTTATCAGACCAAACGATGCAACTGCAGAAATGAAAGTCTCGTTTTCAACGTATACATTTACAAACCAATTTAGGTTTTTATGCTTAGGGTTTCTGCAGGTTTCACCAAATTAAATGTAAGAAATTTATGAAACAAAATTTTATATTTTATATTGTAGTGCCAAGACTTTCTTAGCATCAGAAGCGAGTCAGTGGTGAAGACAATAATTTACACTTACCAATGATAGATGCAAAAAAGTTAGCTGCTAGCTAGCAAGCAAGGTTTATTAGCAGCTAGTTAGCACTAGCCTCAACCGTCTAAAGTCAGAAGACTTCTGTATGAAATTCAAACTTTTGCTTGCAAAAAAGTACAAGAAAAATAAACTACAGGAAATTTAAGAATAAATATTCATATTCAAGACCTTATTTAACATATTTAAGGCCATCTTGATATTTTCTAATGAATTTAAGACATTTCAAGGCCTCAATTTTAGAAACAGGAATTTAAGGATGTGCAGAAACATTGCTGGTGTCGCTTTTGCAGCAATGGCTTCTTCCTCTCTGAGCGGCATTGATGTTGGTGCTAGTAGGGAAACTGTCTCTCTGTAAACACCTGAAGATCATTTCCAGGGCTAAAAAAATAATTTGCCAGGAAAATCTAAAGAAACTCATCCATGGCTTTATCTTTGGTCAATTTAAAACACACAAAAAAACAAATGTTGCTTTCATTTAACTCAAATTAGATTATTATGAAGCCATGACATCAGCTCAGCCTTCCCAAAAAGTAACATGAATGTGTGTAAACGTCTGAATTTGTTTACTATTCTGGGCCAATTATACTCTGGGTAATCCCAACTGACCCCAAAACGGCAGAAACCTCTCTGATGTCTGTAAATACCAGGTTCAGCTGTAAATCATGTGAGGAACATGTCAATCAAAACCTGCGTAAAAAACCAAGCCATTTGCGTTTTGTTAAACCCCTCAGAGGCGACCTTTGAACCAGCCCATACACTCCAAACAGCTTACTTACGGTGAGGGCATTCATCACTGAGGATGTGTCATAGACAAGCCCGGCCAGGCGGGCTGGATATGCATACTCTCTTAAATTATCCTTCAGTAACCTCAGAAACAAGTAGGTCATGTTGCAGTGCACAGGATCTGTATAAAGGTAGCGACTAATGGAAGAGGAGAAAAAAACAAAAAGGGAAAATGTAAAAAAATAACGTTTTTTTTGTTTAGGGAGGAATGGGGGGTAGAGAGATTGGACCGAAAAATATAAGAAACAAAACAAGCAAAAAAAAAAAAAGAGGGAAGAATGATTTAAACAAAGGAACTGAGTATGTATATGCAGCCAGATGACCAGCTTTGTGTCGCAAACGGAAAAGTCGTCTCATCAGATTGTGTTTAAAATGATGTGGTTGAGAAGCAATGCAAAAGCACAGATGAAGGGAAACAGAGGCGAGACGGACCAAGCCTGGGTTGGAAGGTTGGAATTGTGAATAAATCGCTTTAAGACATCAGGAGTCCTAAACGAACGCTGCAAAAACAAAATCTTACCAAGTAATGCTGGTCCATGTTTCCAGTACATTTGAAATGAGACAAAACTAACTTACAAATAACTATTCAGCAAGAAACAACAGCTTGTTTTAAATCAGTAATTCCTTAAAATCGCAGAAAAAGTACTAGGTCCATTTGCAGATTATTTCTCTTGTACCAAACATTTTTTCTCATATTATAAGTGAAATGACCTGCAGGTGGCCCTAGAACTGGGTTGCTAGGCAACGGGCTGGGATTGGCAGGCGTTGCTAGGTAACGGCGGAGTGGCAGTTAACTGAAAGGAACTGGAACTTTTCACCAATATTAATGAATTATTGGCTTAAAACAAACTCTTATATGTTGCTGAAAAGTTGCTTATAAGTTAGTTTTGTCTCATTTTAATGCAGTAAGATATTTTCAGAAGAAACGACACCAAAAGCTTGGCGAGATTTTTTTTTTTCTTGCAGTGAAAGTCTTAAATTTTATGCTGAAGAAGACAAAATGTTTCAAATGATGACCAACCAGGGGGTCGTCCTGGTGCTGCGTCGTTTTTCCTCACAGGAATAAAACAAGGTCAAATCATCATCATCACCTGTGAACCCAGGACAGGTTGAGCCAGTCTAACGGTGAATAAGGGAGTGGAGGCGGGAACATGGAGTCTAGGATGCGACGGGAGGTTGGAGAGAGGGTCTGCATACTTACATACATCCCATAGACGGTATTTTGGAGGTCATAGTTCAAGCCTGCTAGCTCGGCTGCATATGCATACTCGTTGAGGGAGTCCTTGAGGAGCTCCAGGTACAAATACGCCATGTTACAATGCAATGGGTCCACGTATGCAAACGGGCTGCAGAAAAAATTACAGCAATCAGACATTACATGCAGACAGTTCCACTACAGCAGGGGTGTCCAAACTTCTTGCCACGTGTGTTACGGACTCAAAAACGCAACTTAAAATCAAGCACATAAAGTAGCCGGATATCTACAGCAGATCCAAAACCTGAAAGGGATTTTCACGACTGTGCATTAAGTAAATAAATAAAAAGGAGTAAATTTCTGCCATGAACTCCACAATTTTGTGATTAATCTCAGAAATTTACTAGATTTCTGAAATTTCAGAAATGATTAATTTTCCTAAAAGATTTTTCAAAAGACATTCTAATTTCAGAAATCAAGTATTTCTGACATAAATCTACTGCTTTAATTCTGCATGTTTGCTGCATTGAAAGAAAGACATCAAGTTTCCATTTCGTTTGGGCTTGATTGAATAAATTTATTTTCAGTAATAAGGACAGGATTTGGGTCACTATCTCAAAGGTTTACAATATTTATCCAAGTTTAAAAAAAAACTGAAACTGATTTAGGTGAAGCAAAGTTGACTTTCAGTAAAAGTCTGGATAAACTCAGTTTTATAACTTTGGTTATAAAAAGAGGAATACTTTGTGTTGTACTTTACATTTTCCTGTGTAAGAAATTAAAATTTTTCACCTGATTACAAATTAAAAGTCTCCGTCTGCATCTACGGGCCAAATTTGTTTAATTTTTGAATTGCAGAAAATCAGTTTAAATCCTGTTTATTGCAGAAAATCCTTTGAAACAAAATGGCCCCCGGGCCACACTTTGGACACCGCTGCTGTAAAGCCAGTTTGTTGTCTCCATCATCACGGCTGCGTCAGCAGATTCCTCTAAACTCAATCCGGTGGAAGATATTCCTACTTTTTCCCCAACATTAGGATGCTGCATTTTAGCCAATAATCTGGAATTATTTAACATCAGAACTTTAAAAAAATAAGCTACAAAAACCAACTAATTAAAAAACTGAACATTTTCTCCATGTTTTGTGGTGTTAAAAAATGTAACCTTTTAATTTCCTGTACAATTCAACTGAGAAAATGATCAAAAATGAGAAAAATATATTTAAAAGAATAAAACAAAGAAGCTGCAAAAACGGAGTAGGAATGTAAGCGCTCCTTTAAATGCAGAAAATAAAAATAAATCAAAATTTATTTAAATATTTAGTCTTCTTGAGTTCACATTCTCCCTGAGTTACACTGAATCTGATAAAACTGAAATAAAACAACTGTGCTGTGATAACTTGCATCCTTTAGCAAAAGTTTGGCTAAAGGGATCAAAAGATCTCAAAAGCATCAGTCAGGAGAAGAAAAAAAAATCCAATAGATTCAACAGACTCAGACACCTGTTGGTCTAGATTCAAAAAGACTTAATTTAGAGTCAATTCAATTAAAGAATCCTTCTTTCAAACTAAATGTTGTCCCTCATATCATTCAAGTATCTTTAAAGAGTTGTGGGCAGGAAGATTCTCCAGTAGCAGTCAGTCTTCCATCAACTCTGAAGAGGCCTCTGACTCGAGACTATTCCTGTTTAAGTGTCTGATGAAATGCAAACAGCTCAACATCAAAGCAAATTAGATATTTTACACCAACATGTCTTGGATGATATCAATTGTTGGCAAGTTCTGCTAATCCACCTCATTTGCTTTTGCCACTTCTCTTTAATTCTCCATTTGGTTTTAAAGCTGAGCGGATGGAGATGCTGGAGTAGGGGATATTACCCTTTCCCTTTATAATTGATGGAAGAGATGAATTGAACATCTTTCTTCTCTTTCAAACCAGCGAAGTGTTGGTTAAACTCTCCTGTATTCAGGTTATTTCAGCTGTTTTTAGTTCTACATTTTCTCCCTGAAGATTAGTTTGTTTTCAGTTGAACTGTACAGGATTTATGCCAGTTAAAGCTGGGATGAAGTCAAAGGTCAGATGTATACGCCTTCTAAATCCATAATGTCTCTGTGTTCATTTCTCTTCAGTTTCTTAGTTACCGAGTGAAACTTTAACATAAAGTAGTTTCATGTAGTCACATCTCCATTATAGGACGCTAAGATTACCATAAAGTTGGATTATATAAACAGAAAAAGAAGCCAAAGTCGCTCTAAAAGTTGAAATCCTTGTAAAGTATTAAAAACACACCTGAAGAACTCAAAGTTCAGGCAGGCCTTTGGGAGGAAGAATTTGTCGTCTTGTTTAAACCACACCTTGCTCATTGCAGTGTCCTGAAAAAGAAAAACACATGATTAATAGTTTTATTTTTACTCCATTATCATTCTGCTAAATTAAATAAAACCTTCAAAGCTCAAACTGATGATTTAAAAAAAAAAAAAAAGAAATCTGCAATAAAAGGCAAACTTTTAATGCAGGCTGTGAATGTTTACATCTATGGATGCAAACAATTAACTTACGATTAATTGTCGATTAATGAATTATAAGATTAAAATTGATTAACTGATGAGGGGTGTCCAAAGTGTGGCCCGGGGGCCATTTGCGGTCCTCTGAATAATTTTGTGCGGCCCCCAACCTTACTGTGTTTGATGCAAATGGACACTTTTTTATTCTGTAGAGAAAAATATTAATTTATTTTTTTACAGATAAATTACATCTTCTTAAAAAGAATAAAGTACAAAGAAAACTTAGTTGTGGAGGAACTAGAATCACGAACATCGGCCTACTTATACTCAAACATTTACACCAAATACGAAAATAATCAACCCCAAAAAGTTTAATATTTGCAATCATACTAATATTTATGTTTTGCATCTTTGTTTTTTTTACCAGATAAAATAAAAAAGGCACAAAAAATTTGTCTTAATATGTTTTTTTTGGTCCCAAAGTGCTTCCAATTCAAGGATTTTGGCCCTCAGGGCAAAGCGTTTCGACTTGGACCTGTCTTTTAGTGTTGTGGTTTGACCTCCAACCAGCAGAGGGCGCTCCTGATGATCTTAAAACTCAGCCAGTTCATACAGAAATAAAGATGGCGTCCTTACCAGAACGAGAAAGAGAAACGGTCCAAATAGAGCCCAAAGTGGGATGAAAAATGCACTTTTTTCTGTTCTGTTTTAACATATAAGTTTCACCTTAATGGCGGCGTCAATTTCTCATTTCAAAATTATTCATGTGCTACAAAGGTACATAAATAATTACGCATTTAACAACGACAGAAATTGTGACATAATGGAAAAAGTTTGATGCCAGTCTGGAAGGTTGACTGATGACTTTCTGTAATGAACTTCCTGAAGAGGAGTTTTAACTTTTCTTCCAGAGTACCGATACTTTATGAACATCTCCGTTACGGGGGAATCAAGAGTTTCACATATTTTATTATTTTCATATTTAATTTTTTTTGTAATTCAGGAACCTAGGAGTTTCCTGTTTTGCTATACTTTATAAATATGTTTAATGAAACAACATTTTATCTGTTTATTCAGTCAGTATTTAACACAGCTGACACAAAATAATGTGAACATTTAATTACTTTTTAAAAATTCAAGATAGTATAAAACGTTTAGCAAAGACGGTCTGTCTTTGATTCAAGAACAAACTTGGGTTTTTTAAGAAAATGGCCGCTTACCAATTCATTCTTACATCAATCAACATTGGATTAACTCACTAATCAATATTTGCATATTGAAAACACCTGGATGACGGCGCCTCACCTTGATTAAAGTCGGGACCGACGGAGAGTCTTTCTCCAGCGGGTAAATCTCAAAGTTGGTTGGGATGAACTCGTTTCTCATCGGCAACTTGAACTTGCCGTTCAGGTCTGCATTTTCCCAGTTCTAAAACAAAAAAAAGAGACGACACATTGACCACCAGGATCCTTTAAACATAACACTGATATTCCTGAACCGGAACCGATTCAGTTCGACCGACTCTGTGCACCTTGATGCTTTCTTCAGAGATGGCTTCCTGCTTGTACTGCGTGCCGTACCACTCCTCGGTTCGGTCCGTCTGCCCTTCGAAGGACTTTGACACCACTGCAACTCTGGAAAAAGTTAAGATGTATTAAAAAGATCAAGTTATGCCTGCTTTTGTTTTCCCTCTCTCGATGGCTAAGGGGTGACGTGGACCAGAGGAGAAGATTGACACCTTGTTTCTTGTTCATGTGGGGTATCTTGTTGTGTGTGTGTGTTTTTTTTGTCTGGTTTTGGTTTTATGTGTGTGGCGGCACAGGTTTCTTCTTTGTTCTTTGTATCGTAACGAATCAAAAATTAATAAAAATAATTAAAAAAAGGATCAGGTTAGAACAGTAAAACTTTAGGAAAACAAGCTGTGATGATGTCCAGCTTTCCTCTCTGCTTTTTCTTCATCTTCTGAGCATAAAAGATGTGAAAAGTCCATGCAAATGACCGCATTTATAAATAAAAATGAAATATTTTAGCCCAACACACAGAACGTCCAATCACTCCTGTAGGATTGTAGTAATTTAAAATATTAATTAATTAGCGTTGTACTGATTGTAGTTTTCTGGTCGAATACTGAAAAAAGCCTGATGTGTGGAGTCCAATTTTATTGTCTGAAAAGTCGCTAAAGTTGCAAACTTAGTTGTTTTGTCGACCATTTTGTATGTTCAGCCAATCACACAAAATTTTAAAAAATTGGGGCCTGATTTATCAGTGCACCTGTAAAAATAATAATAGTTTTTACTCAGGTTGGGCAGTTATCACATCATTTATCGTGATACATTTCTTATAAGATCATTTTGATTTATCGTTTTTACGATAAATGTCAATTAATGATGCTAAAAATCCCTGAAACTGTCCGCATTTATTTAGAATATCGATAAATATGAAAATATGATTAAATATAGTTACTGTGAGCAGTTTACTGGTACAAATCACACGTTTTTATGCGACCGGAGTCCAAAATTTGTTGATAAATATTCTTTGATTCAAGCAGAAAGAAAACCCTAAGAAGCTCTGTTCACCATGTGCAACAAATCAGGATGACGAAACAATAAATATATGGAGGAAAATTAACTGCACATTAACTGCACCTACTGCCTATTGCCTGTAGGTGGCAGCATCATGCTGTGGCTGTGCATTTCTTCAGCAGAGACAGAGATCAACTTAAATAATCAAACTCAAAAATCCGCAGGACAAAACTCCTAAACTTACAGCATTGGATCAAAGCTGGTTTAAGTGTTAGAATGGCCTAGTCAAAGTCCAAATTCAAAAGATAAATAAATAAATTCTCCATCTGACCTGATTGAGAGGCTTTATAAAAAGAAATATTTCTCTCATTGTAGAAAACATCTCCTGAGGTGTTGAAGCTGTAAATGGCAACCAACTCAACACTGGTGTCAAACTTAAGGCCTGTGGGCCAAATCCAGCCCGTCGTAACCGTTTATGAGGCCGACATCCATTGAACTTTAAGTTAATAGTCATGACTGCAAAAACACAAAATCTTACCAAGTAACTTTGAATATCTTAGCACACTTGAAATAACACAAAACTAACTTATAATAACTTTCAGCAAGACAAAGACGCTTGTTTTAAGTAATTAATTATTTAATGTTTATTAATATAAAGTAAATATACTTTAATATAAAGTCTTGTTAGGAAACCGGTTTGTCACACTAACCTGACGTTTTCCGGCCGGAGTTTATCAAGAACCATCTCAATCAGATCCGGCCTGAAGTCCTCCAGAAGATACTCGGCTGCAAGAACTTCCTCCAGAGGATAATACTGCAACACAAAGACAAGATTTTCAGCTGAAAACACCAGAAAAATACCAGAAAACTAAAGGAGGAATTAGAACTTCAACATGCTGGTTTGCTTAAATATAAAGGATATAAAGTTCATGAAATCATTTCTTGTTCTGACTGTGCCAAGGTCCATTTCTACCTTTAGTCCAGATAAATTTGATCAGAACCACAAACGTAAAATGGCTGTTCGAAATAAAATATCATAATTTTATAATACATATTAAACAAAATAAGTTTGGATTTTTAAAATAAAAATCAGGTTTTAGGTGCAATACATTTTCCATGATGAGTCAATTACATTTTTATAAAAGTGACATCCAAAAGGGCAAATATTGAGACTCACAAGCAAATAGCTAACGTTTAAATAAAATAAAAAAACAATTATACATGACTAGTATAATTTTTTGTGTAAATGTTATGAATACAATGCCTGTAAAAAGTAGTTTTCATATCTTTTATTGCTTTTCCAATAACGATCAATATGATTTCCCCGATCCCAGATAATCGTAGGTCGGATCAATCAATTCTTTAGCATTTCTAGCTAAAGCTACATAGAAATACACATTGCAGACTTTACACTAATCTTTTAAAACAACCCGAAGTTTCCATGGAAACAAGACAAGGAGGAGAACCTACATGCAGCAAACCGGCCACTTTGGAGGTGTAGCCGCGAGGTCGCTCCTTGTCCTTAAACCTGAAGGCGACTTTACTTAGATCCTGCAGAGAGAGAGAGAGAGAGAGAGAGAGAGAGGGACAGAAAGAGAGAGAGTGAGGGGGACAGAGAGAGAGAGAGTGACAGAAAGAGAGAGAGAGAGAGGGGGGGGACAGAGAGAGAGAGAGGGACAGAAAGAGAGAGAGAGAGAGGGGGACAGAGAGAGAGAGAGGGGGGGAGAGAGAGAGGGACAGAAAGAGAGAGAGAGAGACAGAAAGAGGGAGAGAGAGGAGGGGAGAGAGAGGGGGGAGAGAGAGAGACAGAGAAAAACAGAGAGAGAGAGACAGAAAGAGAGAGAGAAAGGAAGAGAGAGAGAGACAGAGAGAAAGAGGCCAGAGGACATAATTAAAAAAATACAATTTTACATGAACTGTATTTTTAACTCATAAATGTTATTGTAAAAATAAATTAAGTGTAAAACTGCAGACAGTTATCCAGTTTAAAGGGTCGTTACAAACTAACATTGTTCTTCAGAGTTCTCTAATAACTCAAAGCATATTAATAGAAAGTTAACTGGAAGGTAAAAATGTGCAGATTAGGTAGACAGAGAGAGCTAGAGCTAAAGAACTAGATGTTTAAGGCTATGGAGCTATAGATATAGAGCTATAGACATAGAGCTAGAGCTATAGATATAGAGCTATAGACACAGATAGAGCTGTAGAATGATATCTTTCTCTCTGTAAACTGTTGCTACAGGAGCGACCAGAACCAGAACCGACCTTGCATTCTTCAAACACCCATTCCTGAGGACCTTCGGTGCGAAGCTTCTGGATGTACTGGAACATGTGGAAGATGATGTCCTCAACATGCACTGCAGCGACAAATCACCCTACAGTCAGCCAACACTTCCTTTCAAACACGCTGCAAACATCTACGGAGGTTTTGCACGAGTCGCTTTGCCTAAACTAGCAAAACGTGTTTAATAGGAGACTTTAAAATAGTTTATTTTTTAGGTGGAAATAAAACGGCTACTTCAGTTTTTTCATCTTAAATCCAAAATATTTATATTTCTTGCACAGTTTTGGCTTAATTAGTTCTCTCAGTGTGTTATTTTGGCAAACAGCAGGATTTAGAGTCTGATTTTCTCTGGTTGTTAAATTAGTTGAAAATTATTTCAATAAATTAATTAACTGTCTAGTAAGCAAGTCTTCACACAATCTCTGCAAATATTCTGAACTGCTGCCATAATTTCTGCTGACGTTTTATTTTATTATAAAAAAAAATTTTTTTTTTAAACTTTGCTTTTATTTTACTTCTAAATGTATATACATATATTTAAAAATAAATAATTATTTAAAAATAAAGTATTTTATGAAAATATTTCTATTAAAAAAAGCTCATTTGAAAATGAAAAAATATATATTTTATTTTAAAAATATAATACTTTATTTTTAAATAATTATTTTTAAAGTAATATTTAAAAGTAAAATAAAAAATTAGAAAATACTTTATTTTTAAATATTTATCTAAAAATAAAACATTAAATTTAAAACTAAAGTATTTTATTTTTTAAAAATTAAATACAATTTTAGATTTTATTTTACAAATATTTTTAAATAAAATAAAAAAATATATATATTTTAAATAAAATAAAATATTTTGTGTTGTAAGGGAAACTCACAGAGCCCCTCCTCCGTCAGGTCGACGTTGATGATGAAGAACATGAATCCTTTGGCTCCTTCCTTCTGCCCTCCAACCAGCGTGTTCACCCAGCCTGGACAGGAAACAGGAAACTCATTCACCGCCCTGAACCAAAGATTTATTCTGGATTTAAACTCGGTTCTGTCTCGGCTGAATGTCTGGGCTCCTGCTGGTGATTTCACTTTCTACATTGAGAAATTAGCCAAACGATCCAAGATTAAAACTATCAGATTACACCGAGAGTTTTATCACTTTTAGTTTTATTTATTGACACAGAGAAGCAGCAGCTTTGAATTCGTCTCTCCAACCATCCTGCAGGTAAGAACCTGAAGATTTTAATCAGTAAAATGAGTTTAAACTGAATCAGGATGAAAGAGGAAAGTTGCCGTTTATAACAATGATCTGCATTCATTTAGATTTTATGGTTGCATATTTAAAAGTGAAATCAGGGTCTGCTTGAGTCCAACACAACTTCAGATCACATTATTTGGTAATTATTCAGTGTTTCAGCTGCAGAAACAGAGGAAGAGGAAAAGAGAGGTAACACATTTGATGGGAATAAGAAAAAAAAAAGTGATTGAAGTGACAAATGGAATTACAAAGTTTTAATTATTAAATATATGAATGAGAGCAACTTTTATGGGATTTCAACAGTTATAAAATAAAGTTTGTCAGGAGTGAAAGAGAGCAAAAGAAAGAGAAAAAAGACTGAAAGAGCAAAAAGACTGAAAGGAAGGAGTGAAAAGAATAATAAAAAAGATTAAAAGAGCAAAAAGAAAGAATGAAAGGAAAAGAAGCAAAAGGAAAATGTTTCCCAACTTCATCTCAGTCTAATGATGATAAATAAATAAGAACTAGTTCATCTAGAAGCTGTGAACAAAGAACATTTAATTCAAACCAACTTTCTGGAGCCCAAAAATCTAATTAACATCTGAATAGGATTCCATAAAAGTGCCAACTTAAATCTAAAACTTTAACAGAAGGTAAAATTTGGGCTTCAGACAACAATATGACGCAGTACCTTTAGACTTGAGCTCGGACAACAAACTGCCGGGTCCTTCGTGGCCGATCAGGTGTCCCAGATAATGACCTGGGTTCGACTTGTAGTACTTCTGCAGGTCTGGGATGGGGAAGGTCACATACAGGTTCCTAATGTCTTTGATGGGAACCACTTTGTAGAATTGCTTTAACACAAAAAGAACCAGGGAAGATTAGTTTAACTGTTTTAAATTTGTAGGAAATATCCTAAAGATGTAACGACCCACTTTAAGGTGCTCTTCCTGAAACGGATGCTCAGGGAATTCTGGGACCGGAACGTTTTTGTTTTCCACTTCTCCAAACAGGTTTTCCATCATGGTGGTCAATTCATCAAGAGACTCTGGAAAGATCAAAATACATGTAAAATAATTATTATTTCAACAGACTTTATTCTTGTCTTATGTGCTTAATAAACTACGATTGACCATCTACTGTAATAAATAGTCAAATAAATTCAAAAGTATCTTGAGACGAAAGTCGTAATGTGACTTTATTCTCGTAGAATCGCAACTTTATTCTTGTATTTTTTTCTTAGTGTGGCCCCAATACTCTGTCATAAAACACGCCGTATGTAATTCATGAGAAACTTATCCTGACAGACATTTCTCACCGTCTGCTTTGCTTTTTATGTCACCCAAATAAATGTTGATGCCAGACGAACTGAACCTGAGTAAATACGGAGCTCAGCCTTCAGTTGGTTTTATCTATTAAGAGGAAAAACAACGATTCAAACCAACCTGGCAACCTGTGGAAAGTATTTACCCCAAATAACTGGTTGTTCCACCAACCGCCATGAAGCGTTTACAAACACTCTTACATCATCCCACTCCACAAATATTTGAAGGGTTTCTGGTCATAAATTGAAATTTCAGTCCAGACTTTGACTAGGCTATTAAAAAACTAATTTAGTTCAGTTCTCTTGAGCCATCTTTTTGTAGGTGATTTAATTGCTGTAAACTCAATGTGAACTTTGCCTCGGCTGGACATTTTCCCTCCTTCAGGATTTTCTGGAACAGCAGCATTCATGGTTTCACGACGATAAAGTTTCACCACATATGACAAGGTGAGACATGCCATTGTGTGGTTTTACCTGGGAAACTGCTCGTGTCAGACATTTCCCCCAGTTTCTTCCTTATTGTTCAATCATGAAGGTGTGCAGAGATTTAGATATTTACAGTTAATAGAGAGCACAAAAATATTACTCTAGTAAAAGTAGCAACATATTTTTACTTAAGTAAGAGTAAAAAGGAGCCATCTAGGAAATTACTCAAGAGTAAAAAAAAGTATTTGATAAAAAGTCTACAGAAGCTGATCAATTTATCAATCATTTAAAATTTAAAAATTTACATCGGACAGACCAAAATATAAAGTTACGTGGAAATTTTAGTATTTTAAGAATGAAAATTACAATAATTTATATAAGTAACAAAAATAAAATGTTTCCAAATCAGTTTCTCTCAATAAAAAAACTTTATGAAACTTTAACAAAAACTGCAGGTGTGTGTCTGTCTGGTGAATTTTTGGTTAAAACATGTTTGTTTTACATTCAGTGAGAAGAGAATCCAGAAATTTTACTCAAGTAAAAGTAGAAATACTTCATAATAAAAATATTCAAGTAAAAAGTACAGCATAGTAAAAATACTAAAAGTAATTTTTTTCCAAAAAGTTGCTCATGTAAATTTAATTGTAACCCTTTTAAGACCAATATGTCAATGTCTTCCTGTTTCTGAATTGCTTTTTGCCATAACTCTTAATCCCCTTCAAATAAATCATTTTAGAAAATATTTTTATGCTTCTTTATGGGAACAAATCCTTTTCATTGTATTGTAGAATAGCACACACAACACTTATCAACTCAGACTGGATTAAATGGCTGAATCCATTTGTTTTATTGAATGGTTTGAATGAAATCATTCCCTGTTTAGTCCTTACCTCTTCCCAACACGCAGAGCCCCATCAGATTAGCAGAATAATACGTAGAGTGAAACTTCAGCAGTTCCTGACGGATATCAACCCCTTCTTTAGAGGGTCTGGTTTCAAGTGTTAGTTTGTTGCCTGCAAAATAATGAAAACAACACAAGAATAAATTAACCTCAACAAAAGATTTTTTTAAAAATCCAGTATCTAATTATCTTTACCACTAAAAGATACATTGCAGCTTTGTGATGATATTTAACTACGATTGTACCCCCAGCTGCTCTTCATGGTAGCTGTGTTTCCATTACAAATGTGTGCAAAACTTTGTTGGTATTCCGCTAAAAATTAAAAAACATAATTCTGCAATTACTGTTTCCATTAAAAAGGAAACAATTAAAAATCTCACATAAATAAGTTTGTTCCTACATTAAAAAAACAAACAAAAAAAACATGCTATGGTCACCTAAAATTGTAATAGAATGTTTCTTTCTTTCTTATATAAAGTAATATGCAACAAAAGAAAATAAAAATCATAAGTTAAAACAAAAAAAACTTGACACGCTGTATTACTCCAACCACTTCCGTCGTCTTCATCATTTCTGCCAGTAGTAACATCTGGTTATTGATCAGGTGACTCATGTAAAGCAAAAAAAAAAAAAAAAAAAAAAAGTGTCCATTGCTGTTAAAAAGATTAATTTTAATATAGCTAAAGAACCACCTCATCCTAGCGCAAAAACTATTTATCAAAAAACAGAAGCTTTTTTCTAAATTGCCGTGTTTCCATTAAGTGAATTTATTTTCAGAATTCCAATTTGCAGTTTTAAGAGTTTCACTTTTCAAACTAATAAATAAAATAACTTCTATTGAGATGGACCCATCGTAGTTTAATTTACCATAAATGTAATGGTGACAAAACAAATCCAAATGGATAATCTTCTGATCTTTAAATGAGTTCAGGAAGGGCTTGGCGCGGCTTTCTACCTGTTCCAAATTTACTGAATGGGTGGTTTGGGTTTCCGGTGGCTTTCTCCAGCTGAAACAGCCTCCAGGCGTCATTCATCAGGTTCTTCTCGTGTTCGGAGTCGACGGCATTCACTTCCCGGTCCTTACAGCTCTCATCAAACAGAGGGCACAGGAAGAACTGGGCAAACCTGAAAAAATTATTCACTATTCAGACCGAGCAGAAAGCAGCAGATCCTGCTTTCCATTTTCCACATTGTTAAGAGTTTGTAAACAAAGCAGTGGAGAAACACAGCTGCATCTTTAGTGTGTAAAGCAGAGCCATCTGCATTTAAACAAAGTGATGATAAATCATTTCCATGTAGACGAGCTCAGAGCAACTGCCATGCAAATGAGGAAACAGAAAATACAAGAGGTGATCCTCTTCACTCAGAGAGGATTATTCTACTGTGTTCACAACCAAAACAGTTTTAAAGTGTACTTCTCTAAAAATGGTTCACCAATACTGCAGACTTGAAGGGCTATAAGGCCATTATAAGAAAAGGAGTACATTTCCACCAAAAAGTCTGAAATTTTCTATACAAAACAAATATATTTCTGAGAATGAGTAGGTGAAAATATGCTAGAAATAAAAATCCGAAATTTTGAGATTTATCTCAGAAATACGTGGAGAAAAAAAACCCAAATTCTTTGGAGTTTCAAGAGATGAAAAATTTCTGACTCAAAAACAAATTTTTTTCTAGAACATTTCTGAATTTTTCACAAATTAATTCTGAGATTAATCTAAAAAATAAGTAAAAATGACTCAGAAATTTCTGAGTTTTCTGAGTATTGAGTTAAATATTTTCAATTATACAAACTCAGTTTTCTTGATTTTTCTAGAAACTATTGAGATCTATTTATTTATTTTTTTCAAGCTGATTTTCAACTTTTCAAACTCAGAAATTTTCTTGTTTTTTCTGGAAAATTTCATAGATTGTTTTACTCCTTTTTATTTTCTATCTACAATGGCCCTAAAATGCTGTCAAAGAGATTTCAAGTAATCTTTGAACTTTATAAGCATATTTTATTCTGATTAATCTGCTCATTAATGTTCTGAATAATCCGTGAGAGTCATGGAAAGCCTCAAAGAAAGGCATCTTGTTGATAATTGGAAAGTATAAAATACAAAACTTTCAGTTAAGTATGAGATCTAAACTTCTAATAAAATTTATACTTTTTTTCCTTGTACATGTTTTTGTCATTTTCCAGCAAAAAATGAAGGAAGGACATAAACTTCTCTTGATCAGATGAAAAACACTGAAATCAAACTTTCCCAGAATGCACTGGGATTCCATCTCATGAGATAAAAAGTGAAACACTTGATATCAATACCGACACTTATGCAAACAGATACCATCATCATCATGATGAGTCAAAACTCCATACAGCAAAAAAACCCTGATAAACAAAACTGCTAAACGTTGATGCTGACCGGTTAATGAACGTGGATGCTAACCGGTTAATGAACGTTGATGCTAACCGGTTAATGAACGTTGATGCTAACCGGCCGCTGAACGTGGGTGCTGACCGGCCGCTGAACGTGGGTGCTGACCGGTTAATGAACGTGGGTGCTGACCGGTTAATGAACGTGGATGCTGACCGGTTAATGAACGTGGATGCTGACCGGTTAATGAACGTGGATGCTGACCGGTTAATGAACGTGGATGCTGACCGGTTAATGAACGTGGATGCTGACCGGTTAATGAACGTGGATGCTGACCGGTTAATGAACGTGGATGCTGACCGGTTAATGAACGTGGATGCTAACCGGTTAATGAACGTGGATGCTAACCGGTTAATGAACGTTGATGCTGACCGGCCGCTGAACGTGGATGCTGACCGGCCGCTGAACGTGGATGCTGACCGGTTAATGAACGTGGATGCTAACCGTTAATGAACGCGGGATGCTGACCGTTAATGAACGGGTGCTGACCGTTAATGAACGCGATGCTAACCGTTAATGAACGGGATGCTAACCGTTAATGAACGCGGATGCTGACCGCCGCTGAACGGATGCTGACCGCCGCTTAATGAACGCGGATGCTGACCGTTAATGAACGGATGCTGACCGTTAATGAACGTGGATGCTGACCGGTTAATGAACGTGGATGCTGACCGGTTAATGAACGTGGATGCTGACCGGTTAATGAACGTGGATGCTAACCGTAAGCTGAACGTGGATGCTAACCGGCTGCTGAACATAGATGCTAACCGGCTTATCAGAGCAAACAGGGCAGCTACCTGTCTAACGCTCCTTGCAAGTGCTCATGGGAAACGTCGAAGTAATAGTTGGTGTGCTCGCCGCTGGTGAATGCGTTGGAGCTTCCTGCGTGCTCGCTGAGGAACTGGCTGTATTCGTTCTCCTTGGGGTATTTTTCTGTTCCCAGAAACAGCATGTGCTCACAGAAATGGGCCAGGCCTGAGATGTTCTCTGGATCAGACAGGGAACCTGGGAAAGAACCACAAACAATTATTAATTCACTAAATTAATCAGGACGTTGGATTATGAACACTGCAAAAACATTAAATATTACAGAGTATTTTTGGTCTAGCCTCTAGTACCAAAGTCTTCGTAAACCTTAAATAAGACAAACTAAGTTAGAAATAACTGTTCATTAAGATAGAGAAGCTTGTGTAAGTAAAGAATTCCTTAATATGGATTAAAAAGTTTGAGTGCCATTATTTCGGTTATTTCACAATCGTTACCTAGTAACGCCAGCCAAGCCCAGCCCGTTACCTAGCAACCGAGTTCTAGGTTCACTGGCAAATTATTTCACTTATAGCAAGACGTTTTTCCCATGTTATAAATCATAATGTTATGAATTACTGACTTAAAACAAGCAGATTTTTTTGCTGAAAGGTTACTTTAGTAAGTTAGTTTTGTCGTATTTCAACTGAACTAAGATATTTGCACTAGAAACTAGACCAAAAATACTTGGTAAGATTTTGTGTTTTTGCAATAATTATCAATATATTGTCTCAAAACAACAATATTATCAATTATTACAAAAATTTCTAGGACAATTTATCATCCAGTAATATGTGCCATCATGAGAGACCTAAACTTATAACACAACATTTTCCCATGAAGTAATCTGCCAACACTGCTAGTAATTATTCATCAATATTAATACATTATGGAGCTAAAACAAGCCCTATGTCTTGCTGAAAAGTTACATACAAATTTGTTTTTCTTATTTCAAGTGTACTAAGATATTTGCACCAGAAACTAGAGCAAAAATACTTGGTAAGATGTTGTGTTTTTGCAGTGAAGAAGCAGGAAGAGTGAAGCCTTTACCTATGTGCACGTCCAGTGCGGCTGATGATTTGTCGGTCGTCGGGTCGCTGATGAGCATCGCTTTGAGTCCGTTTTTGAACTCCAGGCCCCGGTAGTCCCGTCTGTCTTCAGGAGACCGAATTATATCGGTGACCACCCTCCTCACAGCTGGTTCCGTCATTCTGAGAGGTAAGGATGACACCAGCCTACAGGGAAGAGAGACGAACAAAAATGTAGAACGGGGTTGTTCAACATGTGGCCCATGGGCCATTTGTGGCCATTGGAATGATGTTGTGCGGCCCCCTGGCTGCAGTTCAAGAATTCTCTAAATTTGGTCCTACAGTGGGAACTTACTTCTTTAGCACAAGAATTTAAGTTTTAAACTTTTTTTTTTCTTTCTTTTAAGCAAACTTTATGGCCTGAATTTTGCTCCATACAAACTGTTTTTCCGACTTCAAAAGCAAAAGAATTTTGTCATCAATAAATTAAACATGGGATATTTTGATGAAACAAAGCAGAAATTTTTGTCTTAATAAAAGGCAGAAGGTTTCCAAACTTTTTGAGTAATTCTTCCAGATTATTTGGTCTAGAAAATCTTTTAGTCTATTCC